>NC_066620.1:134968282-135303809 GCF_025201925.1 Gopherus flavomarginatus
ACAACACCTTCAAAAGACGAGCTGGAGAGCTTACACTCATAACTATGCTGGACACTAAAAATTATGGACTGACTAGAGACACTGGCTTTATGGCTTATTACAACAATCTATAACCCACTAACAAGCTCCCCTTTTGAGCTGCCTTCCCCCCACCCTTTCCCCATACATCCTTCTAGTCATATGGGTGAAACTGGCCACTTCACCTTGAATGGTCCCTTGAAATGTGTGTTAACTACTTCTGCTAAACAATCTGTTCCCCTTATATTTAGCTGTGACACTCATGTCCCAGCCCTGAAGACGAGCTGTGTGTAGCTCAAAAGCTTCTATTTCACCAATAGGAGTTGGTCCAATAAAAATACTACCTCACCCACTTTGTCTCTCTCTTTTTCTTAACACCCTTTATTGACACTTAGAAGTTCTTATTTTCTTAAGTTTTTGACAGTGCCTTATAACTATTAGATACACCTCTCTTACCCTTTGCAATCACTAAGCCTTGAGAGGAAGTCTGAGTATAGGATCTGACCTTCATGAAGGAAGTCTGGAATTTTGGAAGTGGTTTGTTAAAATCTCTTCTGTGAATCTAGCTAGTTCAGGATAGTCCAAGCCTATCCATTCGTTCTTTTCAGTTTTCATATAGTACATCATATTGTTGAGAAATTAGGAGAATGCAGAAGTCTAGAACATGCCATATGGGAAGAGCAAAAGTGTCCACAAAAGCTGTCACCGTGTAGTAGCATTTGCTTTAAAAGAGGAGGAGAAAGGTCTTTCTTGAGGCACAGACAGGGGTGAATAGGTATATCTTCATTTGATTAGCATGTGAAATGCCAGTCTGTGTAGAGATCACTCTCTAGCTCTTGCTTTGTCTTCTTAGGGCATGGCTACACTTGACATTTCAAAGTGCTGCCACAGCAGCGCTTTGAAGTGTGAGTGTGGTCGGAGCGCCAGCGCTGGGAGAGAGGTCTCCCAGCGCTGCATGTAAACCACATCCCTTACAGGTGTAGCTTGCAGCGCTGGGAGCCGCACTCCCAGCACTGCGGCACTGATTACACTGAGGCTTTACAGCGCTGTATCTTGCAGCACTCGGGGGGGGGTGTTTTTTCACACCCCTGAGCGCGAAAGTTGCAGCACTGTAAAGCGCCAGTGTAGCCATGGCCTTAGTTTGTGTGCTGCAGGATTGTTTTCTGGGTAACATGCTTTTAGGTATTTGAAGATTGTTTATAGATTCATAGATTATATTCTGACCTCCTGCGTAATATAGGCCCTACATCTTCCCTGAATTCATTTCTGTTTGAACTAGAGGATATTTTTTAGAAAAAAATTCAATCTTGATTTTAAAATTGCCAGTGAAGGAGAATCCACTATGACCCTAGGTAAGTTATTAAAAAGTTAATTACCTTCATTGTTGAAATAACATGTTTATTTGTTTTTTGAAGTCTGAATTTGTCTAGTTTCAACTTTCAGCCATGGGATTGTATTTATGTCTTTGTTAGCTTGAAACTATTATCCAAACCATTATCAAATATTTGTTCCCCACATAGTTGCTTATAAACTATGATCAAGTCATCCCATAACCATCTCATTGTTAAACCAAAGATTGAGCTCCTTGTATCTATTGCTATCAGGAATGTTTTCCAATACTTTAATCATTCTTGTGGCTTTTCGTTGAACCCTTTCCAATGTGTCAAAATCCTCTTTGAATTGTGGACACCAGAACTGTATACAGCATTCCAGTAGCCATCTCACCCGTGCTAAATACAGTGTTAATGTAACTTCCCTACTCCTATTCAATATTCCCCTGTTTATGAATCTGACAATCACATCAGCCCTTTTTTGCCACAGCATTTTACTGGGGACATTTTACTGATTATCCACCGGGACACCTTAGTCCTTTTCAGAGTCACTGCTTCCCAGGTTAGAGTTCCATTTTGTAAATATTCCATACATTCTTTATTCCTAGGTGAATATATGTTTGCATTTGTCCATATTAAAAACTTGCTTGTGCCACCCAGCTTACCAAATGATCCAGAGAGCTCTATCAATTACATCTCCTCTTTGGGAGAGTAGTAAATAAATAACAATCTTTGTGGCCTCTGTGAACTTTATCAAGTAGTGATTGTTTTCTTTTAGATCATTGATACAAATGTTAAATCTTCACTGCATAAGATAGAAGAAGCAGAGCTTCTCTCAACAGATGACCTACTTGAGTATTTCTCCTTGAGAACTACTACTGTGGGGTTGTCAAATCTTTTTGTAGCATCACACAGTAGGCTACAGGTGTTTGTGACAACTACATAAGGAACTTCTAACTGCTCATAACTCCAAGATGTATGTGCAACATTGCCTCTGACTTTGTCCATTTCATTTCAGCATCCCATGCTCCTCATCCTTGAAAGACTGGCATCTTTGCCCCCTGGCTGTGGAGAAAAAAAGACGATGTTTGTTCTTCTGGCCAGCCATGAAGAGCGTGTCCTTTTCGGCATTAGAATGTAGCGAAGGAGGGGTGAAATGGGGGGAAATTACTGAAATCACGGAGCCTTTAGAAAGTCTAGATATCTGACTTGAATGCCAGTGAACTGTTGCCAACTCTCATGCTTTGTCATGAGTCTCATGATGATTATTGTTTTTCCTTAAAGCCCCAGTTCCTGGAGTCAAGTGGATATGTGATGATTTCAGCCTTCATTCTTAAAGAAAAAGTAAGTTTCTAGTCCTCATAGCTATGGAGAAAGCTTCAAAATGGGACCTCAGTGCCTCCTAAAGGTTCAAAAGGCAGAAGGCAAATAAAAAGAACACCGTCTATTATTTTAAAGCCAATCCCATTATTTTTGGTGAGCCTGACTCATGATTTTTGAACATTTGGGATTGGCAATACTGCCAGTGTGACTGAGGTTCTTATTTACAGGATTTCTTTAAAGTGCCATCAGCTTCTTTTTATCAGTAGGGTTTAATAATATTCCTTTCTTTCAGAAAGGAAACATAAATTGACCTTTGAAGCTAAATCCATTTTGTGAGAATTTCTGTAGGGAATCTGTTTTGGTTTTATATGCTTAAAGTTTGGAAAGTTAGGAAGGATGGTTAACATGAAGTCTTAATTTCCAGGAGGGAAATGACTGCTCGTTCCAGGGGCTCATGAAAAGCTAACAATCCTCCTCATGAGTTTGCTTCCGAAATGAAAGCAGTACTTTCTAAAAACCTTTATCTTGTCAGAGTTAAGCTAGAGAATTTTGGCTAGTAGCTTGAACAGAAGAGGCTTCACTGTTCACTATTCTAGTTATAAAATACACTGTTCTTTCCTGAGAGGCATTTCACAAGGGTCTTAGGAAGAAAAGCTGGACTTTTGGCTCATTATGCAGCAAAACTTTAAGATAAGTGGCCTGTAGCTGCTAAGTATAAAGTGGGTGGGTTAATAAGTTGGACCAACGTCTGTTGGTGAGAAAGACAAGCTTTCGAGGTACACAGAGCCCAGACCTGAAGTAGCTGGAAAGCTTATCTCTCTCACCAACAGAAGTTGGTCCAATAGAAGATGTTACCTCATCTTCTTTGTCTTTCTAATATCCTGGGACCAACACAGCTAAACAACACTGCAAACATGGTATATATGGGACAGATGGTTCCTCTGTTTCATGTTTTATCTCTGGGTCTGATCAGTGTGTTTGGAGCTCTTTCATAAAGTGTCTACTTCAGCTTTTCTACTAGAGCATCTATTTTCAGTTCCTTGAAGTAGGGTTGTAAGCCTCTCAGGAGTCCATGTGAGGGGAGGGAAGACCTTTTTGGTGATCTTTCTTTCAGGGTGAATAGCCATAATAGTATACAAACAGGGAAACAGACTTTGCTAAAATGGATTTTAGAGGAGAATCCAAGTACTTCATTTTCTGTCTTTGCTTTGTTTTCTAATAAATGACACTTCACCACAAAGCACTAATCAAATTTCAGTTTAAAAACCTCAGGATCCGCTGTGGCTGACCTCATAGGCAGAAAAGAGACATCTGAGTACAAATACAGAGGCACCAAAAATGTTTAACACAGTGACTGTACAGACTGTTAGAGATTTTCTTCTTCTCTCAGAGATTCTGAACAACTTTTGAAGGAACAGATAGATAGGTAAAGAAAATTGTCATTGTAATTGTAGTGGTACAAATTATTTTTTTAAAAAGCTCTAATATATATGTTATTCCAATTACATGTATTTCATACATATATACACACACTTTTCACTTGCATTTTGATGTTCAAACTTGTCATTTTATGATACTGTAATTTTACAGCCTATCTTACACTTTTTTCAGGGCTAATTGAAGCCACAGATAGAGAACTTGACTTGAATAGAAAATGCTTTGTGGAGGAACAGCTTCACAGTATGCAAACTGCATTGCTTGTCTGCAGTCTTCTGTATGCAAATTAGGATAGCTCATGAGAGCAACAGGGTGTGTTTTTTTCCATGCTAAAAAAAGTTTTAAGGAAAGTGCAGATGGTTCCACAGAGTAGTAAAATGTATCCTTTTGTAGCTATAGTGGAGAACGCACTTTGTATTGCTCAAGAACTTGTTAGCGCATTGCTGTAAAAATAACTGGACTATAAGATTTTTTTGTGTGTGTGTGTAAAATTTAGCAGGCACGCCAAAAGTATCTTGGCTGTGATCCAGAGTTAAACTATATCCTTGGATTGTAAGATAATGTACAAAAAGTTGTCCTTTTTTTCCTCTCTAGCCTGCTTATCTTCTAGTGGTGCTGTCTCTCTAAATTTTTAATGCATTGGTTTATTTTTCAGAAGTTGGAATCATGTATCTCGGTGTCAGAGCCATTTTCTGCTAAACTATTTGCCCTAATATTTCTCTCTCGAAAGTAACTTAATAGTAACACAGCTCTGCCTTACAGATAACAGATGGCACACATTACATGCACTGTAGTATGGGAGAATTTCTCTTCAAGTTGTACTTTTTCTAACTAGTGGTTACTACATATAAGGGATTAGAAGTTAGTTCATTAGAAGTTAAATCTTGAACACACAATTCTAATCAACTAATTTTCTGCATTCAAAATGGGCAAGAGGACAAGCTTCTTGTTTGCTCTCAAGCTCAAGACTCCTAAAATGAATGAATGATTTATGGAGCAGTAATAAAGGTTCACACACATTTTTATTCTGGTAGCACCTAAAGTCTTCCAAGTTTGCAATCTAAATAGATAGGGCAAATGAAGTGTTGGGGAGAGGCATACAACATATGAACAAGTGGTCTTCAGGCTGGAAGGCAGGGCAAGAGGTTTTTCTCTTTTTTGGGAGAAGGGGAAGGTGGGGTATGTGGAGAGGATGTAAATAGAAAAGAAATTTGGACTGAGGGCAGTAGATGAGTAGATTGCAGGGGAGAGAGTTGGACGTTTGAAGCAAAGTTCAAAGTCCAAAGAAGTCCTGGATTAGTTGACGATTGTGATGACATGTGGCTGAAAGTTCGAAGAATGGCTGCTGCTTCTGGAGGCAATGGGCAGGTGTCTTTTGTAGGTTACTTTGGAAACTTCCCCCACCATCCTCCCAGTCCTGGCCAAGTGGGTTGCCAGGGAGGGGAGACAACTGGTCCCAGCGAGCCAATGAGGCTCTGGTCAGGTGTGAAGAGTGAGATTGGGTAAGGGTTAATAGATCCATAGATTCTATGGCCAGAAGGGGCCACTGTGATCATCTAGTCTGACCTCCTGTATAACACAGGCCATAGAACTTCCTCAAAATAATTCGTACAGCAGATCTCTTAGACAAATGTCAGAGCTTTATTTAAAAATTGTCAGTGATTCACCATAACCCTTGGTAAAGTGTTCCACTGAGTAATTACTCTTACGGTTAACATTTATGCCTTATTTCTAGTCTGTATTTGTCTATGTTCAACTTACTGCCATTGGATCATCTTATACCTTTCTTTGAGAGATCGAAGAGCCTACTATTAAATATTTGTTCCCCATGTAATCTGTTGCTTGATACAAAATTGGTAAATTTACATACCACAAGCCCATAGTTAACCTATATAAACGGGTCCCAAAACACCTGTTTTATTGTTTAATGAAGTACCATTTGATGTGCAGAAAGGCAAGGGTTCCTGTTGATTCTCCATCCTACCACATCTCTGGCTGTTTTGTGCACATCTGAATGACTGAGAGATGTTTTTCGTTTTGCTTTCTATCCTCTTGAAGTCTGCCAGACTCATTTATGTCTGCAGTAGACTGAGTCTCCCAAAGTGCATTAGGTGGTAGTCCTGTGGAATTGGAGGGGTGGGGAGGTTTATGGGTTATTTTGATATTGAACCTCAAGCTTGCTATTTAGTTCCTACTGTCAAATAGGTTAAGATTTAATAGCATCTGTGACATGAGCAAACAAGAAATTTTACTTCATGGTTGAGAGGAAACAAATGGCTTGCAGGTATTTTATCTTTCTGTGAGACATTGCTGCCCAGGAAAAATGACATCAGATACTAGGTATCTGCCTCTCAGCATTATCAACAAACTTGCATATCCACTGCAAATTTTTGTCCTTTCTTTTTTCATTAGATATTCTCCATTCAGCTGCAAACATTGGCTTACATTGAAAATACCAAAAATCCCAATGATTTCAGTGGGAGTAGTATCAGGCTCATTGATAGTATTTTTATTAGAGTTATAATGAAGTTAAATAAAGTAATGCCTTCATGTACGATGGGTATCAGATTTCTATAATATACTCAATATACCTCATAAAATTCTGTTTATTTTTTCTAAATTTTGTTTTCTGCTTTTAACACCATAAAGGCCTCCATACTATTAGATATATTAGATATCCCCAGCTAGATGTCATAGCAGTGGTAACAACATATGTTGGTTGAGCTACTAAATGTTTGGTACCAAGCTTATCAAGATTACATTCTAAACCATGGTAAATGCCAACTCTTACTACTTCTTGGCTAATTCCAAACCTTGCCTCTGAACCCAGATCACCTGTCTATCTCAGATCACAGCTATGTCTGAAATGAAAGATTAAGATTGAAAGAGTGTTCTTTCGCATTTTGCAGTTCACTTGCAAGAATAGCCCTTGCTTTACTAATACATAATAAAATAAACTGAATTACATTTCACTACACTTCACTACATCTTCTCTGAATCATTCCAGATGTAATTTAACAAAAAAAGAATAATTCTAAAGGACATTTTAATACCAGAAGGTGTAAATAAAATCACACTCTTATTTCCTATTAAAATTCATTATTTTACTCCCATTCGGATTCATATTTGTGGTTATGTGCCCTGCATGGCAAGTGCTGAGAAAACATTTATAGAAAGCCTTGCCAAAAATGGCTGTTGACTACATAGACTATAGTGACTGTACTGTTCAGAATCCTCATATGTTTATGAAAAAACAGATTAGTGATTAATCGTATTTGTCTGTCTGAATTAGTAGATTTTGTTGCTAGAATACTTCCAATTATTTAATAATGCAAATTCATTAGATATAGTAATACAGCAGTTTTATTGATATGCTGGCAAAGAAACAAACATGACCACTCTTTACCATCTGTTTATAATGCTATATAAAGACGACCATGCAGGTTGCCATGGAAATTAACATTTCTAAAACCCCAATGTATGCTTGAATTCTCCAACCTTTTAAAGTCTTGATATTTTTCTGAGAAAAGAATAGAAAATACAACTGAAATTTTCCAGTGATTTTTTTTCAGTCACTTCTCTGTAAAATACTTTCAGCATTTCTATGATATATTTTTGTTTCAAGGTTTCATAAAATGTAAACTGTCATTGATCCATTGGATAAGCTTACTTTGGCATTTAGAAATAATTCAGGAAAAGGTTATTAATGTTGCCTTATTGTATATTTATTTTTATAAATAAAAGCTTCCCCCTTTAAACAAATTATTTTGATTGTGATGTTGACAATAAAGGGAAAACATTATGGAATCTGAGTAGGGTTCAGAAACTGAAAATTTTATTATCTGAGTAAAGAGCGTATCCGTCTTAATTATTATGGATGGCCAGCTGGATCTTTATGGAAAGAGACTCTTTGGAATGTTGGCTAATCTTTGGAAAAATGTAGAGCCAAGATAACAGTAAAAAGTGTGGTGGTTTGGATTTATATCTGTGTTCGTGGGCGGTGGTTGGTTTAAAAAGTCTTTGATTCTTCAGGGTCCATTTTAAGTAAAAACTTTTATGGGCACTAAGATGTGAACTTAGTATGTTGTAATAGGAAGTAACATATAACTACTATTATGGTTACTTTACATAGTTATGCTTCTGCCTTCTTGGGACTAGTGTGACGCAAACACCCTTACTGTTTTGTACTGTCTGTTCTCAGTTGTCCATTGTGCTCTAAGAGGTAGACTTTTTTCTTGGTACACTGAGGGGTATCTTTTGATTATAACCAGTCAACTTAATTAAGCAGTTTTAAAGACAGAATCTTTAGAAGAGGTGGTCCAGCATAATTAATAGGCAGAAAGTCAATAAACTCTGTTGTCAATCACAGCTGTTTAGAAAAGAAGGATTTTTATTTACAGGCCCCGTAGTATATTTGGACTCTGTCACTGATGCTAAATAAAAACAGTTAATCAACTGAGGACTAAGCTTGAAGCCATTACATTTTTCACTATTTGAGTACAGAGCCATACATTTTTTTTTTCAGGGAATAAATATTTATAATAAATTGTTCCCCATAATGCTGTGAAATTGGAAGGTTGCCGTACAAAGACATACTGTCGTATAGGAGAGGTCAAGACCTTTTAGATGATTCTATAATGGCATCACCTATCTTAACATTTTTGCCTTTTTATGTTGCATCCAATTGTATAGCATGCTGCAAGCATTTTTGTCATAAGATAATGACCAAGAATTGACCTGACTCGTTGCATTTCAATAGTAGGGTTTATTTAATGCGAAATGCTTTTCTCTGTGACAGGTTTTACCATTACAGTATTGCTCAAGTGACACCAGACCTCTAGAGGTCTCTGAATTTATTAGCCTTGTGAAGCTAATCATATTTCTGTCATTCATGAAGCTTTTTTGAAATACTTGTATTCCCTTCTCTTACAGAATATCCTTGGATCTCTGAAAGCCTGTTTTCAAAAGGATAGTATTAATACCTGTTGATGCTAGTTGACAGAGGGATCCTAGACCTCCCACTAGGTTTAAATAAAGTAAACATTGGTGGAGAAATCAGACATACAGAAACTAGGCTTCTGTCTAAGTATATGTGGTTACAAAAATAAGGGTGCCAGACCTGCAAGTTACTGCTGCTCACAGTAATTGCAGTCAAACACTAACTACATTTTTTGACAGAGGCAACTGCTTGCAAGCTATCCACATCACATTCCAAGATCAAATCAAACACTGAGCAGGAAAAACAGAAGAGACTGACAGTTGGTAAAAATTTCATGAAGTACCTTTGGTGTCCTTGTAGGCAACTAAACCCGCACCCCTCCTCCCCCCGCTCCCCTTGTCAAATCTTAGCTCGAGGTGAAATGGATATGGTCAAGAGCAAACTATATTTGCTAACTGTGTCTTAAAATGTGTGTTTAGTTCGTGTTTAAAAAATACGTTGTATTACTGAAAACTATAGTTTGTAATGTATTGGCCTAAATACTGTTCTGTCCAACCAGCATTAGGATAGGAGGAATTTACAGTACTTAAATACATCTGAAATTCTAAGTTTTCTGAATAACTAACATGTTTGAGACTGGTTTCAGAGTAGCAGCCGTGTTAGTCTGTATCCACGAAAAAAACAGGAGTACTTGTGGCACCTTAGAGACTAACATTTATTTGAGCATAAGCTTTCTTGGGCTACGGCCCACTTCATCGGATGCATAGACTGGAACATACAGCAAGAAGATATTTATACATACAGAGCACATGAAAGGGTGGAAGTAGCTATACCAACTGTAAGACGCCAATCAATTGAGATGAGCTATCATCAGCAAGAGAAAAAAAACTTTTGAAGTGATAATCGAGATGACCCATAGAAGCTGTGAGGATACTTAACATGGGGAAATAGATTCAATTAGTGTAATGGCCCAACCATTCCCGGTCTCTGTTCAAACCTAAGTTAATTGTATCTAATTTGCATATTCAAGTTCAGCAGTCTCTCTTTGGAGTCTGTTTTTGAAGTTTTTTTTGTTATAAAATTGCCACCTTTAAGTCTGTCATTGAGTGGTTAGAGAGGTTGAAGTGTTCTCCCACTGGTTTTTAAATATTATGATTCCTGATGTCAGATTTGTGTCCATTTATTCTTTTGCGTAGAGACTGTCTGGTTTGGCCAATGTACATGGCAGAGGGGGCATTGCTGGCACATGATGGCATATATCACGTTGGTAGATGTGTAGGTGAATGAGCCCCTGATGGCGTGGCTGATGTGATTTGGTCCTATGATGGTGTCACTTGAATAGATATGTGGACAGAGTTGGCATCGGGCTTAGTTGCAAGGATAGGTTCCTGGGTTAGTGTTGATGTTGTATGGTGTGCAGTTGTTGATGAGTATTTGCTTCAGGTTATGGGGCTAGTGGCGTTCAGTTATTTTCTTTGTTGGGCCTGTCCTGTAGTAGGTGACTTCTGGGTACTCTTCTTTGAGACTGTCTCTTACTGTGACTGCCCTTGTATTTATAACTGTCTTTCTGTATCTCTAATAGTTCTACTCCAGGCCCTAAATGGGCCACACAGCCTAAAGTCAGCTTGGTGCTGAAACTTCAGGCAATTCATTAAACAGCCTCTTTCATTCAGATGGAAAACTGATTGCTTTCCTATTCCTGGGAAGCAAAACCCTCCTTAGCAGTTCTAGGCATGCATTGTCTCTCTTTAGCTGACTCCTTATGAAGTCAAGTTGTTCAGGCAACACCTAGTCATGCATTTTACAGAAGTTCTTTTGGATATAATCCACCCCACCTTCCACCACCGTCCCCTAAAAATAAATGCAAGTCAGCCTCGTTCTCTCATGACATATCCAAGTGATGCATTTGTTCTCTCAAAATCTTCACCTAAGGAGAGTGAAATTTTCCATTCCCTCAGTTCATTCTGAATCTGATGATTCCGGTCACTTCAATCTCAATAAGGATGTTCGTTACTTAGTAGATCCTATCCATGCCACCTTAAAAACAGCAGATCCAGCTTCCATTGACCCAGGATGCCATCATGATATAGGAAGGACAAAACATGTTCCTTTTCCAGAATCTTTGGGGGAAACATTGGACTTAGAATGGTTGAACATCACCAGCAGAGCCTCCTTAGAACTTTATCAGTACAACAAGATAAGATCATCCAGGATTTACTCTCCCATTTTGTATTTCTGCCAAAACTGTTCTTATCATAGTAAAATCCTGATTCAAGTGGATGGACTAGGAGATCTTAATTATTTAATGGACTGTGAATTCAAGAACTCTCTCTAAATTGGCCTTCAGATATTCAGTTGTCACCTAGTGAGTAACCAGGGGTGCCGTCACTCTGTTGCACTGACAGCAGAAAAGTTTCTACAAGGGATTGGAGAGAGATTACTGGAAAATACCCTGTTTACTTTACATATACCATCATCTGTGATAATACAAGGTTCTCTGCCAAAGCTTTTCCCTGAAATATTGTTGTGAAGTGAAATGCATGGCTTAGGACTCTTTATATGAGTATAGTTTCCAGTTGCACCGTCATCCAGCCCCTTTTTTGATGGGTGAAACTTTTCAGAGACTTTTGGAAAAGTCCTGAAGCATTGTCATATTTCAGCAAGACTGCCTAAACAAGTCACTTTGAGGAAAATACGGGGGAGAGTTGCAATTATGACCAAAAGACTGAAATTTCACCTGAACTGCCAGTCCTTTCAACCAACTGGGGCCAGAAAGGACTTCCCAAATGACAGCAAGAGGAAACATATCCTAGAGACAGCTTTCCTATAAAGCAGTGAAGTCTTGGAAGTCCAGGAGCCTTTTTATCTAAGAGGAAGATTGAAGAATTTTTTCTTCCCCATAACCAATACCACATCAGACAAATGGGCTCTCAAAATTATCAGTGTGTGCTTTGTAATAGCCTTCCAGGAATCCTCTCCTGCAATATTTTGTCTCTTCTTCCCCAATATCCAAGTAACAGTGGACATTTAGACATATCTCTCACATTTGGAGAGATTATCCCAGTACCAACAGAATACTGTAAACCGCTCGAGTATTTGTGGTAGACAGAAGAAAGTGGAGGCTTTGATCCAGAACTGGACCTGTCAGCATTTAATCTTGCAGTTCACAAAGTTCAAGAATGAGATTCCAGTCTTCTACTATAAGAGATGGCTCCAAAATATGTCGGCTTCTTTGAAGTGTATACAGCACAATCTTCATATCCCAGTGCATCAGTTCAGCTAGTGTGCCCTGTGCTTCACAACTGTAGTTGAGCACTATGAACTCTAAGCAATGCTCTTCGTGTACTCTCCTGCCTCTTAGGTGTTCATGAAATTCATGATTAGCCTATTAACCTGGGACAAGAAGGGATTCAGATTTGCCACCATCTAGACCAGTGATTCTTGACCTAGGATTCACAACCCCCCAAAAATCACACACAACTCATAATTCCTCACAGTCCTTTGTAGTCACAAAGAAGTTTGTGATCCTTGGGTCACAGGAAAAAACGATGAGGAAGGCTTTGGTATCTTTAATTGCTCATTTTGGGGTTGCTGAAGACTGTTGTTGGGTGGGGGTTTGGTGCTACTCTGTCCCCTTTGTACTTTTTCACAGGGCATTCCTTCAAGAGGCTGTGAAGAAATTGGCAAGTATTGGCTCACTGATATCTCCATCTGGTTGGTATGATAGTAGCATATGTAGAAACTTCCACTGGGCAGAACTGCCTAATCAATCATTTGAAATAAAAAGTGTAGGAGACTGGACGATTTACTAATCAACCCTACTCTGGTGAAGATCTTCATAGTACTTATTCAAACATAGCTTATAGTGAACGCCTGTTAGTCTGGATAACAACCAGTGTCAGAATGGTGGCATGAAGGCCCAGATGAGGTCCATATGTTCCAGAGCAAATGATCCTTCCAGAAATCCCAACACTGCATCAGTTTCCTGGAGTTGTGAGCACTAAAGAACACTAAATTGCCAAAATAGTCAGAATATCATCCAGGACCAAGCATCAGTGAAGCTTTTCACTCTGTATGGCCCAGACACACATGGTGTCTGAAATTGATAGATATCAGTGTAATGGCTGTGGATTCAGTCAGTCTTCTGGGATCTTGTTCATTTGGACCGCTGCCATCTGTTACCTGAGAGGTCACACGTGTTGAATCAGTATTACTCTCAAAAGCTTGTGGGACTTCATTTTCAAATCTGAACATTGCAAAGACTGACTAACGCTCTTTCTGAAACATTGTGGGGAAATTTTCATTGTATTTCTTGACTCTGAAAGTGCCTTTTCTCTTAGCTATTGTTTTAGCAAGTAGAGTGGTTGAGCTCTGAGGCCTCTCTCCATCAAACAGTCCTACCTACATTTTTTTTCTGCACAAAGTAGTGCTCAGATCAGCTTTAAACTTAGTCCCAAACAAAAATGCAACCTTTCATTTAAATCTATTTGCTTGCCCTCATCTGTTCCAAGTCTCTCTAGAAAAACAATTGCATACATTAGATGTGTTTCTGGGCTGTACTGTTCTACTTAAGTGAAACAAAACCTTGGAGAAAGTAAAATGCTTTGGCTCTATCTGGGAGATATAAAAAGGCTGTCAAGCTTCTCAATCCACTGTTTCCAGGTGAATAAAATATACTCATTCCAGTGTATAATTTATTTCAGTAAGCAATCTCTTTTAAAGTGGCAATAGCCCACTTGACCAGTCAGTGTCGTCATCCTGGACTTGAACAGCAGAGCAACCAAAGATGAGATTTCCCAAGTGAACACTTGGTCATCGGTGCATTCTTTCACTACCCACTGCAAAATATGAGTTGGCCTTGGCTGATGTAATGTTTGGATGAAGAATTGTTCAGTCTTTCCTTGGCCTTCCCCAGCAAAACCCATTTTGTGAACAAAGGATGCCTGTATCCAATTTAGTCAACAGTCCTCAGGTGCCTATTTTCAGTCACTGCTTAAGAGTCTCACCCTAGCAGTGTCTAGACTGCTGGAACAGCAAGTATCTATCCTCCCCGCCTTCCTTCCCTCCAATAACATTTTTTTCTTACCTACATTTTCTTCTTCTCTAAGTGAGTTTCTGCTTTTCCATCAGTAACAGGCCTGAACCCTAACTTTGTTATATTCTTTTTTTTTCCCCATGTCAACATAACCCGAATAGAAAATTCAGATTAAGTTTTTTTTGTTTTTGTTTTTCAATTGATATCTTTTTCTTGTAAGGGAACTGAACAAGAGACAGACTAAGGTGAAGAGGTCCATTTAAATATTTTGTTAGGCAGATAGACTAGGCTAAAATAGATTTACTACTTCAAGTTAATCTTGATTTACAAAAACTCTTGTTTGGATTGCTTATTTTATGTGTCCATAGTTGTGGCAGTATGCCCAGGGGTTCAGTTACACTGCAGTGTTCTGAGCTTGCCAACAGGGGGAACTGGTAAGCTGCCAAAACAAACAAAACAACCCCCCACCCCACCCCCAAGAGTCATCTAGATTGGAATAGTGGGTACATACTTAAGGAAAATTTAGAACTATTGTGAAGACTAATTTTATGTATTCCTTTCATGTACTGAAACTAGTTTGTCTGGCTTTGCTGAACTAGAAAAAACAGAGAGAGGAATGGGTAAGGCTCTCTCATGATGATTGACCAGCTATATACCGCTGTCCAACAGATTTTTGTTGTAAAGTTGCTCTAGCTTTGTTGAGCCACTGTGTAGGGAGCAGAGGTTCATTTTTCTTCCAGAATGAAGCAGATGAGATTCAGGTGGCCAAGTATCTACTCAGTCTTTGAAATCCAAATGTCATAAGCTCTTTTTTAACTTCATACCTGCCATTAACTTAGTCTTTAACATAGACAAGGTATTTTGGGGTGTTTGAAGAACTTAAGTTAATAGATAATAAAGTTCTAAGTATTTGTTAAATATGTAGTAGGCAGGTGAAAATAAGTGACTTTACATTACATATTTAGCATACTGTGCTTTATTTAAATATGATCACTTGAGCAAATTCATATACATATTTTGTGTTACATATTGAATTGTTATTTCTAGCAAGTCATTATTGAAGCAGACTGGAAACTAGCCATGAGGACCGCAGAACTCTCACATTTGTAGTGTTGACAGATAACCATGCTGTGCAGATAATGGCTACCTCTAGGTTTAGAGATGGCTATTGTAATTAATGTTAAAAAATACTTTTTGAAATATAATTACGGTTACAAGTATATTGTATACCCTGTTAACCTCTTTGACTTGGGTTGAGCAAAATGGGCAGAGTCTTTCCCTGTATGTCATAAATTTAACACTATTTGCTCTTTGGGGCAAGGACTTTTTGTTCTGTATTTCTGTAGCGCTTTGCCCAGTGGGGTCCTGGTCCATAACTAGGGCTCCTAGGTGCTATGGTACTGCAAATTACTGTTTATTATTTGTAATATCACACAATTCATATGTACAGTGTGGGCCAGCTATATTTTTATGGAAACCACAGCTATGTGGCTTTCTTAATATTATTCCTAAATGTACTTACCACCTTTGTTGATTTTGCTTACATAACACTTTTCCTAGCTACTTCTTCAATCTTCCTTATTCACACTTCTGCTATTCCCATGATTTGTTAATTTCCCAGTTACTTACACACTTTCTTTAGGCTTCCCATTATCCAGTCAGCATCATGATATCTCATCCTTGTCCACTCATGTACTTATTGAACTGGCTTATTATATTTCCCATTATTTTTCTATTCTCCATTTTAATCTCATTATGATATACTGTAGAAAGCAAAAGACTTTTAATAAAATTACTTTTTTGTCATCTCACAATCAACTCCATTGCAGATATTCCAAATTTCATTCTGTTGCGCAACCTTGATTAACTAATAGGACTAATACTAAAAATATTAATTGCTTGCAACTAGGCAGTGTTTTTTTGTCAAAATCTCCAAACTGCATTTTTAAAGTAAAGTCTGTTGAAATGGGCACTACAAGTTGAGAAATGCACAAAACATTAAGTGGAATGCTCATGTTTGCTTGATTTATTCTCTGTAACAGACGGAGTGTGGTAGTAGGAGGTGTAATTTGCAGCACATTAGCTATTAGCCAATGTCACTGCTTGAGTGGGTGGTGTGAGTCTCTTGTGTCTGTGTAGCGTAATATGCATGTTTCAGAGCTAGATTCTTCTCCCCTGTGCATGAACATTGTTCACTCAAAAAAAAGAGTTCTGTGTTTAAACCTGTGAATCTGACAGTTTTCAAATGGTTTATTTTGTCATATGCATAAAATCTAGCGTAGATGCTTTTCTTCCAGCCTTTTTAATGTTTTGTAAAAGCTGGATTGTTGTAGATTGTTAGCCAGACATACTCATCTATCTTTTTTTATTTTCCCCTGAGGGTGTAGTGTATAATTCCAATCTGCCTAGTCTATAACTTACAGCAAGCAAAATTTACTAATGTCTTTTCTTGGCTCTCTATGCTCACACTTGTGATGTTATTCTGCAGAGGTTTTCCAAAAGATTCCAAGCTTGACACTACTTGCATATGTGCCCAATTTCACTTGGGTTGCTTTCAGTTCACTTTTTCCCCCTAGAGGAACCTGTCTTCTGCCACATACCCATCAAAACTAATTGCACCATCTGGAAGACTTCTGTGTAGCTGTTACTTGGGCAGAATATCTCTTGAGAATTTAAATCAGGTAGAGTGTGAATGTGACCCCTGAAGCCATGTCAAATAGATGCTATAGTTTCTAGTTTCTAAAGAATGGTCACCTTAGGCTTTTTTTAATTTGTCTAATGTAATTTGCTTTAGTATGGATATGATACATGTCAGATACATAATTTGTCATTTCTATAAATGGAATTGGACTTTGAATAGTATTTTGCTCATAAATCTATATGTATGTGTAAGGTGTCCTGGCTAAAATTGTATTTTACTTATATAATTATGTGATAGACATACCACATATTTAGTCATTATACCTGTACAGTTCTTCCTCTTTTACACCTTTGAGTGCCTTGCCCTGCACTCTGCGAACAATCTGTTTTTACTAGCAACATTCTAAACCTCTGAACTTTCAAACAGTTGGATTTTTTTATTAATAGTAATAATAGGCTATTTTTCATTCCCTTCCCTCCCCTAGTATGGATCAGGTGAACGTGGAAATTTAAAACTCCACTTGTTCTCTACTTGCCATATCCATTTCTAAACCAGCAACTGATTTAAGTACCTGTACTTTGTGGCTCAGCAGGTCTGTGTCCCATGGGAAAGCTGCTTTTTAATGGTATGATATAATACAATTTGTTTCTAGCCTGGACAAATCATGAGATACTGGGCTTCCAAATATCAAAAACAGTTTCCTCAGATTATTTTTAATATGTTTAAAATTATGAATACTAATTTTTCTGTACATGAGAACTAAGGCAACTTGGTTTTATGGACAAAGGAATAGGAAAGAATAGTACCAGTAACTTTTTTTTTTAAGAGCTACTTTTCTCTAACATACATCGTAAACAAAATGCATGAATGGTGTGAGGCAGTATGAAGATTTTATTTGCACATAGTTGGATGACCTGCATCTCTCTTGTGCTTAAACACGCATGAGTAATAAGGTGAACTTAAACAGTTTTCTGGCTTTAGTTTATACCACCACACACCGTCATGTATTCTGTATATAATCAGAATATATGTATTTTTCTAACTTTTGCTGGACTGTTGTAGTATTTACATGTGGCTCAAACTTTGGAAATCTACACAATGTTAATTGTTTATATCATCAGTACTTTCTTGGCATGAGGAAGAGTGTGGCTTTTCATCTAAATTTTTGAAATATTGTAAGCAGATTTTTACTTACTCAATTGAGTAGTGAGAATAAAGATACAAAACCTGTAAATTCACTGAAAACAACTTTTTCCCTTTAAAATCCTTCATTAGGTATATATTTTCAGTAAAAAGAAACCTTATGATAAGTGAACAGTTTTGTTATTTTGTTAACTTTCCATCCTTTGTGCACGATTCCTGAAATAATCCATACGCAGTCTTTCATGCAAACTTGCTTGCAAGCACTAGTATCCAGATGGCAAAAAACTATAAAGTTAAGTAATCTGCAGTGTATATGTCCTAAATGCCTTTCCTTGTTGGATGTTGAAATGTATAAAGACTGTCCCTCTTCTTACCACAGTCTTCGTTTGTATAGAGGCAGGTACTTGTCTGTATTTCAGCACCCCTTATATTCAGATCCAGAGGGTGCTCAAACACTACCAACAGCTTACCTAGTTTCTTGATTTCTAGCCATAAATAAGGTAGTATAAAAAGGAATGTGTGAAGGAACATCAGAAAATATGTGGATTACTTTTAATCCCAAGAAAACTTATCTTGGATATAGCATCTGGGTTTCATTGATGTCTTGCTAGTTTTTACCCATTTTTAAAATTGGAATGTCTAAGGCCGATGACTGAGAGCTAGTAGCTTGCTCAATGTACCATGGTAAGTAAGTATTCACATTAGGACTCGGATCTCTCCCTACTTCCAGTTTTTTTCTTTAACCACTGGATCACAAAGGTTCCTAGTTAAGAGAATATGAAATTATTCAAGCAAGTGTACTCTTATTTTTGCAATGGTGAAGTAGTTCATGATCTGACCTTGTGCATTATCCTGTGCTTGAATACTAAATCCCAAGCTGAATATTTTTTTTGCTAGTTACTGTTACTATTACTCCATGCGCTTATAGTTTTCAAGCAACACTCAAATCTGTTGATTAAAAGTTTGCTAGCTACGTACTTAGGCACTGCCACAGCATTAATTGCCATTTACATTTTAACACCCAATTAAAGAGATACAAGTAGTTTTTAACTGCATGGCACCAAATTGACTTTTAGGATTGGCAGCCAGTGACACTGCTACAGGCTAAATTTTTTGCATCAGCTGTAAATATTTGTTGTACATTTGGCCCCAAAGATTTCTAAATATTTGAAAGCCAAGCTCATAACTCAATTCTAATCTGCAACTATTTTTTAAAAATTGAAAACAAAATTTGTACTCTTTAATTGTCACATTCTGCAGAACTGGATTGTACAGTAAGTCCTCACTTAAAGTTGTCCGGTTAATGTTGTTTTGTTGTTACGTTGCTGATCAATTAGGGAACATGCTCGTTTAAAGTTATGTAATGCTCCCTTCTAACTCGTTTGGCAGCCATCTGCTTTGTCTACTGCTTGCAGGAAGAGCAGCCCATTGTAGCTGGCTGGTGGGGGCTTGGAACCAGGGTGGATTGGCAGCCCCCCTATCAGCTCCACGCTCCCCTAAGTTCCCTGTGCAGTAGCTGCCCAGCAGGCTAGCAGTTGCAGCTGTCCCTCCCTCCACTGGCATGTGCTGCTCCTGCCCTCTGCCTTGGAGCTGCTCCCAGAGACTCCTGCTTGCTGTGTGGGGGAGAGGAAGTGGGGAGGCTAATGTCAGTGTGTCCCCCTGCTCCTGCACCCCGCTTACCCCATCTTCCACAGAGCAGGGGGGACACACCAGGGTTCAGGAAGGAGGGAGCTTGCAGCAGCTGGGGTCTCAGCAAGCTGATCTAATTAACAAAGCAGTGTACTTAAAGGGATAATGTGCATATCTCCTTCCATTCCTGCTGCCTTGTAGAGTGAGAGAGTTAACCCTTTAGGGTTCAGCCAGTTGCTAGTTCATCATTTAGCAGTAAGGGAAATATCCCACCCTCTGACTCCTCCACCTCAACCAAGCTTTACAATCATCATCACTGTCTACCAGTATTAAATTGTTTGTTTAAAACTTACTGTGTGTGTGTCTGTGTGTGTGTGTGTGTGTGTATAATATAGTTTTTTGTCTGGTGAAAAAAATTTCACTGCCTGCCTTGGCCCCATGCTACTCCCGAAAGTGGCCGGCATGTACCTGTGGCCCTGGGAAGGGGGCAGAAGGTCTCCCCGCGCTGTCCCTGCCTCGTGTTCCAACTCTGCAGCTCCCATTGGTCGGAAACTGTGGCCAATGGGAGCTGCAGGGATGGAGCCTGCAGGCAGAGCTAGCGCATGGAGACCTCCTGTGCCACCACAGTGGCTGTAGGGACGTGTGCTGACTGCGCAGCTCCCATTGACCAGGAAATTGCAGCCAATGGGACCTACAGGGGCAGTGCCTGTGGGGAGGGGCAGCACATGAAAACCGCTGGCCCCTCGCCTAGGAGCCGCTGCTAGAGGGATATGCCGGTCACTTTCGGAAGCCACTTGAGGTAAGCGCTGCCTCCTCACACAGCACAACCACCTGCCCCAGCCCAGAGTTCACACCTCACGCCCTCCCTGCACCCAAACTCCCTCCCAGAGCCTGAGCCAGACCCCTCACTCCCTCCTGCACCCAAACTCCCTCCAAGAGCCCACACCCCCTGCTGCACCCCAGCATCTTGCCCCAGGCTCAGCCCAGAGCCCCCTCCGACACTCCAAACCCCCAGCCCAGAGCCTGCACCCCCTCCTGCACCCCAACTGCCTGCCTCAGCCCAGAGCCTGCACCACACACTCAAACTCCCTCCCAGAGCCCGACTGCTTATCCCCTCCCACACCCAAAGTCCCTCCCAGAGCCTGCATCCCTTCCTGCCCCTCAATGCCTTGCCCCAGGCCGGTGAATGTGAGTGAGGGTGGGGGAGGGTGAGTGATGGAGGGAGGGATGGGGGCTGGAATGAGCAGGGGTGGGGCCTCAGAGAAGGGGCATGGAAGGGGCGTGGCCATGGGACAAGGGCTGGGCAGGGCAATGGTGTTTGGGTTTGTGCGATTAGACAGTTGGCAACCCTACTTGCTACCCATGACCTCAGAATATATTTTGGGCACCAGCTGCCCTTCCTTCAATGAGGACTGTAAAGTGAATCACCACCTGTCTAGTGGGAAAAGGCTGGCAAATGAGATGTTAATTAGGATGTCAGAACTTCAATTCTTAGCTCTCTCTACCAAACTAAGATGGCATCAGTGTTTCCATCATAGAAATCTGCAGGAGTACAACTTGGAATTCTGTACACATATTTTCAGAATATTGTTTTCTTAACAGGGGCATCTAATGCTTATTTTGCGACAGCGGGTCTGCAATTCTTGTTTTAGAATGCTACTGCTCACCTTCCTGGGGGCTTGTAGCATTTGCTAGATTCCCAAAAATGTGAGTTTGCTTGAAAAATAAATGGTTACTTGCCAAAAGAACAGAAGTTCTTTGTGAACATTGCCTCTGTTTATGTGTACTTCATACTCACTTTTCCTCAGCTTTTTGGAACTCCAACCGTTCAGTGCTGTGAGAGAGTGCTCATACTGCTCCAACAGGCACCACTTTCCTGTAGGTCAGTGGCATGCAGGGGGAGGCACATGCCACAAGTGTGAATATAGAGGCAACACTTGAAGAGCCAGACTTGATCTCCTTCACCTCTTTATTCAGCCGACTCATTCCCCAGACTCTTCCTTCCTGCTTTACTCCTACCCTATATACAAGTAGCATGCTGACTGGGTCTTCTTGACTTGCCAAATTATAATCTGTTCTGTCTTTCTCTTCTCCTTCAACAGACTAATTTTTTTTTTAACTATACTATGGTTATAACATGCCTGAAAAGCTGCTGAATGAGTTCCTTCACTGCTATCTTGTTGTAACTCATCCTATTATGGCAAGGTTTTTCACGCGTCAGAACAATCAATATTGGTGGATTGCATGTACTGCAACGTTGGTTAATGTTTGTAAAGCACTTTGTAAATGTAAACCTCTATAGAAGCAATAAGTATTATCGAGACATAATGGAATGAGTCAAGGATGCAGTGGCAGCCTTCAGTGTGAACATCGTTGTCTGTCACTGAGTCTAACATGCAAATGGCGAATTTTTGTATTTATAGAACTGTTAATGTCAAATACCGTCCTGAAGATACTCTAGTTTGTCTTGGATTGTAAAATAGTGGAAATGTTTTATAATATTCAACTATGAAGTATTCTGAGATTAAGTAATGTATGTTAGATTTTCTTACACATTAATATCACCTAGCAAAAGATACCATAGATTTTCCTGGAGCAGTGTTGTTATAAAGACAGATATGATCTAATTTCTTCCAGAGATCAAGCCAGAGAATTATAGCCAGGAATAATATGGGATACAACCTGTCTAGTAACCTACTATATTGTAAAATGAGCCATATAAAAACTAAGGTTATGATAGTATCAAAGATCTTGTACTCAAGTTCATTGGAAGTTGGATTACTGCATAACACTTTTGTGGTATATAAAATCCTTTTACTCTGAACTTTTAGCCTTCTGGAGAGTAGGACTAGAAGGCAGAGATTCCAGAAATTTTGGGTCCAGGAGGAGAGCAAAGCTTGTTTTTAAGCAAACTAATTTTTGAGCTGCCACCTCCGCGGTAGTTAAGAATTGTTCATGGCAGAAACGGTGAGAGAGAACTGAATTTAAAGATAAAGCATTTGGAGCTGTTCTTCTGTTTGTTCAAACTGTTAATCTTTCTCCAGTGAATTTAACTACCTCACTTCTGTGGAAGTTTTCTTGTCTATTGCTCTCTATGGTTTTACTAAGTTTGTTCCTAAAATGCAGTTAATCTTGTATGTTCTGATATAACATTTAATATTTTTCAGTAGATTATAGATTTTGGTTGTACCCATCTACCATCTTTATGGCTGCTTTTGTTTTTTTATACTTGGTAAAAATATTTCATACTATTACTGTTGTATTGTATAACCATCAAATTATCTAAAAATATTCCTGGTGAAAACTTTACAGAAGTGCTGGGCATACACTTCTTCTAGGAAATAGAAATGGGAATTCCAGATTGAAGTATTGTATTTATTTGTATTAGTAACATTTCACCATAAATTATGGAGTAAAAATGACAAAAGATCTTGATTGAGAACTGCAGTTTCCTTCACCCACTGATGTGAATAGTAGAGTCTTTAGATGAAATGATGATGTCACTGTGGAGGCTGAGTCTTTCTAGTTGGATTTTGTGTGAACAGGTAAAATGATTTTATGAAAAATCCTGATTTTTATTTCCCCCTCCCCCCAACCTTCCCCTCCTTCTTTTGGCAGAGGGCTTGTGTATGATAGCCGGAATAACCTACAGATGCGAGGTTTGGTCGTATTGCTTATTTCCAAAGCAGCTGGTCCCAGCAATGGAGCAGAGCTTTCTTTCCAGCATGACATGGTCAGCGGGATTTATTCCAGGTATGCTGCAACCTCTTACAGCAAAAACCACTGACATATGTTTATTGGACAGGTGACTTCCATTACATCTTAATGGCTGGTCTGAAGGGCACTTGGGGAAAGTCAACAGTGATTTTTGTAATTATAAACTTAAAAATCCCCTCTTAAAAAACCCCACACACATTTGGTATTTTATATATATACACCTCTACTCCGATGTAATGCGGTCCTTGGGAGACAAAAAATCTCACCACGTTATAGGTGAGACCACGTTATATCGAACTTGCTTTGCCCCCCCATTCATTGTTCCCTGACCACCCTCTCCAGAGACCCCCATCCCTACCCAACCCCCCGTCCCTTGACTGCTCCGACCCTTATCCACCCCCCACCCCTCTGCCACCTGACAGGCATTCACCGGCAGCAGCAGGAAGCAGAGCAGCCCGGCCCCAGTCTGCTCCGCTCCACCAGCTCCCAGCCATGGCGCTCCGCTTCCTGCCGTCGGTGAGTGTGGGGAGGTTGGGGAAAGGATGCCCCTCTGCACTCACCTGTGGCGGGAAGTGGAGCAACGCGGCCCCAGCCCGCTCCACTTTCCTTGCTGGTGGGCGGCTGGGGAAAGGTCCTGCACTCACCTGTAGCGGGAAGTGGAGCGCCACAGCTTGGAGCTGGCAGGGTGGAGCTGGCTGGGGCTGGGCTGCTCCGCTTCCCGCTGCTGGTCAGTGCGGGGAGGTTGGGGAAAGGACGCCCCCCATACTCACCTGCGATGGGAAGTGGAGCGCTGCAGCTGGGAGCTGGCAGAGTGGAGCGGGCTGGGGCCGGGCTGCTCTGCTTTCGTCACTGCTGGTTAGTGCAGGGGGGCTTGGGGAAAAGGATCTCCTCCCTGAGCAATGCAGCTGGGGCCAGGGCAAGGGAAGCAGAGTGGGATGCTCCTGGCCTGCTGCTAATCCCCTGGGCCGCTCTGGGACTGCGGGGCCCCCAAAAGTGCCCTCCCACAGCTCCTGCCCCCCAGACTCTGGGGGGGAGCCCCTGACTACCCCTGAGACCCTCTGCCCCTTATCGAACTCCTCAGCCCCAGCCTGGCCTGGCACCCTTAACACGCTGCTCAGAGCAGCGTGTCAGAGCTTTACTGTGTTGTATGCGAACCCGCATTCTATCAGGTCGCGTTATATCGGGGTAGAGGTGTATGTAATTTTTTATGTATATATGGTATACAAAGTGGTGGCCTCCCTTTCCCCAACCCTTTGTATGTTGCTCTTCTTCATTTTAAGTTGTCCAGGGGACTGTCTACCTACCTCTGTTTGTACAGCTCTTAGCATAACAGAGCTCTCATCCTGATAAGGGTTTCTAAGACCTTACATGATGATAGGATTTTTATGAGAACAGTGTCCCATGCTCTGTCCTGGCTGTTTGGCAGTTAGCTGTCTCTGGAGCTGTGCTGAAATCATAAGTGATGTTAGAACTGGTAGAAAAAAATTGAAATTTTGACAAATTTTTATTGAAATTTTATTTGAACTTTGTTGGAATCCCCCCGCCCCCCAAATGTTTTCTTCACCATCTTTGAAATTTAATTTGTGACCAGCTCTGATGCTGTTAGACCAAAAACATGCAAATGCACAGAGGCATGTTTATGACTAGATCTATTCAGAAATAGTGATTAAAGTTCCCTTGTATGCTTTGATCTGCTCCACTTTGGAACAGGAGTACATGACAGTGCATTAGGGAAAACTGAGTGTGTGGAAACGGAGTCCACAGTACATCTTTACCCCAGTTTGTTGCACACTATTAGTTTAGATCAGTGTTTGTCAACCTGGGGAGAGGGCGAGGGGGAGTCACAGGAGAGGTTTGGGGAGGTTGCAAGCAGGGCTTGCCTTAGGAGGTACAAAGCCAGGCAATGCCTGGGACCCATGCCATAGGGGGCCCAGTAAAGCTAATTTACACGTTTCAGTGCCAAATTTAAGGTAGGAGTGCAATTTTTTCTTTCTAGTGTGGGGGAGGGTCATGGGTTTTTTGTAAGTCCAATGGGAGTCACCAGCAGAAAAAGGTTGAGAAACACTGGTCTAGACAAGCCCTAAGAAACATCCAAAAATATGTAGTGGAGGTATTATTACAGAAAGGCCGATCACGGCTCCCACTTGCTGTGGTTCACCGCTCCAGGCCAATGGGGGCTGCGGGAAGCGGCGCGGGCCGAAGGATGTGCTGCCTGCTTCCTGCATGCCAATGGTTACCAATCCCTGGTATAGGAGGTATTGTCGTTTTGGTTTGTAAATGATTACAGAAAAGCTTATCTTAAAAATGCTTAAGACAAGAGAGAGGAAAACAGTGTATATAGTCTTGAATGTGGTCATTTTGAGAATGGAGATACATTTTAAGTATTTAAAGCTGTAATTAGACAAGTGACTAGTAGAAGCATTTAAAACACTGAATTAATAATGGGCCAACTGGTGCAGCACCGTGGACATCGGTGAAGCTATGAGAATTTAAGACAGTTGAAGGTCTAGTCCAATAATTTAAGTGTAAAAGGAAGACACAACCATAATAATATCTAGAATTAGTCAGACACTCAGAAGATAAGACATTTAAATGCTCCTACACAGAACATTAGTGTTCATTACTGTCTGCAAAAGTGATAACAATGGAAATGTGTTAAATTTAAATCTTCTGTGACGCTTCAGATCAATAGCAAGGTGAAATATGGGAGCAATAATGCATTCTAGTAATAATGTTGAGGCACTGTATATTTTGTACTATATATGGGCCAGATACTGCTCCCATTGAAGTCAGTGTGGGTTTTGCCATTGGTTTTAAATGGAAGTGGGTTTGAGTCCTCTGTAGTTTTTGTGAGCTTGTGTAACACTTTTTGTGGCTCTCCAAGGACACATTGGATATGGAACTTGTGGCCAATCTCTATTTTTCTCAATTAAACAGATAAAATAAAAAGGACAAAATGCTTATAAAATCAAGGTCTAAAAGCCATTTGCAATTCCTTTCTGTATTACAAATGATATTTTACAAAGACTAGTTTCCTGAATAGGAACCAAGGGACATCATTTTCCAGCCATGTAGTTTTCTCTCAGATCTTGGTACGGACACAGTCACTATTCTGTCATGATGCTGGTATGTATGTGGAAGTTAGAAGTACCTATTGACGGCAGAATACACCCCTTGAGGCTATGAAACAAAGAAACTTTATTTTATTTATTCCTTTTTATTTTATATAGTTTTAATACTTTTCAGGCTATGGAGATTCCTTCTGGAAATATGTTCTTTCAGGTTATTTTCAACTCTCCTGTAAATTATGCAGTTTTTTTTTTGTTGCCATACTATGTAATTACTTCATCTATGTACATATATGAAAAACGCTGGAAATGTTATTCCTGGCACTGTAAAGAGCATCTTCATTGCCTGATATTTGAATGCTGTGGATGGACATTATGTTGTGGGCTTTTAGCTACTGGATATGGCTCACTTGCTCTTCGAGCAATTGGTAGTGAGTAATTAATTGCTTTCCTGAAGTCCTACCATAAACTAAATTGTTCCAGTACTGCTCAGAGATTATACCAGCCCAATGTTTCTTTCCCCTGTTTGTTTTGGAATCCACGTCTGTGTTCTCTTTAAATCTCTGTCCCTACAGTGGTAGCCCTTAACTATCAGCCTGACATATTTGGTAGCCAGTATGTTGAAAATATAATTTGAGAAGAGAAGAAGGGGATGTATAGTAGAATATGCTTTACCCATTTAATTCAGAAAAGGATAAGTCAATTGCACTTTATATTTTGGAATGAGGTTTAATTATCATGAATTTTTCATCTTCCATGTTCTTCAGTAAAATAAAGTGCGAATAAGCAGTATGTATAATCTAAAATAAAATAGAATGTCACCGAGTAGTAGAATTTGATTAGGCCACTACTTATTTGTCTTCCTCTTCCTATCTCCAAATTAGTCAGTGTGTGGGACAAATGATAATATAAATATGGGGCACCTATTTATTTTTGGTGCATTTTTATTTTCTTTGTGTGTAAGCAAAGCTTTAATTGGGGTTATGTAATTTGTAAAAAAAAAATCAAACTTGATTTTAGTTGGAGCAAAGAGTCTCCTTCCCCTCCAGTTCCTGCATATAGCACTTGTATATTACTACTCCATACATAAAAAATGTAAATAAAGTGTATTAGCACATAGCTTTTCTTTTTGTTGCATTTTGTCTCCTGTTATCCTTGCTGTTCCTGCCATTTTTTCTTTTTCTCTTATTATCTTTTCCCTCCTTCCACATAAAATGAGTAATTCTGCTTATGGAGAGCCTACACTACTTGTTATATTGTATAAAATCCAGAGAGGTGAGAGGTATGGTTCTGTAGTTCGGAATAAGGAAGCGGTGGATGCCCAAATTTTGATAGACTGCTGCTGCTAATTTACACATAAAATTACCTACACATTTTTTTTATCAAAAACAAATGTAGAATCCTTATACTTGCAAGAAGCAAATTCATTTCTTCTTGTCTGAATTCACCAGGGATGGAAATCTATAGTTGATTAGATTTAGACTGACCTGCAGTTACAAGGAGGAAATGGCCAAGGGCTGCAATCTAGGAGTCTGAAGCTCCTTAGAGTCTGAAGTTCCCTCCTCGCTTCCTAGCCCAATGAGCTAAAAGCACAGTAGAAATAAACAGAACATGTTAGGTGGAAGTGAAGAGAGAAAAAAATACTGGAAACAAGAAATAAGGTAGTCTTACATGGCAATGTATGTGTGTAGAAGTTCAGCATAAACTCTTAAAGGCAGAGTGTCATCAGCAAACAGATATGCTTGTTACCACAGCCTAAGGACAAGACTGGGTCTCAGCTGCAGATATTGTAGAGATTTATCTTCTTAATGGGACTGCTAATTAGTGTTTGACTTCTAATTATAGTAACAATAGATCTTAACAACCAATCCTCACCTCTACTGATGCACATTCAGTCTCTTCATCATAAAAGTGATTTTCGTTGGGACTTATTGTTCTTATCCATATCAGCATAGGTTCAGTATCCTAAGTAGTGTGTGCTTTGAGGATCAACCAATTAAGAAGGGCAGAAAATATGTAATTCTAAAATATTCAGCATCTAAGAACATATTGAGTAGGATGGTATTCTTAACAAGATTGTTTGGTTGAAACATAAAGGAAAACATGATGAGCATGAAATCTGTCGTAATTCTTTAAGGAATTTACAGTTTTGTTTTTCATACCTTTAATAAAAATTGAGGAAAATCTACTAAGAAGTGGTTTAAGTGAGTATTTAAAATTATTTTATTTAACTTTTGATCTCCAGGATTAATGCTTTGAGATGCTTCATGTAATTTACAAGAGGAGTCTCAGGAGGTGAAAAGCACATTCAACTTGATTACATATTCCTATTGATCACCTTCCACCCGCAAAAATAAAAATCAATTCTAAATACAAATCTAACAGTATTACTAATTCATTACAACATTTCTTCATTAGCTTTTGATTGTTTTCAACATGTGCAATATTCACAAATACAGCAATTATATGTTGAATAAGTGAAAAGAATACAATGCAGAGTACATCAGAAATCATTGCAGTAAAGATTACGAAGGACTGTTGTAAGAACATAAAATAAAATCACTTCTGCAACACAGGAGTGTTTAGCACTAGAAAACTGGATATGCAAAGAGCTACCAGCCTATCTAGAACAGAGTTAAGTTTGTTAACTATCATAACAGTTTAACGCTCTTAGTCAGGGCTTTTCTGTGACTCCTTAATGGTGGAATTTGCCATAGAAGCCACCCCTTACTGCAGCATTCTGATCCAGAATCTAAGTTGTGAAGAAAACCTTCCACATACAAGCCAACACAGTGGTGTAAATACCTGAAACAGTAACTTTGGAAGGTAAGACCTGTTTGTCCCTGGGATCAGTGGGCTGCTCGCTCTGAAAACTTGTCAACATTGTTAACTGTTTCACTGCTGATGGTTTAAGCAGAAACATGCAGATAGTGTGAATGTTCTGCAGTCCCAAAATCTTTCCTGTTCTTTCCCATAAGCTAAAAAAACCCAGCTGTCTTCAGCAGCTAAACCTCCCAATTTCTCCCTGACAAATTCTGCAAGTGATGCATTTTCAGTACAGATTTCTGAAGTACATTGAAAATTACAGGAATGAAAATTAAGTATTACAATAGTACTGATTGTATTTTCTTATATGAGTCAGTCAAAAACTTTGGTTTAATTTAAATGATGTTATCCTAGAATTTCCAGTCTGCAGTGAGGCAGAAAGCTTGTGGAGTATACTAGTCCCTCCCCATAATTTGGATAGGGATGGAATATATTTATATTAAATTTTTGTTAACATCTTATTTCGGGATTGTATACTAGTTGTTTAATGCCATGGATGGGTCTAGCTACTAATGCAGGATGTCTTCATAGCTCACATTAAGCTTTGCTCATTTATAGTTCTGTGCCAAATCTATTTATTTAGAAGTGCTGTGATTTTGTAGGGTCTGTTATGGGGCAACTGCCTCCTATCCACCCCTGCATGGCTTGGGCTGGCTCTGCAGTGGTCCTGCCTCAGTTACTCCTCATGCATTCTAAAAAAAATAAAACAAACAAAAAAAACCTACAGCCAAGTTTGGGTGTTCCACTGATTTGGCCCTTTGGCTGAGTAATTTAAGAAAAGTCCAACTCTTCTGGGGTGTCTAAAGAGACAAATGCAAAAACATAGTGGTGGCTCACCAAAAAGGGGCCATAAACTCCCACGGCTTCCTTCTTGGAGTCCTAGAAAGGATGTTCTTTCTGAGGAAAAGAGAGAGAGACACCATCTCTGCCTGTGCCGAGGCCCTCTTAGGGGGGAAAAAAGAGACCTAATTAAGCCACATGACCTGCAAATCATGTGACCTTACAGCATCTCACCACCTGGTGGTGATCTGAGTTTATCCCAGGTGTGGCTGGGCCCATCTCATGTTTAAAGGGACCAGCCACCTTGTGACATGGCCTGGTTGAATTCCCATTGAAATTAATGAGTCCTTCCATTCACTTCAAAGGTGTAGGGTAATAAGGTATCAAAATAATTTTGAATTTTTAAAATCTGGTTGTGGGGCAATGATAGCCATATCATAAATAGTAGAGCAATGAATATTTTTATCATGGTACTTCAGCCACCTACTTGCTCTCCACTTACTAATCAGTTTCTCCTGGAAGTTATTCTAACATTCTGAGCAGCTGGGTTTTTTGCATCTGCTCCCCAAAACAATTACACCTGCACAACGCTCAGAACAAGCAAGAGTCAATCCTGAAGCAGTAACAACTTTCCATGCATAAAATGTTACAGATTTAAAGTCTATTCTCTTCTGCTGCTGAAATAGGTTCACGCCATTGGGAAGGGTATATCTCAGGCTTCTAAGAGGAACCTGGCACTTGCTTCTAGCCCTGGAACATAACAAGTAAAGGGACTTAAAGTTGTGGCATTTTTATGTAGAAAACATGACTTTGGATCACTCTTGAAGGTTATTATGACTCCCTCTGAAGCTTGTGCTGTTGGACTTGTGGTAACTAAAACACCTGGCTCTACAGGTAAAGGAATAAAAAACAGAACAACCCATTTTTTAAAGAAACTACAATATTTCAGAAATAGTTTTTCTGTAATGCATGTATATGATAAAATACATGTTGGGGGGTGATATAAAGTTTGCAGGAAGCAGCGCGGGCCGAGGGACGTGCTGGCCGCCCTTACCGCAAGCCCACATTGGCCTGGAGCAGCAAACCATGGCCAATCGGAGCTGCAATCAGCTGAACCTGTGGATGCAGCAGGTAAATAAACTGGCCCGGCCTACCAGGGGCTTTCCCTGAACAAGTGGCGGTCCTAGTTTGAGAATCACAGCTTTAGAATATAAATTATATTTTGATTTGGACACAGCAAATTTTATAATTCCTTCAAGTAATTTTCCTGTTGTACTTTCTTTTTTTGATACACTCAGTTCTGTTCACACATTTAATTTTATCTGTATATCTTGCTCCTTTCAGTTTGGTAAATAAAATATTTATTCTCTTAACAGGTCTACTCATTTGGCAGGTGTCCTTTCTTAATAGGCTTCAGTTGTATGAAGTAGTTCAATGTATTTAACATGTCATTAATACTAAATCGGTTAACATTAAGGTTACTGCACCTTAACTTCAGCTACGTTGAATACAATTATATACCAACTCCTTAGAGACAATGTTTCGGGGAAACACTTGGACTGCTAAGCAGTCACTGAGAGGTTTACTGGTGTCTATACATAATTGACACTACACAGTAATTGGAATCTCTATTACCCTAGTGTGATTTCTCTCACACAGTCATTGCAAATAACATTTGAACTGAATTTCAAAGGCTTGAGGCCTCAGAATCAGCCAATACAGAGAGAAAAAATATGGCCATAAATTTACTTTTCTTATCTTATTAGTAGTCTCTGTCTTCTTTCAGTAAGTTATAAGTGAGATCTTGTACAGTTCTGAGGCATTATATCTTAATTTAGGGATTTAAAAATATTTTCAATAGTAAACATACATTTGAAATTCAGAATGTTTGGTAGCCATTGTGGTACATTTATCATGAAATAGATGTTAGATAAGATTTCGTGATTGGGTTGTTTATTGGAGAGTTAAAGGATCTGAACTTAAGAAGGGAGCAAATTTAGATTAATTCCAGTTGGACAGAAGTCTTAATTGGTAAATAGTCATCCAGTAAGTAGTCTATGACGGGCATCCACCGTAGTTCTGAGGAAGGAGTCTTAGTAATTGCCAAAACTGAACTCCTGATTCTTTTCTCCCAAAGCCTACCCTCCTGCCTGTCATCTAATCCTTTAATCTTTCCTTCGTGTTTGCCTTTCCTTTTGACCCACACATTTAGGTCATGCCTGAATCTTATTGCTTTTTCCTGCATAATATCTCCAACATCTGACCTTTCTCTGCCCACACCGCCAAAATTCTTTTCCAGCCTTGTTCCTTTCTGCAAATACCACCCTCCCTTCTCCTTCTCTTGGTTTCATAAAGTATCAATTAACTGTCACTCAAATCAGATAGGGAGGTATGTCTGTCAGGTTGAGGATGTTGTTGCAGTTGCAGCTGTGGGAGGGCACAGGTGTATCTGGACGTTGAAGTAATTATGTCAGCTTGCATGGCATAGGTAAATCTGGCCTTATGAGTAAGTGAACACTGAGCAGGTTTCCTGTGATTAGCACATAAGATTTTTCATGGTGCATTTAAACTGTTCATTTCACAGGATGACAGCTTCAGGTGATTTATCTTGGGAGCAAGGATTAGATTCCCCACAGTGGGGATATAATAAATGGGGGTGAGGTTAGTTAACTCCCCTTGCTACACAGAGATTGGGAGTTGGAGTAATAAATTGAGCATCAGCCCCCTCCCCTGCTTCAGTGCAGAACGTGGTTGGGTTTTCAGAGAATCTCAAGCACTCATGGGAGGGCTCAGTGGTTGCTCTGTGAAGTTGTCTGCATAGAACAGTAGCCTTGTTTAGGCATTGGAATGAGAAAATGCTTGACATTGGAATATCAAAAAGGAGAAGGCTGGTAACAGCTTGGGATGGGTGCTAATTTATATTATCTCTTTTACTGCTCCTAGGTCATGTGTCCTTAGGAAAGATCTTGCTTGAAATTAAAGATTTCATAAGTATATGGCCACTGGGCCAAATATTTTTTCTTGTTGGCCTCCTGCCACTATCAATAAGGAATTCAACTCCACTCATTGTCTGAATTGTTTAGAAATCTGTTTTAAAACAAACAATTATCACAGTCCCCTATATTGTGGTTTTTGCTCTCTGCCGTCACCTTTAACTTAGTCCAGTCCCCTGCGTACATTATAACAGAGTCAGGAGACTGGGTTTTGTTTAATACTGGTTGTACCTGTTTGCACAAATGTCAGTTTGGCAGATGGGGAAGGAGCGGAGGACATAGTTGTGCCAGTGACAAAAAATAAATTGATCATATGCATTAGACTGAAGCTGATGATGCAGTTGGTATAAAGAAGGTTACAACTTCCAGGCAGTGAAAACACTGTTCTTGTTGTCATGCTGGCACAAGCAATGGGCAAAACCCCTGTCCCTGTCCTGAAGGGTTTTAAAATCTACAGTTCTTAGTGGCATGATTTGTACTTTGTAGACTCATTAAAAGACTTCAATATATGACTTGTCAACACTGCCTGCCACTCTGAATTTGGGGGGTTGGCTTCACATTTTTAACCGGTATGAAGTGCATCCTCATTTTGTCTTGACACAACATTGAGATGTTTGCCACTGAGAAATATATAACTATCTTCACACCCATGCAGCTCTTAAACAAATGTAAAAGCAAGAGAACAAATGTCCCCAAGTATTGTTTTCTATTTGGACACACACACACACACACACACACACACACACATACATATAAACTGTGTAAATAGTGTTTTAAATTCCTTAATATGGGTGTACCTAAGAGATGCCATTCCAGTCTTTTCAGTAAATGTGTTTTTAACCTTCCATAAAATATTTAGTTGTCTTTTGTAAAAATTTAAACACTGTTTAAGGCAATAAACTGTGTACAAATGAGGAAATTAAAGCCAAGTCTGACAGTTCATCTTCATCTTTTAATTTTGTGACTTTTACCACTTTGTGTTGCAACTTTACTGTTTTTCATGTAGTTTTTCTTTAATTAAATAATTTAGTGTTTGCTCATTTAAAATGGTCTAACTTTGTTCATGTCAAAGCTATACTGGCAGTAAATACCGTTTTTTGTTGTTTTTTTTAATGCCTTGTTAGATAATAGTTGAGAAAATAATAGATTCCAGGAACCTTTGATCCACCATTACTATAAAATAAAATGCAACTTAATTTTTTCCCCTGGCCATAATGGTTTTAACCTTGTGTACTAATTTGAATGTGCTTGGGGGGACAGAGTCTTAAATGAGACACAAATGAAGGAAAAATTGCTAATGCTGCCACAGTATATATAATGAGCACTGTGTAATAAACCATAACCTCTTCAACATTTCTGTGGAAAATGGTGTGATTATTTTGGATGGATGGCCCTTTGTGTATGGCTCATTACCATCTGGCATAATGTGTATTGATAGAGCCTGTAATTGTCAACTCCTATTTGACATGCTGCCTTTAATAAATGTGACTTGCATGGCTGGAACCCACTAATGGTTATATGGTAAGCTGTAATTAAAGAAAATATATAGATAGGTAAAGTGTGTGTGTATATATATGTATATGTATGTATATGTATGTATATATGTATATGTATATGTGTATGTATATATGTATATGTATATGTATATGTATGTATATATGTATATGTATATATACACACACACACAATATTTTTGTAGATGGTCTTTCTTTCTTTTTCTCCATTTTCTAGTCTCTTTGTGTATTTCCCACTTCAGCGTGATAGTGTAGCACCAAGTACATTGCTTTGCCAACAGAGGCCTAAGTATCAGAAGACAGACATGAGTCTTGAACAGTTTGTTTCCTCTTACAGAACCTGCTTATAGTGAAATCTTCTGAGATGATGATTCTCTATATATAGCAAAGTAGAATAAAAGTTGGTATACTTGTTGCAGGATAATGGGACACCAATCCTGATTAGGGCTTTTGGGTGCTACCGTTACGTAAATGATAGATGATAATTGTAATGTGAAAAATGCAGTTCTGGTTTTGATGATTCTTAACTTAGAATTCAGTTCTTCTCTGGAAGAACTGGATTCACTAATAACAAGGTTATCTGTATCAAATAGTAAGCTTTATTCTTGCAAGTATGGACATCAGCATTAATGGCTGTAGTATCTAAGTTTTCATTTAAAAAAAAGTTTCTTATTCTTATGGCTATGATGATAACCTTGCAAATGTGAACAGACTGTAAATTGATGTAAACAGCTCCTGGGGGCTGCTGCTGCTGCCCACAGTTTTCTCAAGACATTGCAGAGGGAAATTAGCAAGAGTCAGGTCAGTATTATTCAGAACACTATGGGCAGCAGTGAAACTGACAAGTCGGTTTCATGCTCCTGTTGGGCAAAACTGAGAGGAACTGCAGAGGCAGACCCTAGAGCTGTTCACTTGGTAGAACGAAATAAAGAGATGTATACTCTTTAAATACTGTAAGAGACCCCCACCCCCATCCCAACAGCAACCAAGAGATTTTAGAGTAGGGGTGGAAGCAGAGAGAGGGATGCACCTTTTCCCTTCCATCAGCCAGGAGTGGTAGGGGAACACTCAAATTTATCAGATTCTGACCTGTTGGAGACTACAAAAGATAAAGCCACAGAACAAAGCCCAAGCACAGAACCCTGGAAGGAATCCCTTGGGCATTGTCCTTGGACAATAGGTATCAGTCACTTAAATTAATCTTTGGATAGTAGGCTTAATCCTCTAGCTGTTAGGCTGCTGGAAATTTTTTCAAACCTTTTGTGTGACAAAGGGATGGTTGATGGGAGAGCAATTGATGTGGCATGATGGGGGGGGGAGGGAATTAGAAGTTGCAGTTGGAGAGTGTGACAAACAGAATGTACCATTGTGTCTACATCCTATATGCTACTGTAATAATCTTTGTACAGAATATGCCTTGTGAGGTATCATTTGAAAATTCATAGTTTGCTGCTCATTATTGTACTGATAAAATGTCTGTGGCAACATTATATGTGAAGTTATAAGATTCCATTGTATGGTGTTCTTAACACATGCTTCAAACTGAGGTTGGCAGACAGGCCTGCCTCAAACAAAGGAATGTGTTCTCTGCTTAATTTGCATTTAGACAGTAAACAGAGTCATCAAGCAGAAAGCATAGATAAAGAAACCTCAAACAGGTGAGAGAAAGCAGCAGGGAACATCCTTCCCTATAGACTCTTGGCTATGACTATTCTATGCACCTTTTAGTGACACAGCTGTGCCGCCACAACGTAGCTGCTATTTGTCGGCGGGAAAGAGCTCTCCCACCGACAAAAGACTTCCACCCCCAATGAGTGGCAGTAGCCTTGTCAGCAGGAGAACTCTCCTGCTGACAAAGTGCTGTTCACACTGCCGCTTTGCATCGGTAAAACATTTGTTGTTCAGGGGTGTGTGTGTATTTGTTTTTTCCACACTCCTGAACGACACAAGTTTTGCTGACAAAAGTCCAGTATAGATAAAGCATTTGTCTTCTGAATTTCATCTGGAAATCTTTTCCAAGAGGGGGACTGATACTATAAAAAGGAGGGACAAACACCTCAGGACACCCTTCAACTGTCCATCGATTCAGTACACCTAAAGGGACAAAGGAAGCAGCTATTGAACTGGAGAAGGGTTTCTGACCTAAGAAGTTTGCACAGTAAGTACTGAAAGCATGTGGTGAGAAAACTGCTTTGAATTTAACATAGTTTAAGCATTGATTGCATTTTATCTTGTAACCATTTCTGACCTTTGTTTCATTACTTGTACCATTTAAAATCTCTCTTTGTAGTTAATAAACTTGTTTTATCTAATCCAGTGTGTTGAAGTGTTTGTGAAACTCCATTTGGGATAACAAGATGGTGTATGTTATTTCTGTTGATGAAATGATGGACTTTATATACATTTGTATTGTCCAGGAGATGGCTCGGCAGTATAGTGCATACATTTCTGGGGGGGAAATCTAAGACTGGGAGTAAATTGGGGTCACCCTACGGTATAATCAAGGCTGGTAGGAGCTGCGGTGTGGCTGGAAGGCTGCAGCACACACACAGACAGCTGAAAGTGACTTGCATACTGGAGGCTGTTTGTGATCTGTCCAGATTGAAGGCTACAGCAGCAAAGCATTGTGAAGGGCACCCCAAGTTAGAGGGCAGGGGTGACACAGCCACTTGTTAGTTTGAACTGCACCCTGTGTATGTCACAGAAAGGAAAAATGAAACAGAATAAAATGTAAGTAGAGAGAAAGTAAGAAATAAAAGAGGAGGGAGAGAGTAAAGAGAAAATACCCTGAAGATTATGCAGAAGACACTGATAAATTCTAGGGAGAGGTGAGGGTGAAGAAATAGTGGAGAGAAGGTAGGAAGGGAAAGAGATATTAGAAAGGCAAGATACATAGTGTATTTTTTAACTGTGAAATAAAAAATAAATTGACAAAGTTGCAATTAGGGTACACAATAAACTACAATTAGCTGGTTTTATTCCTTTAAACTTCTTGCATTTTGAGGTGGAGGATGACAGTCACAGATATTTTTCATCCTGGCCGAGCAGCTTAGTCCTCAGTGTAGTAGGTATCAGATAACCTTTAGATGTTTCGACTTTAGACATTGTCTTGCATAATAGATACTAAAGCCGTGATCATGTGATAGAAAGTTAGAGTGGTGTGTCTCAGGACTACTATTTTTTCTTTAGGTTTTTCCTTTCAGCAGTGGAAACTGCAACCTCTAACAACAACAACAAAAACAACAAAATGTTTTGTAAAGTAAACACAAAACTTTCACTTCCTGTTCTCCCCTTGCTAAAGGGGTGTACGTAAGTAGAGAACCAGATTTTCTACCTCTATGGTTCTGTTTACTGCTTGGTATATACTGACCTTTGGGTCACATTTCCATTAACTATGAAATTCCATTTGATGGACAAATGGCAAAGAAAATGTAAAAGTCTCACCTTTTCAGCCATGTAAATAAATGTGTTCTCAGTTTGGCACATTATAACTCCAGTGTACAGGATCAATTTGAATTTATTATTTGCACTTATATTTACAGAGGATTTTCCATACATCTTGTTGATATGTCACAAAAAGACATTAAAACTAGGTGCCAGGTTAGCTCCAATATACTATCAACGCTTAAGAAATAATAATAAATTAGAAGAAATAACCCTAACTCGGAGTCACATTAGTGACTGCAATAATATTTTCTTCCTTGTACCTACATTTCAAGTAAAGAATTACTGGTTATTTTGAATTTACAGATAGAACATACCATAAGTGCCACTAAGTTGAGGAAATGTATTGGAAATTTTTGAAAGAGAGAGAGAGATTGAACATAACCTCCATAAAAATGCAAAGGATAATCTATCAGGTTAAAAAATAATGGACAAAATTTTCAAGTTTGGGTGTCCAGTGTTAGTCACATCTATTAAGAGGGGCTGATTGTCAGAGAAGCTGAGCACCTATTGCTCCTATTGACTTCACTAAGAGCTGTGGGTGCTCACTGCTGAAAATCAGACTATTAGGTATCTAAATACACATTTTGGTGACTATTTTAAGATGCTCATTTAAAAATGTTGCTCCATGTTCCTGCTATTAATAGTATTACATATTTTTAAAAATTTTAATAATTTGAATTTATCACAATTTATATTGATCTGTTTACTTTTACACTTCATTCAGTTTTGACAGTGAAAATGAGCTAGTCAAGTTCACTTATTCTGATAACATATGGTTTCAGAGTTTGAGTTGCAGACATTGCAGGTGAAATGTTAAGCTATTTTCATTGTCTTTTTTTAAAGCCACAAACACTTTTGCATTTCTAGCTATATTACGTTTTGGAAAACCATTTTATAACAGAACCTAAATTTTGAGCGTAAACTCCCTGATAATGTCTCTTAATATCATGTTGTATCATAACAGTAAATTGTTGCACAAGGCTATTTTCACTGTTTGCACTCAAGATGAATGGCTAGAATTTAATATGAAAAAATGTGCCTGATAAAAAAAAGCAAGAAGGACAATCAAGATGACATGAAAGCACATTGTTAAATATATAATTAAAAATTAACAGATTCGCTATTCAAACCTATTCCGTCTTTACAGATTTTTATTTATTTTGCATCAGTCTGTCAATCCTTTTGCCATTTATCATAAATGGTAATGTGGGCTTCAAAACTTGCATTAATATCGGCATGACATGATCATCTTTGTAATAGCTGTACATTGATTTCAGAGTAATACGATACTGAGAGTCAGTCTCATTCAGATGATGGGAAGAGTTAATATAAAAAAAGTCTGAAATATAAATTGGCAATTGTTCTGCAAATGTTCAAAGTTTTCTATTTCTGTTTATCTATTTGTGTATCTATAGCAATAGGACTGATGCCTGCACATCTGTGCTGGCTTTTCTGTGAGAACTGTACATTTTCCCTGCTTGGCATGACAGAGACAGCCTGCTGCTCTCAGGGTGCTGTTAGGGCAGTTTATGTGAGGATATTTGCAACTGATTCCATGAAATACATATGGCAAGGGTCCTCCAAAATGTACAGATGTAGGGCTGTGATCTTTAGAGGCTGAGGTTCAGCAGTTTTGCTGCAGTCCTCGGTAGTCCACAAAACTGAAACTTGCATTCACTTAGACATTCCTAGCTTCCTATTGCAAACCAGTCTTCTGTGGCCCACTGTTAACATGGCCTTGCAGAAAAGTCTTATGATTGCTATTGTTATTACTTAAGAAAGATCCCTGCTCTGAGGAGCTCAGAGCTAAGGGCTGGTCAATTCACAGCTTTTGCACTAATGTAGTTAAGTCAGTGCAAAAGCTGTGTGCAGACAGGCCTAAGGACAAACAAGTAGATGGAGGTCAGCGGAAGGGGAATAGCATAGACAATTTATATACTACTCAACTTGATTTACTATAGGCAATACAGAAGAAGTGAGTGGTGGATTTTGCAAAAGGACTTCAATGTGGTCAGGGTGGGGTGTTGTAAGTGAATTTAGGGAGTTCTGTCCCTTGTGCACAGTACTCATGGAAGAAGGCATGGGAGTTATTGTGTGAGAAACAGGCAGGTGATGGGGATGTTAGCTGAGCAGAGGGAATGGGAGGCAACGCAAAACTTGACAAAGGAAGGGTAAGTATACAGGGGGCATATTTATGTACAGCTTTGAAGGTGGTGACAAAATTTACATTTGTTATATCTCATGGGAAGCCAAAGGAAGCATTCATAGAGGGGATATGTATGATCAGACTGACAGGCAAGGAAATTGACAGCAGCATTTTATATGGACTGAAGGGGCACAGTGTGTGTTTGGGAGGCCATAGAGGAGGTTGTGATATAATGAGGGCCTGAACCAGTGATTTGTCTGTGGGGATGAAAAGAAAGGGCTGATCTTGGAGATGCTGAGGAGGAAGCAGGATTTGAAAATGGCCTAGATATGTGGAGCAAAGGAGAGGGAGGAGTCAAATGTCACTCAGGTTACAGGGCCTGAATGTCGGAGAAGTTGGTAATGGTGGTTTCAAGAGTGATAAAGTAGGAAAGTGGAGAAAGTCTGGGAAGGGAGATAAGGAGCTTGGTTTTGGTCACATTCAGTGTAAAGTGACAGGACATCCAAGAAATGTCAGAGATACAAACTGAGATTTGGGATTGGGTGGAAGGAAACAGTTTAATGGTGGAGAGAGAGATTCGTAAATCATCAGCATGCAGATAATTGCTGAAGCTGTGTGAGCTGAAGAGAACACCTAAGCACATGGTGTAAAGAGAGATTAGCAGAGTGCCAGGGACAGAGCCTTGGGGAACATCAATAGAGAGTGGGAGAGGGAAGGAAGTGGGCTGACTGAAAGAGATGCTGAAAGTGCAGTTGGAGAGGATTGCACATTCATAAATAGGAGGGGAAAGTGGTCAGTGTAATCATGAATGGGAGTAGCAGTGATTCCTGAGCAATGATTTTATTAAGATGTGGTCCATGTAATAGTGCAAATATGAGAATCTCTACCATAAACCCAAGTTTCCATAAGATCACACCTAAATGCATTTATTTTTATTTGGATTAACTGGAGAACGAATTAGTCATCTAAGCTTAGTTCAGTTCATTGGCCAAGATGGAGTATTGTACAGTGTATATATATTTGGTACTGTCTTAATATGTTTTGTTATGGATGAGACTTAAATGACTGTTTTTCACTAAGTAATGCTGTGAAATGCTGTAGGATGGGTATTGTTGTAAATGTAATTGTCAGGACTCTCAGCATTTTGTTAAGGGCCTTTTCAAAAAGGGTAAATCTAAATATATAAATAAATAAATTCTTTGGGGGCAGAGACCATCTTTTTGTTGTGTTTGTACAGTGCCTAGTGCAGTGGGCTTCTGGGTACCACCACAATAAAAATAATAAAATATAGTAAATGAAATTTATTTTAAAAAATCTCCTAGGTTGATGGCTTCTGCAACAAGTTTGAGAGCAGAAAATTTTTAGAGCCAAGTTGTAACTCCTCTAAGAGAAAGATAGATAAATTGGTGGAAAATAGTACATTGATTAGAAGATAAGTAATAGACTTTCTGTAAAGAGTACATATGATAATTTCCCAAATTATGTGTATAACATGTTACTCGTGAAAGCATGAATATTGTTTGGAGAGCAAACTGAATACAGAAAATAAAATGGAAAAAAAAATCCAGATACCGAGCATTTGCAAAGTATGACACTGATGTATTTATGCAACCTTTTCATGGAGAGCTGTGCTGAAGTCAAAGAGAGGATTTTGGTTTCCTTCATTAAAAGCTTATTAAATGAAGAAATAGGACAGTCGTTGTTTTGCTTCAATAGCTGAGGGTCAGAGAGGTGGGTCTGATCTCCTCAGAATATTAATGTCTGCCTTCAGCTGAGGGAAATGAGCCGTCACTTGAGTTAGCTGAAGCTTTATGTGCTCATCACTAGGGATCCGCGTATGTCCTGGGATCTTCAGCAGTCGGAAATGGCAGAACTCTGTTGTAGAGAGCAGAGGGCTCTCATTAGTATTCCTAACAGGTAGTTCAGCTCAATCTGTCGAGAGCAAGTCTGTTTAATGTTGATCAGCTGTCCATCTGATGAATTGATATGGACATTTCCTCCAAGGGCTGCCCTGACAATGACAGCAGGAGCATTGGGATGTCTTGTTAGTCCTTTTTTTTTTTATCAGTGCTTGAAATATTGTTAACCCTTTGGTATACCCAAGGCTAGAATATGTACAGTACCTTATCATTTGTGTGGCTGTGTATACCAAAGGATTTTCTTCCCTGCCTCTTTGAGAGACAATGTTAGGCTTGAAGTTTGTTGCCTAAATGGTGACTGCTTTGCCCCCTCCTGTGTCTCTCAAGAGTAACACTTCCCTGCAGGAAGCAAAATAGTGAATAATAAATAATATCATCTTTTAAAACTGTTTTAATTGAATAATTTTTGTTCTGTGGTAATAAATATCATGGAAGCCTCAATTCACCTCCCCCAAGCCACTCTACTTTCTTGCCTGCTTTTTGATGCAGCAGTACTCTACCCCCCCTACCCATAGTGATCCATGTTTAGGTTAATCTATTTACAGAATAAATCTACGTTGAACCGTTTTCCTTGGGAATAAGTATGGAGAACCTAAAAGGGCTCTGTGCAGGGTTACAGTTTAATTTTATGTTTGGTATCTAAGGCCTTGATCCTGCAAACACTTGAGTACATACATAATTTACTCATGTGAGTCATTTTCATTGACATCAGTGGAACTACTTAAGTAAGTAAAGTTGTGATTGTGCTTCCTAAATTGCAAGATTAGGGCCTAAATGTACCAATTTCATGAATTGCCAACTGTGAAATTAACAAACAGGTTTACTGCTTTGATGGGTATTGTTCTGCTTTCTCGCATTCAGTTGTTGTGCCTGCTTCACATGTTGTGATTCTAGCATAGACTCAGGTGTCTGGTCTCCTTGAAATCAGATTAATTGCCAAACATCACCACTTCAGAAAAAAAATCCTTTTATCCTCTTCTTTTTATTTCATACTTCAATGTAGACGGTCAGGTAAGCACTCTCTGAAAGAGAGGCAAGTGCCACTGCTGTTTATAGATTGCCAACCCTTAGCCAGTAAGCAAAGTGTAATTTTCTCTTTCTGTGGGTTGACTTGGATGTGTGATCAGCTTCCCCTGAACACTCCTTACACTCTGATATTGGTCCACCAAATTTAACACTATTTTGTTCTTACAGCTGTTACATCATTTCTTCTTCTCCAAAACTGAAAAGTGCCATAGAAAGAGGAGCCATGTAGAAAGAGAAAATACTTCTTTTTCCGTGCAGGGATTGGGGCCTCCTGTATTGAGCCCATTAGAATACATCAGAATGAGAAATTGACTTGTAAAATTATCCAAGTAAAATTTAATCTAGCATTATGCTGCACAGAGGAATTTAGATAATCTCCAGTTTCTACTAAACAGATCAACTTAGTTTCATCATCAAATGTCATTTGCCCACTGCCTGTCTGTTAGAAAATCTGTCCCCATTATTGAAATGTGAGGAGGTATCCTACTATTACTCCCCCTCCCCCAGTCCAGGGAGCAGTCATTTATTGCAGCACTTTTCTAATGCGTAGCTAGTTTTTAATCCACTCCTGACCTCTTGTTCCCTCACCACTATGAGCACCCTATGGTTGGTTTCTTAATAGTTTCTTTTAAGGGACATTGTCAAAATCTTTAAAAATATATAAAAAAATATTGACTAGTTACATGTTTGAATTCTTTGAGAAAGTTAATAAAATAAAACTGAGAGGAAGATTTCTTCCCTTCAGAAGCTGTGAGGATTTGACCCTATCATGCTATACTTGCCCAGGTGATATCATGCTCTCTCTAATTACCACTTGTGAACTGCGATTTCTAAAGATTTATGGTGAAGCAACAATTATAAAACATTCTTGTGTAGATGAGGAACTGTAGAATGGCTTTTTATCAAAAAATGTGTATTGTGTTTGTGGCTTCAAAAATAAATCTCTTATCTTTGCTTTAAGTCAAAGAAGTCTGGCAGAGATTACAGAGCTGATCCACACTGCCTTCTTGGTGCATCGTGGGATAGTAAACATTGGTGAGCTGAAGTCCTGTGATGGCCTACTGAAGGACATGCAGTTTGGAAATAAAATAGCTGTCCTGAGTGGAGACTTTCTTCTAGCAAATGCTTGCACAAGCCTAGCTCAGTTACAGAATACTAAGGTAAAAAATGTTTCTATTACTCTAATAAGTAACAGCTCTGGTTGTTAGAAAACCACTGAACAGATAACGTCTGAATTGGGACATTCTTTCACTGTAAAAATTGGCACAATTCTATTCTATGTGCAGATGGATTGACAGCTGGATGTTGCTCCAGGTACATCTACCACAATATTACAGAAATGTTACCACTGCTAACGCTTTAGTATCTGTTCTGAAGCAGTGATGCCATAGATAGTAGTGGATTAAAAGACAGGCTGGTGAATTAACATACATATGCTGCTGTGTCTTCAAGACATGTAGGAGTACAGTACATCTCTGGCAACCTGCTAGGTGAAGTTCAAAACATATTTATTTGATTATTTAGTTTTATATTGTGGTGGGGTTTTTTAAAGGGAAGAATGGATTCTGTTTGATTTACATTTAGGGGATTCTTCAGGATCTTTCCATTTTGGTGTGCACAGGTGTGATTTACCTTTTTGCTATTAATAAAATTTTGTTAGACATCCAGACAGCTTTGGGCATTGAATGCCCTATGAACAAAAATACATTATCATTTTAAAAGACAACTGCAGTCATTTTGCTCAGCTGTCTGAAAGTTTTACAAGATAGGAGGTGTTTATCATTATGAATAAACTGGTGTGTGTGTGTGTGTATGAGAGAGAGAGAGAGAGAGAGAGAGGATATATTTATGCACTAGGTAAAAACCAGTACTGTCACATGAGTGTAATTCGTAAAATGGGAAAAAAGCCCCAAATGGCTGAGAACTTTAAAATTGTATATAATAGACTGTGAATCCCAGTAATGATTGAACCTGGTAATATTCTAAACAAAAAGAATTCTCAGCCATGCTGTCAGGCTGTCTGGAGCGGCTCATGAACATGAGTGCCAACTTCAGGGCAGACTGTTACAAACCAGGGCACAAACCCCAAACTGGTTATGAGTTCTATACTTAGATTTCTCCAACCAAGTATCAAATGTGAACCCCCTAACAGCCTTAACATGGATTGACAGACAATTCCCTTGGGCACTCCTGTCTATCTTGCCATCCAGGCAAAACTGTCCTTGTGATAGATGGTCCCTTACATCAAAAATCACAGTAATATTCAGGTTACTCACTGTCCAAAGGACCAGTCACTTTACTCAGTCAGTCAGTTGTACCTCAGATTACACACCAAAGACAATGCTTGAAGCCAATCCTATAATAAATTAACTAACCATTTAACTGAAAAAAGAAATGACAGTTATTTACAATGTTAAAACAGGTAAACATATACATGCAAATGAGTCTGAGGCCATGTCTACATCTAAAATTTTGCAGCGCTGGTTGTTACAGCTGTATTAGTACAGCTGTATAGGGCCAGCGCTGCAGAGTGGCCACACTTACAGCAACCAGCGCTGCAAGTGGTGTTAGATGTGGCCACACTGCAGCGCTGTTGGGCGGCTTCAAGGGAGGTTCGGGGAACGCGAGAGCAAACCGGGAAAGGAGACCAGCTTCGCCACGGTTTGCTCTCTCGTTCCCCGAACCCCGAGCAAGCAGGTCTCCTTCCCTGAGGTTTGCTGGGTGGTTCCGGGAACGCGAGAGCAAACCGGGAAAGGAGACCAGCTTCGCCGCGGTTTGCTCTCTCGTTCCCCGAACCCCGAGCAAGCAGGTCTCCTTCCCTGCGGTTTGCTGGGTGGTTCGGGGAACGCGAGAGCAAACCCGGGAAAGGAGACCAGCTTTGCCGCGGTTTGCTCTCGCGTTCCCCGAACAAGCAGGTCTCCTTCCCTGCGGTTTGCAGGGTGGTTCCGGGAACGCGAGAGCAAACCCGGGAAAGGAGACCAGCTTTGCCGCGGTTTGCTCTCGCGTTCCCCGAACAAGCAGGTCTCCTTCCCTGCGGTTTGCAGGGTGGTTCCGGGAACGCGAGAGCAAACCGCGGCGAAGCTGGTCTCCTTTCCCGGTTTGCTCTCGCGTTCCCGGAACCACCCAGCAAACCTCAGGGAAGGAGACCTGCTTGCTCGGGGTTCGGGGAACGCGAGAGCAAACCGCGGCGAAGCTGGTCTCCTTTCCCGGTTTGCTCTCGCGTTCCCGGAACCACCCAGCAAACCTCAGGGAAGGAGACCTGCTTGCTCGGGGTTCGGGGAACGCGAGAGCAAACCGGGGAAGGAGACCAGCTTGATTACCAGAGGCTTCCTCAGGTATGCTGGGATACCTGCTTATTCCACGGAGGTCAAGAAAAGCGCTGGTAAGTGTCTATATTTGATTACCAGCGCTGGATCACCAGCGCTGGATCCTCTACACCCGAGACAAAACGGGAGTACGGCCAGCGCTGCAAACAGGGAGTTGCAGCGCTGGTGGTGCCCTGCAGATGTGTACACCTCCTAAGTTGCAGCGCTGTAACTCCCTCACCAGCGCTGCAACTTTCTGATGTAGACAAGCCCTGAAACTGATGAGATGAGTCCACCTTCACATCTCCTCTTCGTGGATGTGGGAGGAGCAATCTACAAAGTCTTTTGTCCGCTGATGTTCTGTAATGACTTGTCTAGTGTCTACAGTCCTTCCTTTGTTGGAGAGGAGATAACGTGTGAATTTTTGTTTACTGCCTGTGACCTGTCTATGACTTTTACTAAATATACCGGTGACTAAAATATAGTCTTAGTTATAAGTAAAATTAATAGATGCAACAACTCTTAAGTGTTTCATAAAGTGTAAACACTAAACACATTTTTATAAATCTAATATATGTTTTAACAATACTGTTGCATAGGTGAGCCAGACTGGTTTGCAGCTATGCATTTGTCAGTGTTCAGTGAGGCGTAGGGGCCTTGGCATAAGCTGGCAACTGGTCCGTCAGCATCACGTACTTCTAGTTGTTTCACACTGACTCATCAGACATTCTAGGCTTCAGAGTGACAATCCTGGAATCTTCTTATATAGGTACACAAGAAAGTATAATTATCTATCCACTATTGTGTATAATAAAAATGTATATCTTATATAAAATATTTCCACAATGTTAAGTTATAATAACATTTGCTATTTCTGAGCCTAATGATTTTGTTCTGTTTAGCATCTTATTCTGCACCTTCTACATACCCATGGTATCTGAATGTGTATGGTCCTTGACTGATGTCATTTATAACACTAGACGAGTTCAATATAAGAGAAGGTAAATCAACTTCCAACCTGCTTGACTAATGGTATAAATTATCTGAGGAAAAAAATGTAATATTAAATATTCAAAAAATATTTTCTTTAACTTTTACAGTGCTTTTTATGATTAAACTATTGCATAAATCAGTTTAGAAACTGATTTAACATGAACATGATTATACTTGTTTTGTATCTACTTAGGATTAATTCTTCAGCATTTCAGGAGATCATGGATGAGATCCTCACTGCAAATCAAAGGAGAATTTAACCCTAAATAAACCTAGGTTTTAACTCAAACTGAGGGAAAATTTTGAGAAAATAATAAATTATGCATTCCAGCAATAAAGTATAATCCCTTAAGATTTGCCAGGAATCAAACCTACTGTAAGTTGAAGCACAAATACCAAGGAGATGCTTTATTTTTCAAGCAATCATGTTCTGCTTGTCTGAAAATTCTGCCAAAACATTTTAACACTTATTTTTTCATTTTTTGACATCTAAATAGTGTAATAGCTTCCACATGCTATAAGTAGGATACCACCATGGAAACTGATTGATTTACTAAATTATTCTTTCTTCCAACCCTACTGGGAAAGTTAGAAAATTTTAAGACAAGTTATAGAAATATCTTGACGTGCCATGATTTAAACAAACCGCATTTATTCTTTTGAAAGTGGTTAATTTTCAGTTCTGTGCATCTATTTTTAGGAGTGTGAAATAGCCATGACTTTTTTCTTCATAATGTTTTGTGTTCTTTGCAGGGCTGTTAATTAATCGCAGTTAACTCATGCGATTAACTCAAAAAAATTTAATCGTGATTAAAAATTGTGATTAATCACACTTTTAGTCACACTGTTAAACAATAGAATACCAATTAAAAAAATTTAAATATTTTTTTCTACATTTTTAAATATTTCAGTTACAACACAGAATACAAAGTGTACAGTGCTGACTTTATATTATTTTCATTACAAATATTTGCACTGTAAAAATAATAAAAATAGTATTTTTCAATTCACCTCATACAAGTACTGTCGTGTAATCTCTTTTTCATGAAAGTGTAGTTTACAAATGTAAATTTTTTTGTTACATAACTGCACTCAAAAACAAAACAATGTAAAACTTCAGAGCTTATAAGTCCACTCAGTCCTACTTCTTGTTCAGCCAACTGCTCAGGAAAAAAAGTTTGTTTACATTTATGGAGATTATTTACAATGTCACCTGAAAGTGAGAACAGGCATTCGCATGGGACTTTTGTAGCCGGCATTGCAAGGTAATTACATGCCATATACTCTAAACATTCGTGTGCCCCTTCGTGCTTCGGCCACTATTCCAGAGGACGTGCTTCCATGCTGATGATGCTTGTTTTTAAAAAAAGTGTTAATTAGATTTGTTACTGAACTCCTTGGGGAAGAATTTTGCATGTCTCCTGCTCTATTTTACCCATATTCTGCCATATGTTTCATGTTATAGCAGTCTCGGATGATGACCCAACACATGTTGTTCATTTTAAGAACACTTTCATGGCAAGTTTGACAAAATACAAAGAAGAGACCAATGAGATTTCTAAAGATATAGCTACAGCACTCAACTCAAGGTTTAAGAATCTGAAGTGCCTTCCAAGTGAGAGGGACTAGGTGTGGAGCACGCTTTCATAAGTTTTAAAAGAGCAACACTCTGATGTGGAAACTACAGAACCTGAAGCACCGAAAAAGAAAATCAACTTTCTGTCGATGGCATCTGACTCAGATAATGAAAATGAACGTGCGTCAGTCCACACTGCTTTGCATCATTATCGAGCAGAACCTGTCATCAGCATGGATGCATATCCTCTGGAATAGTTGTTGAAGCATGAAGGGACATATGAATCTTTAGCGCATATGGCACGTAAATATCTTGTGACGCCAGCTACAACAGTGCCATGTGAATGCCTGTGACACCAGCTACAACAGTGCCATGTGAATGCCTGTGACACCAGCTACAACAGTGCCATGTGAATGCCTGTTCTTACTTTCAGGTGACACTGCAAACAAGAAGCAGGCAGCATTATCTCCTGCAAATGTAAACCAACTTGTTTGAGTGATTGGCTGAAGAAGAAGTAGGACTGAGAAGACTTGTAGGCTCTAAAGTTTTACATTGTTTTATTTTTGAGTGAAGTTGGGTTTTTGTACATAATTCTATGTTTGTAAGTTCAACTTTCATGATAAAGATATTGCACTGCAGTACTTGTATTAGGTGAATTGAAAAATACTATTTCTTCTGTTTTATACAGTGCAAATATTTGTAATAAAAAATATTAAGTCAGCACTGTACACTTTGTATTCTGTGTTGTAATTGAAATCAATATATTTGAAAATGTAGAAAATAGCCAAAAATATTTAAATAAATGTTATTCTATTATTGTTTAACAGTGTGATTAATCACGATTAATTGTTTTAATTGCTTGACAGTCCTAGTTCTTTGCAAGAAAAAGTAAAAGGGATGGTATTGTTCTTTGTGGCAGTTAGTAGCTAAGTAAATTGGCTTATAGAAAAAGAAACATGGAATATATTGCAAACAATACTGACCATGATAAGACTACAACCTCTATCTAGGCACGTATATCTGTTTCAGTAACTAAAACTGTTGTAATTTAAACTTAAGCATGTTAGTTTAATTTAAACCATTACTACTGAACTAATTTTATTGTGCTGTTAGATTCTTGTCTGAGCTTCTGTATGATGCGTTTATCTCTGTACTTCTCTTGGGGCTTACAATTAGATGTAAGTTTCTGCAGTCATAATGAAATGCAGAGCTATTTTATAATTGCCAAGGGTAAAATTAGCCAAGTCAATTATTTTCCCTTAGGCTTTTCCCTGTAGATATTAAACGGCTCCAAGGTAATTGCCTTAGGTAACACTTTGATTTTTAAATAACATTAGGAATAGGAATTGTTGTTAATCTTGTAGTAATTTTCACTGTTGTAGCATATCACTGTTAGTGATGTTAACAAGATTCAGGACTAAAGGAGGGAAGTCCTTGAAATGTTATTTTTAACTAATGCTCATGCTTCTCATTCACACATTTTCAAGTGTTGTGATGCAGAAGAGTCATTTAAATCTTTTTTTTACCACTTCAGAGTACAAGAACCTTGAACTAAAGATATCTTGAAATGCCATCTGTGAAGCCATAAATTGCATGACCTCCTCCAAGATAGATTGCACTGTGCTGGATTAATGTAAAACATCATTGTCCATCATAATGATGGGGGCAAGCCAGGGTCATCTAAATTCTTGTTGCTTGAGCGTGCAAACGTACAGAATAACTTGAAAAGTATTAGGAAATGGAAGGAAAGCATTATTATCAGGCCATATTTCAGTTTTTTTTCTAGACTTTTTCATAATTGATATAGACTGTAGCGATTAAAATAAAATGCTACAGGACGGTCATAACTTCATTATTTTTGTCATTAAGGCATAATTCTCAGTTGGTTCATCTAATAAAAATGATTAACATGATAAATATTTAATTACATCTTTACCATTGTATAGAACTGCATGTGCATCTGATCAGACCATGGCATATTTACAGTTCTTGAATGCAGTCATTGCTGGGTCTGTGGCAAGGCACCTTCTCAGGCCACGTCCAGACTACCCGCCATATCGGCGGGTTAAAATCGATTGCTCGGGGATCGATATCGCATCTAATCTAGACGCGATATATCGATCCCGAGTGCGCTTATATCGATTCCGGAACTCCATCAACCCCAACGGAGTTCCGGAATCGACACGGAGAGCCGCGAACATCGATCCCGTGCGGTGTGGACGGGTGAGTAATCCGATCTTAGATATTCGACTTCAGCTACGTTATTCACGTAGCTGAAGTTGCGTATCTAAGATCGATTTTCCCCCCCTAGTGTGGACCAGCCCTCCGTCTCTCCAGCCTCCACTGCTTTTAGCCTTGGTGAGACAAGCTTGGGTAAAACAGTCCCTCTTGGTTGCACAGGGGAAGTCTGTTCCTTCTCTCCACCCTTATGGGAGGGAATGCAGCCTCTCCTCCTGTTGAGGCTCGCTGCTCCTAACCTACTGGCAGCATGACTTCTTCTCTCTCTCCCCCTTTTCTCCCAGCAGGGGAGGGTTTAAAAAAGTCTCAAGCAGCCCTTAGCTGGAATCAGCCTATCCTAATTGACCTCAGGTAACTCCTTCTCAGCTGATTCTAATTGATTCTCTGGTAACCTCTTCTCAGGTGGTAGGGAGGAGGGCCTTGTAACCTTCTGGAACTGTTTTCTATCATCCCCGCCCCCGGCAGCTATCTGTCCTGAGTTTATCACATGTCTCATTATTTAACTCATATCACTTTCTGGGATTTAAAAATATATGTACTCCATGTAAGGAGTGGTTTCTCTTGGCCTTTAACATCGGATATGCTTTTTGTCACAGGAGCATATCGTGCAACTGTAGGGAGATGGACTCTGATCTCTGTCAGTTGTCCTGTTAGGTTTAATGTCAGCATGTGGTACCTCTTGTGTTTAAAAAAAAACAAAAAACTGACTAACTGTGAATGGTACTTTATGGATTGTGAGATGGTCTATGGATTAGTACATTCATAGAAACTCTCTACGTGAATTTCGGTAATGTGTGCATCTTGATTTCACAAAAGTGTCAAAGTTTTCAGAGAATGCATTAGAATTGCTCATTCAAGAACATTTTAAAATGTTAACTCTCTTGTGTACCCAAAGATGAAATGCCCACAGTTTCACTTATGACAGAATACATTTTTCACATCATAATAATAAAGCCTAGCTCTTCGGTTGCACTTTTCATCAGCAGATCTCAGAGGTCAGTATGATGTTACCAGACCTGTGTTATTCTGCAATCATTTAAACTGCATGAAAATCTGAAATACATGTGACGTTTGTATGATAGATGAGCAGGAATATATGTAGAGAAGCTTATGCTGTAAGAGGAGTATCATAGAGAAGTCAATGGAAACCTGTTTCAGTATTAGGGCTGCAGCCACTAGAGCTCGGATACCATTGTGATGATTGTGATATAAATGCCTACGTAGATAAAGGGTGCAATGAAGATATACACATTCCAGTCATCTGAGGGTACTGATACACAAGTCTGAGTGAGGACAGATTGATGCATATAAATGTAACATAAACTGCTCAGATGTAGAATTATATTGTACATATTATGAGGCACAAATAATACGCTAAAATAGTCTGTAAACATCAGTCATATGTCAGTAGTTGGTTTTAGTCAAAGGACCACTTGGACTACATGTTATATCATTGTTCTCTGGAGTCCTGTTGACTGAGGACTTAAGGATGATCCCCTGCGATTTTTCTCCACTTTAATTTCATGACCCCTTGTATGGATGACTGGACTGTACTTCGAAGGACTTCCCACAAGCTGCTATGTGAAATGCTAGGAATTTGAACTGAGGACTCCTGCTTGTCAGTGCAGAGCTCTACCACAAGACCACATTATAGATCACTGTTATATTAAGCATTAGTTGTTTATAAATAAATAGTGGCACAGATGTACTACTTATATAGTCGTTGCATTTCCTTATGTTAACTTTATGTATTCCTGAAAGCATAAATATGTTGTTTACAAAATAGTCCTTGTGTTTGCATAAATGTTACCAGTTTATTCATGTAAATCTTTCCTTTGCGCAGAAACTAATGCACATTGTGATTCATTAAAGAAACTGCTTATTTATGTTTTAGTATTGTGTAAACATCAGTCATGGGTCTATAGTCAAGGTTGTGTTGAGTTTTATACTTAACGCAGGAATTCAAGTACTTTGTTACATATGAATAATACAGTGCTTTCTTCCCAAAATTGAAGCGCTTGTTTTTTGAGTACAGAATTAATTTTTGAGAATTTACAAGTAAATAAGTTAATTAGTTTTGAGTTGAAAATAATATTAAATGGATGCTTTGGAAACTTTAGCACCTTTGGTCATACCATCTTTTCCTGAATGATCTCCATAAAAAAACCCACAAAACCCTTAAACCTCCCATATAGGTAAAACTCACTGACTGTTGGCTGCATTTGAAGAAAAAAAAATAGGATCAGTGTTCATTTTTTCCTTTACTATTCATAGCTGAACATTTCTTCAGGAGAGGCTGAAAATTTTTTCTGCTGTAGAGAATTTAATGAATTATTTCCCTCTCTCAAATGGCTGCCTTCTACTGCCACCTCACTGTGAGTGAGGCTATAGGACTGCCATAGGCAGACACCCCATCGGGGGCCAGGGAGGTGCAGAGAAGTGTGACAGTCAGAAGCTGAGTTAAAGGAGCTTGTATGCATCTGACGAAGTGGGTATTCACCCACTAAAGCTATGCTTCAATGCATGTGTTAGTCTATAAGATGCCACAGGACTCTTTGCTGCTTTTAAAGGAGCTTGTTACTGGTGGTTCTCAACATAAAAGTTAAAATAATAATAAAAGAAATGTAGAGTGATACTACATATCTTCAAATCATTGAAATATCATATGTTAACATTCTCTTAGGATTTCTTGTTTGTATGTAAAATCTTAAATTAAAAAAAACCAAGAAAATTCTCAGACAAAAACTACTTTAAACTTGACTTAAGATTGACTATATTCTAAATTATCAGTATCAGTTCAAGAAAGGGACTTGAGCATTAAAGTACATAGCTCAGTGAAGGCCTCTACTTAATGTGCAGTTGCAGTCCAAAATCAAACAAGATGTTAGGATGCATAGCGAATGGCATGGAAAATGTAAAATAATATGTAAAATATTATAGTGCCTTTATATGCACCAGTGGTTCAGTTTCATCTCTAATACTGTGTGCAATAATAGTCATCTTATCTTGCAGAAGTAGAGGGAGTGCAAGAAAAGGCAATGAAAAGAATTAGAAGCATGAAAAAATTCATACAAAGAGAGATGGAAAAGATTGAAATTACTTTTGAAAAGAGGCAAATAAGAGAGGACAAATATATAAAATAATGAATGTTATAGAGAAGGTAGATCACCTCACAACACAAGAACCAGGGGACAAACTGAAAGGTAGAAAATTCTAAACTGATAAAAGGGGATACTTTTCGCTTAATACACAAATAGAGTGTGGAGCTCCCTGCTATAGGATGTTATTGAGGCCAGTTGCTTACAAGAATCAGAGAGAGATTCAATGTTAATATGGGTAACAAGAATGTCCAGAGTGATGAAGTTATAACAGTTAATGCAAACAAAGGTTTGGAAGGGATAAAAACCTCATGCTTGCAGGCTTGAACCAATCTCTATTAGGGAATAGGACAAGACCTTTATTGGGACAAATTATACTTCATCTGCCTTCTGTAGGATTATTGTACCTTGCTTCAGAGGTGCTGATACCGTTGGAGGCAGGATAGTGGACAGTGGATTTGTTATGGTATAGAAATGCATATATTTATACATGTCAGTAATTTAAGAGTAAAATTATCGTAATTATCTCAAAATCAAGCACTACAAATGCAGGAAACCCAGAGTTAGGTTAAACTTAAAAGGCATGCAAAAATGTTAAGGTATGGAAAAGTACAGTTACAGAATACAAACAACGTTACTTGTGCTCTGTAATGACACCACAAAGAAAGGGAAAAAAGCCATATGTCTTTAAACATCAGTTTAATCAAATCTGGGACTGCAAATGCTGTTATGCCATAATAATAGTTGTCATAGTTGTGTGGTGTTACAATGGAGTAGAGTTAAGGCTATTTGGGTTACCCTGTGTATTTCCCTACCTTGACATTTTCTTATTTATTTAAAAATTTAGCTTCCTTAACTCTGAATTTGATGAGTTTGTAATACTTGTTTTGGGGATAACTACAGTATCCCAGGATACACAAATGATTTTTTGTGTCAGATTGATTTGACATAAGAATTTTTTCCTACCCAGTCTGATCAAAGATTGAGTTTAATAATAATATATTTCTCTCCAATGAGAGAAGAAACTCTGTTGAAATGGTGAGATGAAACAGTTTAAGTGGGTGAAACAGATACTTTATATCCTTGTGTGAAATACTTAAATGCTTTTACAAAAGATTTTATTTGATTTATTTATTTATTTGTTTGTTTGTTTTTTTAAATATGTGTAGGGGGAGAAGAGTTTATCTGCTTGAAGTCAATATTTTTTAATCTGCCCTATTTTTAAAGCATCCTTGTTTAGCCTTTCTGATATCACCAGAGGTGACTTTCTCATGAAAAGTGGATAAGATTGTAATATTATAGTGATGAATCTCTAATTAGTACAGTATAGTGGCACCCCCCAGTGTCAATATAGCTGAGTTCTTCAGCACTTTCATCATTTGCCTCTATTTTCAAGTTATTCAGCCCTAAATAATCATTGGTGGCAAAAACTTGCCAGATAACATTTTAGCAAGAGATCTTTTTTATGTATACAGTTTACATTTTTTCCATTTTAATTTAATTATTTATAACTGACAATAGTCTTAAAAATAAGTACAAGCAAAATCCAATTACCTGAATGGCTCAGGATATGTACCTGAAATTTGGAAAATTAGAATTTTTGAAAAACAGAATTTTAAATTTAAAGGACACTTCTGATTTTCTGGCAATAAGAGTTCAAATCATCACATTTACATCTAGTTGTATTCATGTGGCTTGGGTTTGAGTAATTTTTTTTATGTCTGTATGTGTATAGTTCATGCATAAGATACTGTAGCCAAACCACTGCTATAGGAATGGTATTCATTTGGGAATTTTCAGTGTATTAGTCTCCTAAAGTTGTTTAAAACATTTTGAGATTAGTGATACATCTCTACCCCAATATAACATGACCTGATATAACATGAATTCGGATATAATGCGGTAAAGCAGCACTCCAGCGGATCAAAGCAAGTTTGATATAACATGGTAAGATTTTTTGATTCCCGAGGACAGCGTTATATTGCGGTAGAGGTGTACTTTGCTTAGTGAAGATTACTTTCTATAATAAGACTCTCCCCCTTATATAGGTCTAGATCATGCAATTTGGAAATACCTGCATATTAGGGGCAATGCAGAAACATGCTTGAACTAAAGGCATTGGAGAATCCAGAATGCCTTCTGGAGCTACCTTGTGCACTGGGTGAGCATGCTCAAGAGATGCAGTATCCTCCTTAAAAAGAACAGAAGTACTTGTGGCACCTTAGAGACTAACAAATTTATTTGAGCATAAGCTTTCGTGGGCTACAGCCCACTTCATCGGATGCATAGAATGGAACATATAGTAAGGAGATATATATACATACAGGGAACATGAAAAGGTGGGAGTTGTCCTACCAACTCTAAGAGGCTAATTAATTAAGAAAAAAAGCGTTTGTAGTGATAATCAAGTATCCTCCTTGTCACCACTGCATCCGTGCTCTGGTTTGCTGCCTGTCACATACGTGAAGCAGAACCATAGCTGTGCGTACTCTCCACACTTCCTTGGCCCTGGGGGAGTCAAGAAGCAGTCCCTAGTTTCCCATGAAATTCTGACCTACCTTTACATGAAAGGAGCAAGGAGGAGGCAAGTACTTATTTCTATTCACTCTCCCACCCCACCCCACACAATATGTAAGGGCTAGGCAGAATCGAGCCCTAAACATTTGTTGTATGAAAAAAGCTCCTTTCTATAGAAAGTTTCTTATGTGCACTCACTGCCCTAAGAAAAAATATTTGAGGAAATCCCAAGGTTAAGTAGACAATCCATTTTTCTTTGGAAAAACAGATGATGATTAATCAGTATTTTCTACTATTTTTGTACACTTGTAACACATCCTCAATGAGAACTAGCCTGTAGGACAATTATCAAGTTGAAGTGCAAAAGCTGAATTATTAGAGGTGGTCTCCTTTCTGACTGGTCTGTGAAAGAGCTCTTTTGGGTTGCCGTGAAGAACAGTCCAGCTATGTAACTACTTGGCTCTCCCTTGGAGCGTCATCAACTCAGTCTACATGTAAATTTGCTCTTTAACCCTCAGAGTATCCTGTTGTGCCTGTTCTGTTTTGAATTCCTGTATTTCATGTTAAAATGTAAGAAACTTTGTAGTAGTCTCAGTCAGAAGTTAGTTGTGATAGCGTAGCTCCCACTGCATTGGAAGACGTCAGTTTTCCTTGGTTCTTGTCCATGAAACTGGTGAAAATTGAGTTTAGATTTTGGTCTCTTTCTCTCCTCATGCTTTTCTGTGAAAAATTAGGCAATGGATTCAAATAATGCAAAAGCTGTTGTACTGTTTCCTTTATGGACAAGTTGGCTGCTGTATTTGGTGCCTTGAAGCAGAATGCTCTGCTGTGGAATGTGGAAAGATCATGAGTGAGACCACTATGAAATTTGTCATAGATGTCACTCTGAATTCTTGGGTTTAAGATGGAAGCACTCCTTCCCACAATTACCGTGCAAAATCATCCTGAAGGCTTCTAATGCTTTGATTGAAAGCCAGCAAGTATAAAGTCCTGGACACTGAGACTACATCAGCAGTGTCTGATCATCTAGCAAATTAGTCTCTTGACATCGTTGCAGGAGATATCCTGCAAGATTTGATGCATTGTTACTAGAATACAAGTATCTTTTCACTATTCTAGTGGTCTGTAATAAGTCTAATAGTTGAATAGCTGTTCTGAATTTTCTCATTGAAAGGCTTGCTTGTTCCCTTAACTTGCATCTGAATCTTCCCTCTACCCTGAAGCATACAGTTGAGACCTTGTGCGTAGACATTATCATAACTATAAAGGGAAGGATAACAACCCTCCTGTGTACAATACTATAAAATCCCTCCTGGCCAGAGACACAAAAATCCTTTTTTACCTGTAAAGGGTTAATAAGCTCAGGTAACCTGGTTGACACCTGACCCAAAGGACCAATAAGGGAACAAGATATTTTCAAATCTTGGGGAGGGGAAAGGCTTTTGTTTGTGCTCTTTGTTTTGGAGGGTTTTCGCTCTTGGGACTAAGAGGGACCAGACATCAATCCATGCTCTCCAAATCTTTCTGAACAAGTCTCTCATATTTCAGACTTGTAAGTAACAGCCAGGCAAGATGTGTTAGCTTTATCTTTGTTTTCTCAACTTGTAAATGTTCCTTTTGCTAGAGGGTTTACCTTTGTTTGCCGTAACTTTGAACCTAAGGCTAGAAGGGGTTCCTCTGGGCTCTTTGAATCTGATTACCCTGTAAAGTTAATTTTCATCCTGATTTACAGAGATGATTTTTACCTTTCTTTCTTTAATTAAAAGCCTTCTTTTTAAGAACCTGATTGATTTTTCCTTGTTTTAAGATCCAAGGGGGCTGGATCTGGACTCACCAGGAATTGGTGGGAGGAAAGGAGGGGGAATGGTTAATTTCTCCTTGTTTTAAGATCCAAGGGTTTGGATCGGTGTTTACCAGGAAATTGGTGGAGAAGTCTCTCAAGCCTACCCAGAGAAGGGTTATAGTACTTGAGAGGGAGATATTCTTGCAGGGAGGTAGACAGTTTCCCAAATGACTCATAAATAATTTGGGTGGTGGCAGCAAAACCAGATCTAAGCTGGTAGTTAAGCTTAGAGGTTCTCATGCAGGTCCCCACATCTGTACCCTAGAGTTCAGAGTGGGGAAGGAACCATGACAGACATAGACCAAATCTTCAATATTTCTTGCTGTCCTCATGAACTGAGCAGCCATCTTTTAACCAAATCTCAGTCACATCAAAGGCACAGCAGAGCCAGGTCCTGGTGGCAGCAGTCCTCGGAGCAATGGAAGTGCCTACTCAAGGCACACATTCTGGACTTTAAATCCTCACTGCTGGTCTCTGCTGCTGCTGCCATCAACATGACCCACACTTGTGGCCTTGATGTATCTAGTCCCAACACATAGGCAGGCCACTGTGATCCTTCTGTCCTTGGTACTGATACAGCAACCTGCCATCTTTAACTGGAATGAAAGGCATGGTCTGCAAGATGATATTTAAGAGTGATATCTGTACATACAAGAGAAAGAAGGGCTCTTCAGAGCCACCTATATCAGCATCAGTGAAGAAGAAAAAAGACTTTAATTCAGAGGAACCAACTTTCATCCCACTTCGGGAATATAGTTAAAGATCATCCAGGACCTGAAGACAAATGCATTACCTAGTGAACGGTTGCATCTGAAGCTGAGGTAGCAGTGCCCAACCACCCTACTCTGGACCAGCTGAATACGTGGCAGAATTCATATCGTTTAGTGGTAATGATGTAGTTCTTACTACCCTTTCCACAACATTTTGGTTGCTGAAACAAGAGAGGCTGGACTAATGGTGAAGAGCTCCATGCCTCTGAGACAAAGATGTCTCTGGAAGTAGGTTTTACCAGTTGGTAAAGCTTGCAGCCTTCTCTGGTAGCTACACAGCCTTCATTGTCAAATATCAATGCAGGTTGTGGAAGAAAGGCTCATATGTTGGGGAGTTTTTCTCTCCAGAGAGAGAAAAGACTAGTTCAGAAATTTACTTCTGAGAAATATAAAATATAAGTGCCTTTGAGATTGATAATACTCTAACAAGAACAGCTTCCTGGGGTGTTGGTCCTTGCCAGAGTATGGATGTTTTCATTAGGCCTTCAAATGGATGTTCAAAAGAAGCTTAAGAATTTGCCTCATGACAAAAGTAACCTCTTTGTAGAAAGTGTGGGGGTTTTTTTAAAGAGGAAAGACATTAAAAGAGAACATTTCCTTAGTGTGGAACTGAAATAGTTTATCTGACATGAGATGAGCACTCAGTGAGATGAGGTTTGATCTCTTCACCTTATTGAAATGTGGCATGGAATTCTGTGAAGTCCTGCCTCATTCGATACCTACATAAAGCAGGTATTGCCACATTTTCTAGCACACACCAAAATTTCACAATCTGCATGTTCAATACATCACTTTCTTTTTATAATCATGAGGAATCATTAGCAGAACAGTCTTGGAACTACTTAACAGCTGCACATGCATGAATTACAATTTTAACCATAGACTCAAAATGTATGTTTTTAACTTCACCAAGAAAGAATAAATTCAAGGTTGAAAGAGACCTTTAGAGGGTAACCCAGTCCCCATGGTGAGGCAGAACTAAGTACATCCAGACCATTCCTGACAGTTTTTTTTTGTCTAACCTGTTCTTCAAAACCGTTAGTGATGGGGATTCCACAACTTCTTACAAGCCTATTCCAGTGCTTAATTATTCATATCACTAGAAAGAGTTTCCTAATATCTAACCTAAATATCCCTTTTTGCAGATTAAGCCAATTCTTGTCCTCTTTATAAGAACCCTTTAACATATTTGAGACTGTTTTTGGGTGATCCCTCAGTCTTTTTCTCAAGACTAAACAGGCCCAGTTTTTTAACCTTTCCTCATAGGTCAGGTTTTCTAAATGGTTTGTAAATTTTGTTGCTCTCCTCTGCACATTCTACAATTTATCCACATCTTTCCTAAAGTATGTTGCCCAGAATTGAATCCAGTGCTCCAGCTGAGGCCTCACCAGGGCTGAATAGGGCAGAACAATTATCTCCCATCTTATATATCACTCTCCTGTTACTACATCCCAGAATGATAGATGCCAAAAGGCAATTTGCCTCACTGAGGAATACATGTATGCTATACTTCCTCTTTCTACCTTGAACTGCTGAGAAGATAAACTTGTTTAAAAAAATCTAGATTTTTTTTAAATATAATGGAAAAATATGTAGGTGGAGGTTGAATAAGAGTTGGACTTTTTTTTTTTCCTTGAAGAACAATTTTCCCAAAACAATTTCATTGTCCAAAGTAGTGGAACACCTGGCAAGTTCACCCAGAAAGGTGAAAATTTAAAAAAATTGAGCAAAAAAAATTCTTTAAAAAGGAAAATCCTTAAGCAACCATAGCTATAGAAGGCACAGTGAGCCTGCTTTCAGTAGTAGAGAGAACCTGTTCTGTTTCTATTGTAACATTATTGTACAATATTATAATCTCAAACACTATAGCATTGTGTACGAAAACTAGAGTTAGAATTGATCAAGTCCAAGTTTTCGTGAATGAAATGTAAAAAGTAAACAGAGCATAAATGGTGAAAAGTTAAATTATATTTTTGTAATTTTAAAATGAATTACAGCACAAATGAATCCTTTTTTTAAAAATAAAAAAAGAAAGATAGATTTCTGTCTGGATGGCTTAGCTCCTCGCTTCTCCCCCTGAAGGGACCTGGCTATTCTTATAAGGGAGCAGATTTCCTCCCACCCAGTATGTACACTGAAACTAACTTGTCCCTGGAGAATATTTTACCTTTGCCTACTGCATTGTAGCCCTGCTTTTTTGTATTGCAGAAAAAGACTAATGCTGTCAGTACTGCAGATGTATGTATGCACAGTCAGCTGTGGTCCTTCTCAAACAGCTGCTAATACTACTAGGAAAGATTAAGATGTGTGTGCCTGCTAAATAGAGTGATAGATTGCATATCCTGTCTTCCTGCGTTGTAGTAAAACTAGTCTTAAAAATAACCTTTGCTGGGTTCGTATTTTTAGGGAAGGGACCTATAAATTGGGAATGGCTTCATATGTAATGATATATTGTGGTGTAGAGAGAAAACAATTACAGTAAATGTTTAGAGCAACATAAATGTTTAATTTTTTGTTAATAAATAAGGTCTGACACTTTTGGCATCTACCTGATTTACAAGGAGGCTGGGGCGTTAATGGATTGACTTCAGCTGATACTTAATATTTGTGTGTTGTGATTTATCAGCATTTCATTTTTAGTCAGGGATCTGATCACTGCTACTCATGGTACATTAAAGTGGGCTGCTGATTTTCTAGTTTTAACAAACATCTGCAGCTCTGTTTAGTCGATTCCATTTGTCAGATGCTAAATGACAGTACTCCTGAATCACATTTATTGATACAGGCACAGTCTACACAGAAAAGTTAACACCACTTAGAGAGATCATCTGTGTCAGCTCAGGGCTGACCAGCTTTGACTGATTTAATCCACAAATCAATTTGTGGACATCATAGCCTAGTTTCATGTCTGCCTGAATGTAAACAGTGGGGTGGATGGGAGGTATTTTTGTGAGTATTTCCTCTTCCTTCTCTTGCACTGTTTGAATTTCCTGCAGCTGTGTAGCTTGGGGCCCTGTAATTGTGGAACCTTTTCATTCACCACTTTATATCTCAGTAAGATGAGCATTGAAATATAGTTATCCCTTCCAAAAGGATCAGGCTGAAGGAGTCATGCACTACTTCATGATTGCTAACTGTAGTCCCATTTACCATTAGCTGGTTGAGTGGCCCATTGCAAGGGTCTGCTGTATGAGATCTGCAAATATGTTAGTACATTAGTTTCCACTGCTTAGGGAGCCCTATGGGGTGGGGGATGGAGGAGTCTGTAGTCCTGCATTTGCTTATCCCTGAGGAAAATGACTAAGGCCTGGCCTACACTACAGTTAGATTAATGTAAGTTGTGCATGTGTCTACCCTCAAAGTTGTCTCCTGCCAACATAAGTGCCCCATTATGGAGACTCAGTAACACCGCTTCCCCTAATGATATTGAGCCACACTTGACCTGCTGTGGTCAACACAGTGTGAAGATAGACACTACATGATTTATGTCATCCCTAATAGTCCTCCAACAGCTGTCCCCCACAGTGCCTGACACTGATCACTCCATTGACAATTTTGAAAGCTACTACCCAGGGGCCAAAGAAACTAGAAGCTACTCCCCTTTAAAAGCCCAGATTATTTTTGAAATCCCTTTTCCTGATTGCCCAGCTTGGGGAGCACACCTGTAGCTTTCCCTTGTGTGCAACTGCCCAACTGATCTTGCCCGCTATGTGCTCCACATGTGCTCCAGCCTGGCAGTACTGGATCTCTTGGGCCTGTGGGGAAAAGAGACTGTGCAGGCACAGCTACAGAGTAGACACAGAAATGTGAACATGTACAAAGATTGCAATGGGGATGCAGGCAAAGGGATATGATAGGGATCAGCAGCAGTGCTGCAGGGAAGTAGAGCAGGCATACCAGAAGGCCAGGGAGGCCAACAGTTGATTTGGTGCCAAGCTGCAGACCTGCTGCTTTTACAAGAAGCTGCATGCCATGCTTGGCAGAGATCCCACCAACCCCACAGAGCACCATGGATACCTCCCAGAGCCTGAAACACAGACCTCTGCCATGAACAGAGGAGAAGAGGGAAGACACATGATTGGGAGAGTCCAGCTATACCGTGAGTCAGGATCTGTTTGAGACTCCACCACCGTCTGGTCAGTTCTGGCAGCCAAGCAAGGGCAAGCCCAGTGCCGGGAAAGGAATCTCAAGTTAGAGTGTTAATGGATTTCCCAATGCAATGTTTAAATGTACAGCTGGCACACAACCCCATCGTAGCAGGACCCAGATATCAACTTTTCATTAATGCCCTTCTACTGATAGAAGTAGTGGTACCCCAAACAGAGCTAGAGTTGTCATCTGCTTTTCATTCACTTGTAGAGTTAGCCAAGGTGGCCATCCAGAGCAGTGTATGTACATAGGGATGTCTCTTGAATCTTCCTGAGAAATCTAAATGAAATTTTCATGGAGGTGCTCTGCAATACCTTACTGAATGGGGGAAGCAACCTACTGACAGATGATGTGGAAAAAGTTGAAGTACTCAATTTTTTTTTTTTTTTTTTTTTTTTTTTGGCCTTGGTCTTCACAGACAAGGTCAGCTTCCAGACTGCTGCTTTGGGCAGCAGAGTATGGGGAGGAGATGAGCAGCCCTCTGTGGTTAAAGAACAGGTTAAGGAATATTTTTAAAAGTTGGACATGCACGAGTCATAGAATATCAAGGTTGGAAGGGACCACAGGAGGTCATCTAGTCCAAGCCCCTGCTCAAAGCAGGACCGATCCCCAACCATGAGTCCATGTGGCCGGATCTAATGCATTCAAGGGTTCTGAGAGAGTTGGCTGATGTGATTGCAGAGCCACTGGCCATTATCTTTGAAAACTCTTGGCAATTGGGGGAGGTCCTGGATGGTTGGAAAAAGGCAAATATAAACCCATCTTTTAAAAAGTGAAGAAGGCGAATCCGGGGACTGGTCAGCCTCACCTTGGTCCCTGGAAAAATCATGGAGCAGGTCCTCAAGGAATCCATTTTGAAGCACTTGAAGGAGAGAAAGGTGATCAGGAACAGTCTACATGGATTCACCGAGAGCAAGTCATACCTGACCTACCTGATTGCCTTCCATGATGAGATAACTGGCTCTGTGGATATGGGGAAAGCGGTGGGTGTTACTCACCTTGTCTTTAGCAAAGCTTTTGATACAGTCTCCCACAGTATTCTTGCCAGCAAGTTAAAAAAGTATGGATTGGATGAATGGACTGTAAGGTGGATAGAAAGCTGGCTAGATTGTTGAGCTCAACAGGTAGTGATCAACGGTTTGGTGTCTAGTTGGCAGCTGGTATGAAGCGGAATGCCCTTGGGGTCAGTCCTGGGGCCAGTTCTGTTCAACATCTTCATTAATGATTTGGATGATGGGATGGATTGCACCCTCAGCAAGTTTGCGGATGACACTAAGCTGAGGGGAGAGGTAGATACACCTTAGGGTAGGGATAGGGTCCAGAATGACCTAGACAAATTGGAGAACTGGGCCAAAAGAAATCTGATGAGGTTCAACAAGGACAAGTGCAAAGTCTTGCACTTAGGATGGAAGAATCCCATGCACTGCTACAGATTGGGAACCAACTGGCTAAACAGCAGTTCTGCAGAAATGGATCTGGGGATTACAGTGGATGAAAAGCTAGATATGAGTCAACAGTGTGCCCTTGTTGACAAGAAGGCTAAAGGCATGTTGGGCTGCATTAGTAGGAACATTGCCAGCAGATCAAGTTGCCCTTGTTGCCAAGAAGGCTAAAGGCATATTGGGCTGCATTAGTAGGAACATTGCCAGCAGATCAAGGGAAGTGATTATTCCCTTCTATTCGGCACAGAAGCTGGTCCAATAAAAGGTATTACCTCACCCACCGTGTGTCTCTAATATCCTGGGACTGACACAGCTACAACACCATTGCATATAATATGGAACACGGATATTACAAGATTAATGCATGCAGCACTCACAAGCATTCAATATGGTCTGAATGCTTTCTTATAATTCTAATACTTATTTTTATCAATCTTAACTCTCAAATGAGCCAGACAGATTCGAGCTATGCATCTGTCAGTGTTCAACTGAGACATGGGGACCTTGGCAGGAGCTGACACCTTGTCTGCCAGCATCACAGCAGTCTTGAGAGCTCCCCCCTCAACACCGATGGAATGCTAGACCATGATAAGAAGGAGAAAGAAGAGGACACAGATGGATCTGTTCAGAGAGATCCTGCAAGCCAGTGCTGCATTGAACCGTGAACAGAGGACCTAGAGGGTGAATAATGCAGACATTGTGGATAGGGAAAGAGCAGACAGGAGAAAGGCCCAGGAGTCGGAGAGGAAGATGCATCAGGACATAATAGGGCATCTCTAGCAGCAAATACAAATGCTGTGGACTCTTGTTGACCTACAGGTTCAATAATCATGGGCTTGGCATTCTTAGCAGTCAATGGAGAACTCCATTTTAGTACCTCCTTACACCCTTCAACATTCCACATGGCATCGTGGCCACATTCCTCGCCCCACCATTCTATGCTGGGAGACAATATAGAGAACCAGTTTTGCATACACTGACCTGTGAGAGCCAGGGCTGCTGTATGTGTAGCCAAAATGAACTGAAATGGACATGAAATTGGAGGACTGGGCCAAAAGAAATCTGGTGATGTTCTTTCCCCTTGTTCAGTTCTGTTCTGTTAATTTATTTCAGAAGTTTTTGTTGTATTTAATTGCATATTTTTGCACTGATTACTTATTTTTGGTAAATAATTCATCTTTATTATTTCACAACATATGCAGCAGAATGTATAGCACTCCTGAAGCACCCACTACTTGTTTTACAGGGCAGCAGAACTCAGGATTAGTGACAAACACATGTAATAATTATAAATGTACAGCAAGCACCACACAATTCCTAACAGTCCCAAAATTTAGGACCAGATAAAGCACAGTCCACCTCTCCACATTACTGTACCTAACTGTTCTAAGTGCTCTTTCAAGGCCTCCTCCAGTTGCATAGCTCCATGTTGAGCTCTTCTAATAGCCTTTGTTTCTCGCTGTTTGAACTCAGCAGACAGACACTTCATCTCTGCCCTCCACTGTGGTGGCAGCTTTTCCTCCTTTGCCTCACAGATATTATGCAGGACACAACCGGAAGCTATAGCCATTTGGGATATTTTTCTCACTGAGATCTGCTCTTGTGAGTAAACAACACCAAGGCTTCTTCACTCTACCAAAAGCACATTCAACTGTCGTTCTGCACCTGCTGAGCTGGTAGTTAAATCTTTCCTTGGTGCTGTCAAAGTGGCTGGTATACAGCTTTATGAGCCAGGGGAGTAAGGGGTAGGCTGGGTCCCCCAGAATCACTACAGGCATTTCAACATCACCAGTAGTAATCCAGCAGTTGGGAAAGAATGGCCTGCTTGCAGTTTTCTGAACAGTTCCATGTTCTTAAAGATGTGAGTGTCATATGCCTTCCCGGACCAGCCAACACTGATGTCGGTGAAGCGTCTCTGGTGATCCACTAGTGCTTGCGTAGTCATAGAAAAGTAGCTCTTTCTTTTGATATACTCCGTAGCCAGGTTGGCTAGTGCCAAAATAGGGATGTGCATACCATCTATCTCCCCACTGCAGTTTGGAACTCCATTGCTGCAAATCCATCCACTATGTCCTGCACGTTGCTGAGACTCACAGTCCTGCTTAACAGGAGATGATTAATGGCCTTGCACACTTGCATGACAACAGCCCCCACCATGGATTTCCCTACTCCAGAATGATTTCCCACTGACTAGTAGCAGTCCGGCACTGCAAGTTTTCACAGTGCTATTGCCACTTGCTTCTCCACTGTCAGGGCAACTCTCATTCTGATGTCCCTGTGATGGAGGGCTGGAGCAGGCTTGGCACAGAGATCTAGGAAAGTGGCCTTTTGCATCAAAAAGTTCTGCTGCCATTGCTTATTGTTCCCAATCTGCATCACGATATGATCCTACCAGTCAGTGCTCATTTCTTGGGCACAGAAGAGGCACTCCACTGTCTGCAGCTGCTCCAGGAACACCACCAACCTTGAATTGGTTTTCGCTGTGTCCCACAGCAATATCTCCTGCATGAAATTGTCCTGTCCTCCGTTGCTGCTGTTTTTCCTGTTTATTCTGCAAATACTGGAGGATTCTTTGGCCTGCCTTTGCAATGTTCATGACAGAAGTGCATAGCTGTGTGGTGTCCATGCTTCTGTCTGAGATAGCGGACAGTGAGAAGTGCTGTGTGGTTTTGCAGGATTTGATGAGAACTTGAACCCTTGCTCCCAGTGACTCCTTCATGACTTGTTTCTCCCCCGTAATTCATTACCAAAATTTCCCAAAAGACAGTGAGCCGGACTATGATGAGTTGCATACTGGGAAAACTACTTATTATATATTACACTGTGTATTGACGCAAGCGTTCCTGGTGACAATTCACATTGCTGATGCAGGGAGCCACGTATACACGTGCAGGAGCAATATACTAATTGCAGCAGTTTTATGGGGGGGCGTAACTTGCATGGACCAAAGTTCCTAGTGTAGCTGTGGATTAAGAACTGTCTACAATAGGGATTTTTGCACCAGTGTAGCTATGCTGGTGCAAACTCTTAGCATAGATGCACTGTACCAGTGTAAAGTGGGGCTTTCACAGGTGCGACTTATCCCCTGTTGCAAAAATCCCTAATATAGGTAGTCCCTAAGATATTAGAAAATTAATAAAGAAACACCATAGAATTAAATGCTGTAGCTTATTTTTATATTTAGGTAGCTAAATAGAGCTGCTCTTGCAACCCAGAGGAGTATCTATCGATGACATGTTTACATTGCACCTTGTACGTTTCTGCAATAAGTTCCATTATTAATATTCTGAGGATACATGTCAAGCTGTTGATATCCGAGAAGGATTAATTACTATTGCCAGAAAGATGATGCTTTTTTTTCATAGTGTAGTTGGACTGAAAGTAAGGGACAGCTTTTAAAAAGGGCATGGGGGGAGTAAGTAAAATGATGAATCTGGGAAGCAGTTAACTTCAAAACAGTATGTTATAGCCAAACATATTTCTTTACCTGTGTGACTAACCACACCTCAGATAATTAAAAGGGAAAGGATTTTAAAATCCAGCTACTTAGCACATGAGGCTATTCGTTTATTTTTTGCATTTGTTTTTGAACAGTCAAAATCAGTTAATCCTATTTCACTTCCAGTTTTTTAATGTTGCAGTGTTTGTGTTTCGAACACTGCAGAGGAAGGAATATTTGTTTAAAAGTTGTTTTCATTGGCATTTTAAATGTGAAAATATTTCTAAATATAAAACTGTGTTTCGGAAAGTTTAAATTTTGAGTCAAATATCAGTTGAAGTCTCTCTAATTTTGACCATTTAAAGTTCCTTACTATCTTAGACTACGTCTACACTATTACTTATGTCAGTGTAACTTATGTCACTTAGGGATCTGAATAAACCACCCATGAGTGACATAAATTACACCAGCCTAAGCGCCAGTGTCAGTGTGGATAGTGCTATGTCAGCAGGAAGCTCTCCCACTGACATAGCTATTGCTGCTTGTTGGGGGTGAATTAATTAAGCCAGCAGAAGAGCTCTCTCCCATCCACTTAGAGTGGCTACACTATAGAACAGGGGTAGGCAACCTATGGCACGGGTGCTGAAGGCAGCACGCGAGCTGATTTTCAGTGACACACTGCCTGGGCCCTGGCCACTGGTCTGGGGGGCTCTGCATTTTAATTTAATTTTAAATGAAGCCTCTTAAACATTTTAAAAGCCTTATTTACTTTACGTACAACAATAGTTTAGTTATATATTATAGACTTATAGAAAGAGACCTTCCAAAAACGTTAAAATGTATGACTGGCACGCGAAACCTTAAATTAGAGTGACTAAATGAAGACTTGGCACAGCACTTCTGAAAGGTTGCCGACCACTGCTATAGAACTTACAGCATGCAGCTGGGCTGCCGTAAGTTCTCTAGTGTAGCCATAGCCTTACTCTCCATCCTTTTCATATGTAGATGCCTCCTCTCTTTTTCAAGTATGTTCTTACATCATCAGCTGGAGGTAAGACCAGCCACAGCTGCTATCTGAGCAGTTTCTTTGAAAAAGCAGCAACCCAAAGAGAGGGAGGAAGGAGGAGGGATTGACCAAAGGAGAGAGAGAATTACTTGTGTCCCTCCTCAAAAGAAATATGGGAAAGCTTAGAAAGGTACTTGGATAGAAGAGAGAAGCTGAGAAGGAATAGGAGGAAGGAACAATCTAGCTTTCCTCCTGCTTCTCCTCTCCCTCCTCCCCCACACCCCCCCAAAAAAGAATCTGGTGGGGTTTGGGGAGACTACTTAGTTCTAAAATATGCAGTTCTAAAACATCCAAAGCTGAAAGAGACAGCTGGGTGAGGGAGGGGCACTAGAAGAAGCTGGCAGCACTGTAGGAAGAAGTTGGGAAAACACCCTTCAGTAAAAAGATGGCAAAGATATCTGGAAATAGGGAGGAGAAGGGTGTGGAGGAGCTTAACAAGCTAGTTATAATGAAATGGGCACTGAGTACTAAGCTGCCTGTTCCTGCTGTTGCCCGACTGGCCCATTGTTCTTCCTCCTAGCAGCCCTTTGATCTTACAGGGATGAGAGAGGAGATGAGGACTCATGCTTTCACCCACCAGGGCATTTTGCAGAGAAAAGGCTTAGTGAACACACAAGCACTTTCTTGTTTCCCTCTATTTTCTGGAGGCAGATCACAGGGCTGCTAGGAGAGTTCACATAGCTTGGTGGGGCTCTCAGGAAAAAATTCAGGACCAATTTAATTATGAACAGATTACAAATCTTCCTGGTCAGTGATTCCCACCCTGCCGATGTCACTGCCGTATTTGGGATAGGAGTTTTTCATCATCATCTTAGGCTGCTACTCTAGGTTTCTGGAGTGGGGGATCCACACATGCTTCTTTTCTTCCACCCTCTCCCCAGCTATGACTGTTAGAACTGGGGAGAGTTTTCCTCAACCTCCCTCAGATTTATTAGGTTAAGGGAAGGGTTAAAGGTGCTGTTTCCCCATCCCACCACACTGCCAGTTGAAGTGGGAGGAAGAGCTTCCCATAGCCCCTGCGCTCCTCAAACTTCTCAGATTAATTGAGGGGCACAAGCACTACCACAGCTGCTTCTCCTTTCCATTCTGCCTTTGGTCTCTGTGGGATGCTGCTCTTTGAAGCAGGAGCAACCTATTTAGATAGCTAGTACAGCTGGCCCCATGCCCTGCTCATGGTGGAATCTGCTTAAGAGGGAGCTAAAACATATCAAAGTGAAGACAAATGAAAGGGTCAGGTGTGGCCCCCTAAATAGTCAAAGTTAACATACAACTTTCTTTTATCAAGCCTGATCTTCAAAAAAGATGTCAGTGTGTAGAACTAGGCAGTGTACGCTAGTGGATAGATCCCTGGACTGGGACTCAGGAGACCTGTCTTTTAGTCCTGGCTCTGCCAATGGCCTGCTGAGTGACATTGGGCAAGTCACTTCACCTCTTTGTACCTCAATTTTCCCATCATTAAAATAGGGATACTGTTACTTGCCTCCTTTGTAAAACATTATATAAGAGCTTTATATTATTTGTTTGACCATTTAAATGCTGCTGACCCTAACTTGTGTTTTCTTTTCTTTACAACCATTTGGGACACATTTAGAAGCATAACTGGTCTTGTTTTCCATGGCTTTCCCTGCAACCTAAAGCTCTAGCCCACTGATGTTGCACAGCAGATACTTTTTCATAGAGCAGATTAAGATCTGATGAAGTGACAGTCTTTTAAAGACAAGTGTCCCATCCTTGTCTTGAAAATAAAAGTTGTCATCCCTGCCAAGGGTCTGTGTGATCTTGCAGGTTTTTTGTTTTTTTTTAATAGATGGAAATTGAGTGCTTTCAGGGTGGGGATGAAAAGAGGCAGCGTTTGCGATATTACTAGCATTTAATATCTTGCACCTCGTATATAGTAATGGTTTAAATTCTATTTTATATATATAGTTGCCTAGAATTCTATCAATAGAAAAAATACATAATATAAATTGCAAGAAATTTAGGCACAAGTTTTGATAAACATTTTCATGGAGATCATTTTAGTCACTTAAGTCAGCAAAATTGTCATTTGCTAATGGAATTGTTTTTTGGGGGCGGGTGGGAAGAGAAACCCCAAAACAGAATGTTTCATTTGGTCCTGCTCAGTTTAGAGTTTCAGGGGAGCGAGGAAAAGGTCTGGTTATCCACAGCCAGATGCATTGTTAAAAGTTCATACTATCACTTTGACATTTAGAGTAGGACTCAATGTCTTTGTATTCCTCTTCGTATTACCAGTATAGGTCTATGAGCTCAGACTGTTTCACAAACCATAACATTTTTTAGTGAGTGATTGATCTGTATTATGTGTCTCAGCCATCAGAAGAATCTTGGGATGTTGCTTGTATAAACTGTAATACAATCTGATGCTGGGCATTTGGTTACAGACTTTCATAGACCTATTGGCGATACTCAATCCTCCTGGATTTGGGAATAGGGTTTATCTGATACCTTCAAAAAAAGCCCCTCATTTTCTCTGTTCCCCGCTTAAATAACTCAACACATCTGGTAACACTGTAGGATCATTGTCCTTTCAGTTCCTCTGCAGCTCATATTGCTACAATATTTCTTAAGTATCTGGTTACCTAAATGGCAACATGATTTTTTTTTTTTTAAGAAACTGTTTTTATAGGTCTTACAAATTAACCCATATGCATCACAAGGAGGAAAAAAAGAGCCGCTAATGAGCACCATTTCTAAAGTTCTCTCTCTCTCTCTCTGTAGGCATATGTATCAGAATTTTAGTGTTTTAAAAAGTTTTGTTGCAAATACTTAAAGCTAGCATCAGAATGTGTGTTTATTAGCAAACAAAGCATGCCTCAACATTGACATTTCTGTTTGGGGCTTTATCGTTTAGCTTAATGTCTTCAATTACAAGAATGATACAAGCTGAAACAAAATCCTTTAATTCAATAAGAACTAGACTGAATTTTAGGAAGCAAAGAGGGGAATCAGATATAGAATCTATACATAGGAAATTAAACATTCAAGCAATTAAAACTTTGTGAGCACAACTAAAGGGATAGCCTTAAGGTGTGCTCATTTGAAATGGCTGCATTTAATTTTACCGTAAATCCCAGTATTTTGTTCCAATTAAGACAGTTCATGCACACAGTTCTAAATTGTACAGTAGTTCCAGTGAGACTATGGACTGCTTGTTTTACATTCTGGATCAAGTTCAGATTTTTAGGCTTCACTTGAATGAAATAAGAAGTCTGAAGCCTGAAGATAATACAGATTGATAAATCTGATTTAAACATTCCTGTGTTGCAGACTGTTTCACTCTGAGTACAGCTGACCCTTAGGCCATGCACTAAATACATCCACAAAGCATTCCCAGTACACTCAAATACCAAATGATCACGTTTGAAAGGTTAGCTTTCAATGGATTCTGACTTTTTCTGTATTATCAGTGAAGATTAGAATTTTAGCAGCTCCCAGTGAGGTATATAGAGAAATATCTACTTGGCAGCAAAAAAACCCCAACAAGCCCAGATGGGATTATTCTCTCATATTCATAAACTGGGATTTAGAAGTACTGTGTATATCCTTGTGAGGATATACTCTGTAGTTCACACTCTGAGGAAAATAAATATTACTTGGTTCTCATTTGTATTAACTTAAAGCTTTGATAGAAAGAGAAAGGACTTTGCTTGAGGTTCAGTATGAAGATTTGGATCTGGTTTCTTTCTCATTAGGTGGCAAAAATAATCTTGCCAGAATCTCTTCTGGTAGCCCATGAAGTCTTTCGAAGCCATGATCCTGCAAGGAATGTTAGTAAGGCTTCTAGGCACTCTGTTGACAGTCAGGTAATTGATCATATTTAAAAAATAATGTTGGAGTTTTTTTGTTTTGTTTTCCAGGTTGTGGAGCTCATATCAAGTGCAATTGGTGACTTAGTGCAAGGAATATACTATGACAATTCTAACTTATCGGAGGTAAGACTTTTGAGTCCTTGCACTTGATTCAAATGGTTTGTTTTAAATAAATGTGTGTCAACAGTAAATAGCATGATGACTTTTTTGTTTGTTTAAAGGGAAGGGGGAAAAGGACTAACAGTCCCAGCAAGCTTCAGAAATACTTTTAGTATAGCACCTCAATTCTGCCATAATGGGTGATGAGCACCACTAGAAATGCTTAGGGAGAGATATTCTGTAATTTTTAATTAGTAAACAAAATTGCAGTTACCATGGACACTACACATACCTCAGTTAGTAATGCCTCTAGTAAGGATTCTGTTAAAACAATCACATAGGAATACCTGAAAATAGTGGGCTGGAAACATATTCATTAGTATTAAAAGGTTTAAAAAATGGGGACCAACATGTCTGTGAACTGGTGGACAAATACATTGTATATGTACATTTTGCTGGTCCACATACTTTTTCATATCCTGGCTGCTTCAGTGTATGCAGTTTGCAGCCACTGAAGCCAAAATTTAAACCAGGACCTTTCTGCTCCTAAATGTAGCAGCTTTATTAGGTGAGCTAAATGGAAGTCTCATGCTGAGGCGCAAGGAGCTGTGCTATGCTCCTCTTTAAAAAAGTCATTCTTGCATGTATCACAGACAGTAATTGACCTGGTAAAAGAAAATGGTTCAATCATTTACATGACACTGAGGAGCAAAGTTTATTTCAAAGACAAATACAAATATGCCACACTACTGTTGTTACTTTGCTGCATGGCAGGAACTCTGATGAAGTGCTTTGATTCTTTTGATGAAACTGGAATTAAGATTTTTTATTCATTTAACAGAACTTTCAAAGAAGTGTTTGGCTACACTTATTAAAGTGATTTCATTTTGGCAGAATAGTAAATTAAGAAATCTTGTTTCTTTTTTACCAAGATTATCTCTTAACACTGTGTGTATTAGGAAGTTCATATTTTAGATTCCTCATTATTATTACCTCTTCATTTCACCTAATAGCATGTTTTTACTCTATCAAAAAGCATGGATTTACACTATTGAGATAAGTGTGTGCATATGCACATTGTAAGCTATGATATTTTTCAAGTGGAGCATATTAACAGAAACAAACCAATCTCAGATGGGCAAGCCATTTCAGAAATATTAATCTTAAAGGAATAACATTGGGAGGCAAGATGGCTTGAGGGATAAGGGATGGCGTATGGAGCCTCTCACTTGTAAGTCTTCAGTTTAAAATAGAGCTCAGGTTAATCACTGCTATTTTGTCGTTCAGAGCAAGTGAAATGAGTTATCTCAGTTTAGTTCCAAGTGGATATAAGTCTAGATCATATAAATTACCATCACACTTGGCATCCCTGTTAATGGTAGTCCTACATCAGGCAAAGGTTAAAAGGGCTTGGAGAATGTCTTATTCTCTCACTCTAGAAGTTATCCCTTTAGGTTAGGGTTGAGCACATGAGCAAAACTATGTGGGAAGTTTGAACTACTTCTGCACCTGCTATACCTAATCCAGGGGTAGCCAGCCTGTGGCTCCAAACCCACGTGCAGCTCTTCAGAAGTTAGTATGCGGCACCAGCAGCGGGGCTGGAGCTACAAGTGCCAACTCTCCAATGTCCCGGAGGATGCTCACTGCTCAGTCTCTGGCTCTGCCAAAAGCCCTATCCCCACTCCACCCCTTCCTGCCCCTCCCCCTGCCTTGCTGTGTCCTCAGTCATCCCCTTTTCTCCCCCACCTCCCGAGCCTCCTGCACGCCACGAAACAGCTGACTGGGAAGTGTGGCGAGGGAGATGCAGGTGCTGATCAGCGGGGCTGCTGGTGGGCAGGAGGCACTGGAAGCGGGGTGGGGGAGCTGCTGATGTATTATTGTGGCTCTTTGGCAATATGCATTGATAAATTCTGGCTCCTTCTCAGGCTCAGGTTTGCCACCCCTGACCTAATCTGTAGACAAACAGATGACTTCAGTCTTCCAGTTTGCCAATTAAGCTACCTCTCTCAAGCTCTATATGCAAGGATATATTTTAAAAGGAAAAGCATATTTTTATTAATACAAATATGTTAAAATAACTTTTAAAATTGTATTTTATATAAACCAGTCAGGTTTTTCTAAATACAACCAAACCTCATCTATGTTTTACTTAAAATAGCTTTTTCTAAAGGGTAAAGTTCCATAGTTGACTTTAGCAATGGGGCTGCTTCACTGTGATTTCATTTGCACATTTTAGATTAACCACATCCTCTGTATTACTAGAAATGTTCTCAACTTTTTTGGGTGTCTGCCATTGCAGCAGGTCTTAGTCCTATTTCTCTTTACTTGGCAGCATGTTGGTCTGATGGCTGTGTCAGGAGACAATCATACTACCTCAGAAGAGCTTGAAAAATGGAATGTTCTACAACACTTATAAAGCACTCAACAAGCATAGGTTATAGGGAAAGTGTAAGACACTGAGCCCAGCTGCACAATGTCTAGTTAAACATACCAAAAGAATGGTTTTGTTTTTATAGTAAGCAATGAGCTATTCTGTCTGGCAAGAGCTGGGAGTACTAAAAGAAACCAGATTAATTTAAACATAATTAGTACATTGTAATAATATAAACTAACACGTAGTATAGTATCTAAAGATTAGACTTTTAGTTGGTCAGATATGGCCACCAGTCAAGCCCATATCAAACAATTGTGTGATCTACCGGTACTTTACTTCCTTTATGGTCTATTCAACCAGTTGGAGAACACTGAGGCTTGTTTCATAATTACACATATTATCTTTGCTAGCTTCCCCACACCACTCTGCCAGTGCAGCACCCCTTTCTGCCTGCATCCATGTCCTGGACATGTCTTGAGCAAACATTGCCACATGTGCTACGTTATTTGGTGGTCCCATCTTAGTTGCAACAAAAAGTCATAGTATGTGACCAAATCTACAATCTGATCTGAAGTTACCAGATGTAAAACAGTAATGTAATAATTTACCATGGCACTGCAATCTCCAGTGTCGGATAACTTCTGTTTCTTATATAGAGATGTTAGTAGATGACATTCTTCATAATAGAGACTCTTCTGTTATGAATTTGGAGAAACGGAATATATTTAAAGTGTGAGGCAGAAAAATTGGGCTTCAAGTGAGACATATGACCATGAAATGGTGCTTACAACCATCATGTGCTATACAACATTTTGTTCGACACCTTCAACACCTTTTGTTCAACAGTCTGTAGTGAGCTGCACTAGATGTCTACTTTGTTAGATTTAAGCAATTTTTTACAGTGAACTACATAATTTGCCATAATTCACTCTTTTCTGACACATTAGGCCTATGGTCCCTTGGAATGTTTTTGTTATACCATCATGGGATGACCCTTTATAAAGATTAAATATATTTTTGCCCTGAGCAGATTGCCTTTATAGACTCCTTGAAGATATTTATTGGATGCAATTATATGACAGCTCTAACTGTCATTTTTCCTTTGCAAAGCCTTACATAATCCTGTTACCAGCCCATTTTATCACTTTTTAGTTGACCATTCTTCATCATCATCTTATTTGTATAGTGAGTAAAACCATTATGTAACTGAAATGGGCAAAAAAAAATAGATTCCTCCCTTTCTCTGTTATTCTGAATGATACTTTAAACCAAAAGCTATAGGCTTTAGTTGCAAAGGCAGCCTAAAGTTTAGTTTTATGAGTGTGAGTGGAAGAGATTCTCCCAGTTGTCTTCCATTTTCTCAAACTTACATCTAGTTGAAATTAAAAGTTCGAACCAATCAAGGTGCCTCTTACACACTGTGGACTGCAATGAATAGTAGTGTCAAAGTGGTCTTTTTCTTGAAGGGTCAGTTGTGGGTGTGGTTGCCCTGTTTCAAAGAAAAATACCACTTATGGTGATCCCAGCCTCAATGCTCAGCTCTTTAGGAGTGAGTAGGCCCTCTAAAACTTACAAACCTGTTCTAAAATATTTACAATATACTTTTGCAGTTCTAGAGTGCCTCCATCAAAACACTTCACACTTATTAACAAAGGAAGCCTCAAAACTCCTGTGAGTAGTAGAAGTATTGCTGCCTCCATTTTACAGATGGGAAAACTGAGATACAGCAAAGTATAGTTACTTTTTCAAAGTCATGCAGCAAGGCTGTAGTAGAGCCAAGCACTTAGATGCACTGGTTCTTAGTCTTGCACTTTACCTACCAGATCATTCTTATTCACTTAAATGAAAAATCAGGAGCTTTTTTAAAAGAAGACTGCATTACTTTTCCTTAGCTCTTGAATATGAATATTCACAGGGTCTCGTGCTAGAGACACCTAGCTTGATTATGCCATCTTTTTAACAGTGGAATGGGAATGCTGTGTAAGACTGCATAGTAATTTCTAATGCTAATGGTCAGTCAGAGTAAAAGCCATTTTAATATTTTAAAATTAAACATTATTTAAATATTAGCGCTACACAACTGTTAAGCCATCATTTTAAAAACAGCCACAGTTTATTCATGGCAAGTACTCCTTTCCCTAATCAACTTTTAGACTATTGTACTCATCAAAATGGATGCAGTTTTCCTTTTAAATGCTCCCAATATAGCTTTTGAATTGAAAATAATTGTTCAGTGAGCCTCATCCACCTGCCAAGCACAGAGGGTTGGTAGAGCTGGGATGCCACAGTTTTCTTTGATGCTTGGTCACCAGCCCTTCTCAGATGAGTAAATTTTAAAGGGAAAGTTGCATTTCATTTCCCACTCAGCTGCCATGCTTTGTACACTGTAGGCAACTGGCTTGCTTTCAACCTTTACTTAAGGAGGTAAATCAAACAACTTCTCAGTACGAACTAAAAAATAGCCTCCTTCTAACAGCACAGCAGTCAGGCTCATGCTCCAGCAAGAAATCTAGCTGTTTTTTTTAAAAGTGCCTCTGTTGTGGGGCAAAAACAGCCTGAAGAGAAATTCGAATTAGAGCGTCGCTGCAAAATGAAAGTGAAAATTAAAGAGGACAAAAACCCCACATAAATGAAAGGCTAGCACAGATCAATTTTTCCTTTCTCTAATTTTACTCTTTTCTAGTCAGTCTGAAGCAGTCCTCCACGATGAACTACTTTTTGTAGTAAAAGGATATGTTTAAAATTTAACTTTTCCCAATCATCTTTTTAAAAAAATTCTATTGTTTTAGAGTGTCATGATGAAAGTATTGGAGCACTCTAGCATGTGTTTTATTGGCCCATTTGCGCTCACCCTTGCTCCTCACAAAGCCCTGAAGGCATGTATTAATAGACCAATAAAACATGCCCGGTCATGTCCAACAAGCAGGAAGACATCTGTTAAAGCTTCCATCAGTCAAATGAAAATGTTTTGTAGAATAAATGTGTTGCTACCATTAGAGATCCATAATTGCATTGACTTATTTTTATCCTTCTGTGTAGAATAAAGTTGTTGAACCATCCAATTTAAAATTCAAATACTGAGATTGAATCAAAATTAAAATATGCTTGATTTATCTATGCATTTTTATTCTAATGAGGATTAGACCAAAGTTTGAGTTGTAAATGGATTAGACGGTCTCACATTGTGCAAGATTAGGTGGCAAAGCAAGTGCTGCTGTGTATCAAAATAAAAAAACATTAGTTATAAAATGTACTCTGTCTGCATTTTTCATCCACAAGGTGTGACTTTGAGTCCTGCCAGTTCTTGATATGCATTTTGGAGCACTCCAATAAGGTGTGTGTTTTGTAACATTTGTATGCAGTGCTGAAAATGCTTACAAATGAATCATATGACACGTATTTATATAAATACCATCTAGTTCTTCTCTGGGAGACACACAAACCAGTTTGAGCTACATTAAGGCTGTTTGATGAGGGGGGAAGGAATTTTAAGTGCTACTTTGTATTAAGTACATACAATTAATTTAATATTTGCTGGTATAAATGGTAAAAATCTTGGTATAAAATGTGACGATTCTCTAGAAGCTCTTTCTATTTTTCATTGCCTAGAAAGAGTATTTTTACAGTTTAAGCACTGCCTGAGAATTTAATGGATTTACCTCCCAGCAAGCCAATTTATTTCTAAAATCAAAACAATAAATATTTGTATAAAATGAAAATATCTTTACTGATCTTGAGGCTGGTGAAATGGGAGCATTAATTTTACTTAGGATTTGTCACTTGCAGTTACACTATTTCAAAATAAACTTTTAAAGCATCAGTTGTTAGGTTGCATAGTGTGAAAAGTGGCAATGTTTTTTCTTTGTACTTTAAACTGTCAAGTCGTTAAGGAACAAAGAGAATATGAATGTTACACACAAGATAGATCTAATAATAAAAACAAACCAATTGCTAGACTTTCATGTGTATGGTTTCAATTGAATTTAATGCTTAGAAAAGTGCTGGATTGACAGGCCTGGAGACCAATGTCTTCCAGTACTGGCTTCCCCAGGGTGCCTTAACTATATCTTGGAGGGTCTGCCTCCTTGGATGGGAGGTTAATTCAGTCGCTGTTCATTCCGTTTTTGGCTCCTCCGACACAGCCAGCAGTGGTGCCAGTTGTGATGGTTTCTTTTGTGATTTAGACACATCATGTCTCCTACAAATGAGTACAACTAAAACCACCGCCTTATTTCATATACGCCACTAACCAGTCATCAGATGCTAAATGTCTGATCATGAACTAAAGCGATGTAAAGGTGGAAGTTTCCAAATTCTGTTATCAATCCTTTGAGCCATCCAGTGACTTCTTCATCTTACTGATATGGAAGCTTCAAAAAATAAAGGGAGAAAGTCCACCCATTTCACCTGCACAGATGTAACTTCAGTTTTCGTGTAGTTAGCAGTCTGTAGCTAATTAACGTTTTTCTGCTTGATGTGTTCAAAGATTTAGAGATGCTTTCCCACCCAGCATAGCTACTGCCGCTCATTTAGGTGGTTTTGTTATGTTGACAGGAGAGCTGTCTCCCGCCTGCATAGCGTGGCTACGTGAGCTATCTTACAGCGGCACAGCTGTATTGGTACAGCTGCGCTGCTGTAAGCATGCTAGTGTAAACATGGCCAAACTAACACATGACAAGCTTTATCAGGAGATAATGTTGAACTGAACCACAGCTGGAGGTGTTTTGTTTGCGAAACAATGTTTTTTTCCTAATCCAGCTGTTGCAATGCAATTTACAAAAATTTCTCTGAGAGAATATGACTGCCTTCATGGTATTTGGTTTTAAGTATTTTTACCATAGAGCACTACTGGGAGAAGGTTTTCAAGATTTTCTCTGACTGAACTGTATTATAGATTAGCTCTGAAATTTTTATATTGATATATTTTCAGACAACTCCTATTAAACTGAACATGCTTTTTTATGTACGCAGGAGATTCTCAATATCCATGTTAAGAGAGTGCAATACATTACCTTTGAGCATATTTTTTCAGCATAGAAAATTAAAATATATTTTTGATGTTTGAAGATTTTGAATACATACAAAAGCTGTGTAGTATTTTATTGTTTTTTAAAAAAATATTAAGTAAACAGCAAAGTAGTGAACATTTTTTCAAAGTGCCTGTAGTAGAAGCAATGTAATACTGGTAAACTTTTAAATGTTAAGATTTTGCCCAGATCTTTCTAACAACTTTTTCACAATTCCACATTTAAGGACAAAAAGTGAAAATTTGTACATGAAAAAAAAAATCAGCATCTTTAAAATATCAGTATCCAAAATCACTTTTTATTAGGGACAAATTTAGTGTTGTCACTGTAAATGTATAAATAAATCCATTGGTTTCATTGAAGTTGCACTGAATTTACAGAAAGAGCAGAAATTAGCTCATCTGGTGAAATCTTGCCCACATTAATAGCCCAAATAAAGTATTTCTTTTAGATAAAATTCTAGAAATTCAGAATAAGTTTCTACTTTTCTCAAATATTTTCAAGACTTTAAATGATGGTCACAGAAATACTTAGTATTTCTATATTTTTGTCTTAAAGATAGCACTTTTGGAAAATTATGTAGAATTACTTGCAATGAGTAAGGTTAGCTGTGTCTCTTCAGTAGCTTCAGTTCATAGTGATGTCACAATCTGTATTTGGTGTGTGACTGTTTCAGAGGCTTGGTACAGCTAGCATTTTAAGGACTTTGTAACTTCATAAATGATTGTTTTTGTTAAACTTCCTAGTTTACTTCTCTTTTCATGCTGGTTAAAATAAAAAAAAAAATCACTGCTAGTTGGTTGTCCTAATCTTCATCCAATAAGCTTTAATAGGCATGCATTTTTATTTTAGCTGATTGGTCCTGAGTAAAAAAAATTGAGTCATAGCTTCCCAGAATATTAGGGTTGGAAGGGACCTCAGAAGGTCATCTAGTCTAAACCCCTGCTCAAAGCAGGACCAACCCCCAAACAGATTTTTATCCCAGTTCCCTGAATGGCCCCCTCAAGGATTGAACTCATAACCCTGGGTTTAGCAGGCCAGTGCTCAAACCACTGTGCTATTGCTACTCCCTTGCTAGATTATTTTAAATTAACTTATGTCTGAGTGAGAAAATGATCAAACATTTATTTCTGGTACCAGTTCTTATTTATCATTTTTGTCATTCTACCAATCATGGAAACTTGCATATGTTTTGGGCTGAACTAAGGCATTACAAAGCAAATATCGTAGTAAAATGGGACCTACCTAAAGTTTAATCTTGACTTTGTAAATTGTTATCACATACATAGTAGCAAACATGTCATTTTCTGTTCTTTCCCCTTCCTATTAAAGGGCAAGGGTGTGTCTGAAGGCAATGGAATTTTGATACAATGTTTTGTTTATTTAGCATTACAGAATTCTGCTAATTTTCCCATCAGTCTCGTATTATTTTCTATCCAGTAACGCAGCACTCCTTGGCAGTATTCATAAGGGAGGAAGATTGGAGCTGAATAGAGGGATTTTATTTCATTTGTTACAAAATTCACGACAGATAATACCCAGTAGAAAATTACGACGTCACACAGATTTAGTTCTTATTCATTTCTAAGCAATTTAATTGAAGTAACTGTAGGGGAGAGGGTCTTGTTAGATGTTTTGTTTTTCTCATTTTGTAAAATTTTACCTTTTGGCTCAGTCAGTGCTGTAAATTTCAGTGTATTGAGAAATTAAATATGATGCTTAATATTTAAAATTTGAAACCATTTTTCTACATATGTACATTTATAACCTATGTTTCCTTTACCTTTTTAAAGGGGACCTGCAAAAGGGTCACAAAAATTGGACTTCGAGATCTTTTTTACTTTTTTACAATTAATAAAGAAGCCTGACATTTATATATGTATATATAAAAATTAGAATGTCAGGTTCTGTCTAGCCTTGAAGACACTGATTAGTGAAATGATGACATCACAAGAGCGGAGAGAGTTAAGCTGAACAATTGACTGGGGAAAAGTGTTTTAATCAAATTGTTAAAACTGATTATATTTTCTTTTGTTTTTGTTAAAATATAAATTCAATTAAGATTTTGGATAAAAAAAGACTGTTAAAGGTTTAGCATCCTTGATCCTACAGGTTAGGCATTGTAGCTCACAATGAACATCTGTGAGATCTACGAGACTCCTCCAGAGAAATTGAAACTTGACATTCCTGATGTTTCTAATGTAAAAAAAAAAATCAAGACTTGCTTATTTTAGAATAGAGAAGCAAAAAAGACACATCCTCAAAACATTCTTTACAGACCTTTGGTCTCTTCTTTTTTTCATTAAAATCCCATGTATATTAGAATTTATAGGAAGAAGCTATAGTGTAGCATTTCATGTAATCATATAATGTCTTGACATGTTGTTGGTTAGAAATGCCACTCAATATTTAAATGATCGATTCTTTTCTTTCTTGTTTGCTAGTGAGAGGTACCAGTGAGTGGTTTGTTGCAAAGGACACTTTTTAACCAGCAAGTCAGTAAGAATGTAATTGGCTGCCAATGTTCGTATTGTAGTGACATGAAAATTCAGAGGCGAACTGATTATAAAGATTATTGAACACTCTACATGCTTTAGTTTTTTGGAGGGAGCAGCAGCTCTACAATTCAGCAATTAAAATGCGCTGTAATGTTTTCACATTTCCCATCACCTCATGCAGGAATATTCTTTGGGTGAGTGGCTGTTTTGCATGACACATTAAAGTCCACAGCTTTGGAATTTACAGTAAGTGGTAGTTTCCTAGGTGGCATAGCTGTGTTTTTAATTTCCTATGTCTGATATTGTCATAGTTTCAGCTTTTTCATTTCAGCCTCCATTTCAGTTTCAGGAAGACTGTCTTACACATGATATTGGAATATCAACTTGGAAAGAACAAATTTTCCTGTCCCATAGTGCCTTGTTGGCAAAGAGCTGCCAGGCTGCAATGGAATTAGCAAAGCATGATGCTGAGATCCAGGATATGGCATTTCAGTATGGAAAGAACATGTCTATGAGTCATAAGGTATGCTTTTCTCTCTGTTCAGCCTTCTACTGAAAGGGTAAATGAGAACCTCTCTAATCTTCTTCTTTTGATCCTCTTTTGGGTCTGAGTTTAGTGGATACTTTAAATGAATTCACTTGTAATTATCCAATTTGGCAATATGTATAAAGAGCCATATGCCTGTCACAGAAAACTACTGTTTATAAAATATTCAGTGTATCAGAAATGTATTCATATTGCATCTAGTAACTCCCACACATCCTGGTAAATGGCAAATATTCTTATACCACTCACAGTTGTAAAGAACAGAGTCCTTCCCAGAGTCCTTCTCACCACCACATACTAACAACTCTTTCTCTCACTCCCTCACCTTACTACCCACCTGCCAATTTCATACCCCTTTCCAGCTGTGGCAAACTGTTCTCACTTTTTTGAAGCCTCTGATAAAGAACCCTTATCACTCCCTCAATATGGAGCTAGGAGGGTGGAGCCAACGTACAGCTATCACAGCAGAGGAGGACAGTTTAGGAATAGAGCGAGGGACATGGAACTGGAGATGGGTCTCTGGCTGATGGCTGAATGTGTATATGTAGAGGGCCAGCTCCAGGGGTTTTGCTGCCCCAAGCAGCCAAAAAAAAAAGAAAAGAAGCCGTGATCGCGATCTGCAGCAATTCAGCGGCAGATCCTTCGCTCCGAGTGGGAGCGAGAGACCCTCTGCTGAATTGCAGCCCAATACCTGGACGTGCCACCCCTCTCTGGAGTGGCCACCCCAAGCACCTGCTTGCTAAGCTGGTGCCTGGAGCCGGCCCTGTATATGTAGGGCTGGGCTCCTCCTGGAGGAGCAGGATCACAAGTGGCTGCATAGATATCAGAAGTCTAAAGCCACCATTGTCTGACATATGGTAAAAGTATAGCAATTTAAATGTTAAGAGTTTTTTGATATATGAAGTTTCTGGTTTGTTAATCTGGCAGTACTACTTTCCTGAAGTCATGTGAATTTTTAGTCTGCACTGGAGTTATTCACACCATTCTGGGTTTTCTACTCTTTAAATTAGTTTTTATTTACCTAGAGAGAAAACTAAATTGTATCAATCTTTTTTTTATTTAACAAAAATGTTTTCATCCTCTCTTGCAGCTACACTTGGACCTCCAGCCATTCATTAAAGGAAAATCTAGTGACTCTGTGGCTTTTAGTTTAAATTCTGCTCCTGTAGTCCTGCATCAGGAGTTCCTTGGAAGGGAGGCCTGGATTAAGCAGATTAGAGAGGTAAATTATAAATTCAGTTTAAAGTGAATTTGTAGTGTTACAGTAATTTTTAGATTGGTCATTCACCTCCCTCTTCTCCCAGTTTCTGGAAAACTCTAGGCTCAGTGTTATGGAGCCATCTATGAAGAAACACAAAAGCAGAGTACTCAAAGACAGAGGACATAGAGGTTAACCCCATTCCCCAGCTATTCAGTGTTTCATTGACTGCTGTCCTGGAAACATGGCGATTAGCTTTCAACTACAAATTCCTCTTTCCCTCTAGTAATTCCCTGATAAGATTAATAGATAAGAACAGGGTGATTGTGTAATGCAAACTTGTGTGTTTGTCCAGTGTCTAGCACTGTAGGGTTCTGGTCCATAACTGGGGCTCCTAGGCTAAATAAATAATAATGACACAAGAAAGAGGACAAGAACAGGTAGGACCCACCCAAAAAAAGGCAAGACTTAGCACCATTTCATCCTTTGCCCCAGCTGCACAAGCACAATCTGACACTCATCATGACACTGATACTCCCCGCTCACTCTCATGGGCTTGCTTGCTTGTGCACTTCTTGATCTCCACATGTGCACACTTCACCCCAACCTCTCTCACACATACTTCATTTTTTGTCCCCCACAAACACCAGGCAGTTTCATCTTAGTTACTCCTCACTTTCCAACTCAGTTATCTTGCATTTAATCAACATTCACCTATTCATTGATCAATTCTGTCTCCCTGCCAAATTCCTCAATTATTTTCTCTTCCCTTATAATCAGATTAATCAATTATCTTCTCTTCCCTTTCCATTTACGATTCCTCAGTCATTTCAATCTCCCCTCAATTCATCGGTTGGTTGTTTTTTCCAGCTTCTTCCCCTCACCGTCCTAAATTCATCCCTTCACTTTTCTTTCTCCTCCCTTCTCTCCTGTCAGTACAAAATAATCAGTTCTCTTACAAATCTGTTATCGGTACCTTTTTCAAAGCTGCAGTCCCCACCTAAGTGCTCCTCTCCCAGACAAGTCCCTGAGTCTTCTCCTTACAGCGGTTGCCTGACCTCTCCTTTTTGGTTATCTGTTTGTGTCTGCGTTTCTCAAATAGATTTCCAGAAGATTGTGAGGGAGTGGTTCCATTCTGCATCCTCCCTTGTTTGGGAAGAAGCCTTCCCTAATAACTGGAGTTTGCATCCTTTTGGGGGGGGCGGGGGGAGGCGCAGGGGTGGTAAGGGGCCAGGAATCTTCTGTTTCCTCCACAGACTTTGGGAGGGGGACTACTGTAGTTGGACAGGGCAATGATGACAAAACTGGGTTTGGGGAAAAGGCTTTGGGGTGGCTGACCAGGAATGCTCTGGGTCTAGCATTAGCAGCCATTGAGTGAGAAACAAACAGGTGTGTCCCAGATAAGAAGGATTTTTGTATATAGAAAATGTGTATGTTATGCAAAATATGGATCTCCGCATCACCCAGTGACAAAATACACTGAAGCCCAGCACCTTGAATCTTGCATCTGCTTTGGTTTTTATGAATTGGAACAATTTAAAAATATACAAGAGTGACCCTCTCTGGAACATATTAGAGAATATTCTTGTATATTTTGATACCTGATTACTTATCAGTACAGCACAGAGAAGGAGCAAAGAGATGACACTGCGTTTTATATTCATGAGTCCAAACCAAAACACAGCTGTGAGCTCTAATTTTAGGTCTGCCACTTTGATATTGTCTTTGAAATTCTCTCTTTAAAATGTTCGAGTCTAGACTTTTCCCCCCTGTGTACATGCTAGCTGTTCCTGGAAGGGGTTAGTTCTTGTTTTTTGGGTTTTTTTTAAATTATTATTGATTTTTATTGTTAACTCTGATCCCTTTATTTTTGGGCAGAAGTACACTATATTCAGGATCTCGGGTTTTCTCAATCCATATGAGGAGCAAGATTTTGAAGGAAGTTGTTACTTGTGTCTAAAATGTTTTTAATTGAAGAATCAGCTGTATTCTAATCTAGATAGAACTTTTGAACGTTGTAGGTATCCAAAGATGTGCCTGTGTCCATTGAAATCTCTTTCCATGTTGTAATGAGGCATTCAGCTAGTAAATATTCATTTTTTTTTTAAAATTCAGAATCTTAAGGAAGTTAGTTAATTTTAAAATATTAATTATAATGTATAGCTCGCTACATATTTCATTCTTCTTACAGAAAAGCAGAAGGTCTAGAAAAATAACAGTCGGTAACAGATCACATTTTATGTTTAATCTTTCTTCTTATGTTTAAGGCACAAAGTAAAGGGAATTTAATGGACTTTACTAAGGTGAGTAAATTACATTAAGGCTATACCTTATTTTAAATGTAATGCTTTAATTTTTAGGTTTTAGATTCCAGAGAAGCTTTTTTCATTATAGTCAAAGATTTATCTGAGATATTTTAACTTTCTATAACAAAGAGTAGGCAATTAGGATGATCCAATCACATGGGAACTGTCATACCAGGTTAGATCATTATCAGTCTGGTCCTGACAATGATAGTGCCAGATGGTTATGCCTAAGATGTTCCAGAGGGGCTACTTGATATAGGAAACCAATTGTATTAAACTAAACACTAAGTATCAAAATTAGCCATTTTACTACTGTTGTTACTTTCATTATCCCTCTTGCCTCCTCCAACTTTAAACATTTTAAATATTTTCTCTTCTAAGGAGTTTGTTGCTTTTGTGTTCCCTGTATTTCATTAAGCAGGTCATTCTCAGGCTGCCTCCTAATCATCAGTCCCAGATTAACCAATGTGCACTCAGTGCACCTGCACTGGGTCCCATCTCAGGGGTGGACTAAACCACTAGATTTGGGTGGGTCATCCTGAGACCCAATATGCCAGATTTTCATGACTGAGAGGTGGAGTGGCCAAATTTGAGTAAGTGGCATTCAAGGGTGAAAGTAACTTACAGGACTTACCAGTACTGCCAGAGTTCTGAGGGGGGCATGGCCTCATCTGGAAAGGCGGGGCCTCAACCAGAAGAGGTGGGGCCTCTCAAGATTTAAAGGCCCTGGGGCACCCACTGGCTGTGGCTGGGAGTCTCAGGGCCTTTAAATCAACCCGGGGCTCCCAGCTCAGAGGTGGCTGGGAGCCCCCAGGGCTCAGTGGCAAAATTAAAGGGCCTGGGGCTCAGTGGCGGGGAGCTCTGAACCCTTTAAATCCCAGCCCTAGCCCGGCTACCGAAGCTGTGGGGGGGAATTTAAAGGGCTCTGGACTCACGGCAGCTGCGGGAACTCCAAGCCCTTTAAATCTCGGCCCCAGCCCAGGTGCTGAGCTGCAGGCGGGATTTAAAGGGCTCTGGTGTTGTGACCTGGCAATGCCAATCATTCAAATTTGACCCACCCATGAGAGTACAGGATGGGCTATGGGAGCGAGTGGAGCTAGGAATGGGAGGAGCCTCCTGGAATGGGAGCAAAGTACTAAGAGGTAGGGGATGGAGTGGGGCGTCAATGAGTTGTCAGGATGGTCCTAGCGGTGGTGAGTGAGGGGCTGGTGGCAAGTTGGTGGGCTACAGGGCCGGCTACGGGGTTTTTGCTGCCCCAAGCGGCGAAAAAAGAAAAAGCCTCCATTGCAATCGGCGGCAGTTCCACCATGCCGCTTTATTTTTCGGCAGCAATTCAGTGGCAGGTCTTTCCCTCTGAGAGGGATCGAGGGACTCGTTGTCGAAGAGCCAGATGTGCCGCTCCTTCCCCTTGGCCACTCCAAGCACTTGCTTGCTGAGCTGGTGCCTGGAGCCGGCCCTGATGGGTTATGTGGGTAGTGTTGGGGGACTGTAGAGTGAGGTGTTGGGCGTGAGCGAGAGATGTTCAAGGTGGTGGAGGTGAACAAGTTATGTATCAGGGCTACTGGGATGTGTGGGGGACTGTCAGGGGAAGTGTGGGCTGGTGGAGGGTTGTGTTGCATAGGGGCTGACTCCGTGGATGCTGAAAAAAAAGCTGGGTGCTTGGCATCCACCAGCAGCCCCCCAGCAGCGCCTCCCCCTTCCCCAACTGCCTTCTCCTCCCCCCCACAGCATCTCCCACATGTCATGATCAGCTGTTCCACAGTGTGCAGGAGGCGCTGGCGGGGAGAGGGGAGGAGTAACGGCTCTGTTCCCGCCCTGTCCAAGACCCCACTCCGCCTCTTCCTCTTCCCACCCTGTTCTGCCCCCTCCCCTGAGCAGGAGGTGTGCTCAGGGGAGGGGGCAGAACAGGGTGGGAAGAGGAAGAGGCGGAGTGGGGTCTTGGACAAAGGGGTGGAGTGGGGGCAGGACCTGAGATTGAGCTGGGGGGAGCAGCCCCCGGCACATTAGAAACGCAGCGCCTATGGTTGTTGGGGTATATGTGGAGTGGTAGGGACATTCAGGTGTCTGGATGTGAGGTGGGATATATTTGAGGCAGGAGCACTTTACTGAGCGGCCCCTGTTCATGCCATGCAAGGCTGGCAGCAGCTGGAGCAGAGCTAGAGCAGGGTCCTAGCACCACTTAATTTTGGCCTGGCTGCCCCTCTGTCATGATGGTGGGGCAGCCAAGCCAAATTTGAGTGAATTGGCTGGAGGAGCAATTTCTATAGTGCACAGAGTCCAAAACTCTTTAATGCAGCACTGCTGATCATGACGTCTTTACAGTGATGTTATACACTCTTACCTTTCTGCCTCCCACCTCATCCCCATGTCATAGGTAAAAGGGATTCTTCCCTCTCCTGGTAGCTGCTCCCTACACTCCTCTCCATTACAGCCTTTTTGTGAACTAAACACCGAAACCTTTCCTTTCCTTGCACAAGCTAAAATTGAGGCCCATAGGGTATCTCTCGCAGTAGGGGAATCTTCACACTAATATGCATGCTGACAATCTTTCACTCAAGTATGTAGTTGTAAATAAAACCAATCCACCCCTAGGAACTGGATAGATCTCTTTCAGACGCTTTCATAATGGAATTGAACTATCATGATACAGATACCATGTACTTCACTTGAAGTGCCAAGTTTTTGATTTAGAAGTCATCCAGACTGAATGACAGTGGGAGGAGTAAGCAGGGCTCCAGGTTAAGACAGCAGGAGTCACCAGTATGAATATATTTATATTTTCCCTATTTGTGGTCCTTGTTTAGAACTTCTAAAACCTATTTTCATGGATTTAATTTTTTGTTTTCTTCTGTTGTATTTCATCTCTGTGTACTGGAGGCACCACATATAGGAACATAAGGATAGTTGAATTTCCATCCCTATTCAGTCTTTGACTACTCTATGGACACTCCAGTATAGTTGCTAGCTGCAACCTGGAAACCATCAGCTACAAATTGGACTGACACTACTTTCACATCTATCACGGAAGAGACTTCAGATGGTAACTTATGTCACAGTGACCTAGAGGTGAAAGGCTCCATATTGCATCCTGTCAGTCTTAAAGTAGGAAAGAAGCTGATTGTTCAGGTTGAATCTTAGCAAGATCATGAGATTTCAGCTAGTTACCCCCAAATATATCTGAATCACGGATGTCTTTTACAAATTACTTTTTTTTAATTTCCCATTGATATTGAATAGAGGCTGAATAGCTTTATGGTTATGATTGATTGGTTAGTTTTGATTGATGTCTCCTAGGACTGATGGAAAACTAGCAAGGAGATACAATTCATACTTTAATTTACTGTTACAACTATAGTATGTATCTAATATGTAGTCTAGTGTTCCATGCAAAAAACTCTATAAATGTGTGTCTGTTCTAACCAGTTATAGATTATTTCTGTAGTTGAGTTTACTGTTACTTAAACTAATCATCCTTTTTATAGGACTGCAGTAGATATTTTTACCACAGCAGACAAAACCTGGTTCATGTGGTGTGACTTTCTCAATTGCTATTAATTTTCTAAAAGAACCAAAATTTTTGTTCAACTATCCATCTCTGAGAAATTTGTGTGGTGACTACTTAGTCTTATAAAAACTCCATAGCTTTTTCCTTTGAATTGTTGCACTTCTGTTCTATTGTCACAACCGTATTTCTGTGGCTGTAAAATAAGAGAATTAACATAAAATTTGCTGTGCTGGATCCTATGGCTTTGTCTATGTATTCCCACATAGTTCTCAGCAGTTCCAAATATCTGTTCCTTCAGAGGATGGTGAAAAATCCATAATACACCTAGACAACTTGTAATGTTCATTTGAGTGGGAAAGGGAATTCCTTTACCCTTCATGTGCTTGGGTTTAACCTGGTGGCATGAGATTTGATTAGCCTTGTGTTAATGTGGCTTGCTTAGCTGCAAATGTCATATATTTGATTGTGATAATGAAATTATCCTATCGTTTTGGTAAATCTAGCTGTAGTATTTCACTTAATAGGTACATCTACAGTGCAATAAAAAACCCACAGCACCGAGTCTCAGAGCCCAGATCAATTGACTTGGGCTCACAGGGCTCAGGCTGTAGTGTAGACATTTGGGCTCAGATTGAAGACCGGGCTCTGAGACACTCCACACTTGCAGGGTTTCAGAACCCAGGCTCTAGCCCAAGCCTGAATGTCTACACTGCACCTTTTATCCCTGCAAGCCTGAACTCTGTGAGCCTGAGTCAGTTGACCCAAGCCAGGTATAGCCATTCACAGGATCTTTTATTGCTGTGTAGATGTACCCAATTACTCTAATTTTACTTGAATGAGAGTGAATTTCAAAGTTCACTATTTACAGTATCAAGAAATATTTCCTTATTGTCTTCAGTTCAATAACCTGTCTTTTGTTTTCACACTATTGGAGACGATAAAAACAAGGACTAGGCAGTTTTTGCTGCATCATTCAAGCTTATTCTACCTCAGTCAAGATCCCTCTCATCATTCTCCTTTCAAAGTTCAGATAATCCTAGTTTCTGAAATCTTATCATACTGGAAGTTCTGCCATACCTTTAATTATGTTTGTTGCTCTTCTCCATATTACTTTTATTAAGGTTAGGATAACAAACCCTGGCCACAGTACATCAAAAAAGCATACCATTTTAATTTCTATCCTAATTATTTTCTGTTTTAGTACATTGAAGTAGCCTGTTTGTTTTTTCACTAAATTAATAAAATCTTTTCTGCTTTAATTTATACACACATATTATAGATATATGTAATTCTGTTTGCTTAGTTGATCTTCTCAAGCATATTTTACATATTCATACAATTTTCAATTAAAAATCATGAATGAAAGTAAGAATGAGATCCACCCATTCCCCATGCCTGCTTTTAGGCATAGAGTTTATTTTTGCATGGCATAAAACAGCCTCCTATACCTTTTTATTCTTGTGTCTCTGTCTGCACTTTGATTTGCACATTTGATGCACAGTGTTTTAAAGTTGTAGCCCTATGTCTACACTGACCAAAGAAAAAGGTCCATGTGATGCATCAGAGACACTAGTAAATGTAGTTGGGCCTCTGACAGGAAGAGGAAATACTTTTCATTAATTTAATTGGGTCTTAGTTTTCCATGCCAATGGCTTCGTTTCATTCTACAGAACTTTTAGTCTGTTTTTCCAATATATCAGTCTTACTATCACAAAAACTTTGATATTGCAAAAAGCATTTTCTCACTAAGCTGTTAATCAGTCTCTGAATGCCCTGTGTGTGTGTGTGTGTGTGTGTGTTTTTAATTTTATTTTATTTTTACACCATCACTACGGCATCCGGACAAATCATTGATCCACCATCATATTGTATGAAAGTCTCTTCCTGAGATGAAAAAGTAGTTCTACCTCTGTTTTAGTATTAAGTGCCTCAAGCAGCACAAAAGAGAGTAGTAATAAGACTGAGGCAGGTGCCACTTGTGTCACTGCTGGAGACAGCGGATCAGTGAATCTGGGGAAAATCCTTTTGTCTCACCCTCATTTCTCTCTCTTATTATGATAAAACATCTCAGTCGTTTACCAGAATCACCTTTTTCTGCTTTACCCTTTTCTTGCCATGCACAGTAAGTAATACAGTTCTACCAAAACAAAATTTCCCTGTTGAATTATTTATTATTTGTATTACAGTATCTCCTAGAGACAATGTACAAATACTTTTAAGAGAAGGTTCCTGCCCCGAATAATTTAGTCTAACTAGACCAGACAGACAAACAGTTGTAAGGGCAGCCAAAGCACGGACAGTGGAAGTTACTTGTCTGATATCACACAATAGTTCAATGGCCAAGCGAGGAGTAGAACTCTAGACTCCTACCTCAGAGTTCTCTGGCCTTTGAATTACATTATGAATTTTTCCACCAGTTATTACGGTATTACAGAAAGGAATGGGCATATTCCTTGATGCCATTTCTTGAAGGGATGGAATTAAGCAAAGTAGGGCTTTTTTAAATCTTGACATGTGATCTTATTCATTTGCTCTGCTGCAGATTGCTTTCTTTCAACCTGGCATGGGAAATATGGCGTGTCACACAGTGTTGATATACTTTGTGAGTTTATTGGTTTGTGTATGAAGCAATGTACTTATAGGATGTTAACATGAGAAACAGATTTTGTACCTGTACTGAGAAATGATGTACCCAGCAGCTCTTGCACTGCATGAGACTAATATACTGGCGTAAGATGTGAGGTGGAAAGAGCCAAAGAAAAAGTGGAGAAAGGTGACATTTAAGGAAATGAGTTCTTAAAGATACCCTACCGTCATGCAAATAATAAATAACAACAATACTATAATGAACTTAGTCTTGTCAGAAGCAACTACCCTCCCCAAAATTCAGAATTGATTACCATAGTCTGTGCATTAATGCACTACAGCACTGTCACAGAACAGTTTTGCAATCTTATGCTGCACATAACAATAGTCCTACAGTGTTCCACTTCATTAAGTACCAAAGAATCATCAATGTTCAGTCCATGGAACTACAGTGCATTCTATTTACTGATTTGCTCCCAAAAAAGCAATGAAGTAGAAAGAATGGAGGATTCTAATTCTTACCCGGAGCTTAGGACCTACAATATTTTTCATTAAACTTTTGTCTCAGCAGGATCGGTGTAGCCACTGCTACTAATTCCTTTGGTGATTCTGTAATCAAATAATGTATAAATCTAAAAAAGAGCTCCTTTTGAATGTGATATTTTAAATATCTAATATTTAAATGCTAGACATTTTAAATCAGCAGTTCCAGTTAACTTGTACCCAAGAGTTTTAAAAGAGCTGGCTGATGAACTCACCATTAATGTTGATTTTGAATAAGTCTTGGAACACCAAAGAAGTTCTGGAAGACTGCAAGAAAGCTGATGTGCCAATATTTTAAAAAAGATCAGTGGTATGACCCAAGCAATTATAGGCCTGTCAGTCTGATATTGATCCCAGGCAAGATAATGAAGCAGCTGATATGGGACTCAATTAATAAATAATCAAAAGGAGGATGATATAATTAATGCAATCAGCATGGGTTGACGGAATGTGTATCCTGTCAAACTAACTTGCTATCTGTTTTTGGTGAGATTACAAGTTTGGTCGATAAAGGTAATAGTGTTATGTGATATACTTAGACTTCTGTAAGGCATTTGACTTTGCACTGCGTGACATTTTAATTAAAAAACTAGAATGATATAAAATTATCACAGAGTCACACTGGGAGCTCATGTTCAGATGATTATTCATCACAACCCCCAAATCTTTTTCAGTGTCACTGATATTCAGGCCTATAATTCCCAGGATAGAATCCCTCGTTGTGTAGGTATGGCACATATTCTTTGTTCCTAGATGTATACATTCACATTTAGCCATATTAAAATACATGTTGTTTGTGTGCATCCAGTCTACCAACTCATCCATATCACTCCTGTCCTCTTTATTATTTACCACTCTACCAATTTTTGTGTCATCTGCAAACTTTATCAGTGATTTTATATTTTCTTCCAGGTCATTAATAAACATATTAAATGGCATAGGGCCAATAACTTATCCCTGCAGGACCAAAGTGAAAACATACTCACTCAATGATGATTTCTCATTTACAATTATATTTTGAGATCTAACAGGTAGCCAATTTTCAATCAATTTAATGTGTGCCATGTTAATTTTATATCATTTTAGTTGTTAATCAAAACATGGTATGATATCAAGTCAAAAGCCTCACAAGATTTTAAGTGTATTCTGTTAACACTATTACCTCTATCTACCAAACTTGTAATCTCATCAAAAAACAGTATCAAGCTGGTTTGAGGATCTATTTTCCATAAACCTATGTTGATTGCATTAATCACATTCTTTATTGAGTCCTGTATCAGCCATTCCATTATCTTGCCCAGTATCGATGTCAGACTGACATGCCTATAATTACTTGGGTCATCCCATTTACCCTTCTGAAAAATTGGCATATTAGTTGTTATCCAGTGTTCTGGAAGCTCCCCAGCACTCCTAGCCTTTTATTGAAAATCAACATTAATGGTTCAGTGAGCTCCTCAGCCAGCTCTTCTAAAACTCTTGAATGTAAGTTATCTGAACTTGCAGCTATAAAAATGGCTAATTCTAGTGGCTTCTGTTTAACATTCTCCTGAGGTACTAGAAGAATGAAAAGAGTGTTGACATTGTATGATGAGCCTATATCATCTGTGTTTTCCTTAAATATTAGACAGAAATATTTACTGAAAAAGTCTGTTTTCTTCATTAGTATTGATAATTCTACCATTTCCACATAGTAAGGGACCAATAGCATTGTTAGGATTCTTTTTGCTCCTAATATATTTTAAGGACTTCTCCTTATTGTCATTGGCCCTGCTGGCCATAGAGTTCTCCTTGCACCACTGTGCTTCTCTTAGCAATTTTCTAGAATTTCTAACTTCTGAATATATATTCAGTACTATCAGCTTCCCCTTTCTTCCATTTGTTGTGTGTATGTATATTGTGACAGACCCTGACCAGTGGGATACAGGAGTCTGGTAGAGGGCAAATATACTGGTCACTGGATGAGTAGTTTTCTGTTCCCTGAGTGACCAGAGCAGGGGCTGCACTAAAGTAATCAGGAACCTGCTAGAACCAATTAAGGCAGACAGGCTGATTAGAACACCCGCAGCCAATCAAGGCAGGCTAGTCAGGGCACCTGGGTTTAAAAAGAAATTCAGTTCAGTTTGTGGTATGCATGTGAAGAGCTGGGAGCAAGAGGTGCAAGGAGTTGAGAGTGAGAGGGTGTGCTGCTGGAGGACTAAGGAGCACAAGCATTATCAGACACCAGGAGGAAGGTCCTGTGGTAAGGATAAAGAAGGTGTTTGAAGGAGGCTATGAGGAAGTAGCCCAGGGAGTTGTAGCTGTCATGCAGCTGTTACAGGAGGCACTATAGACAGCTGCAATCCACAGGGCCCTGGGCTGGAACCCAGAGTAGAGGGCGGGCCCGAGTTCCCCCCAAACCTCCCAACTCCTGATCAGACACAGGAGGAGTTGACCCAGATTGTGGGTTCCACCAGAGGGGAAGATCACTGAGGTGAGCAAATCTGCCAATAAGCACAGGACCCACCAGGGTAGAGGAGGAACTTTGTCACAATATCTATATATTTTATTTTTTACAGCTGCCTTTACTTCCCCTCTGAACCAGTTCTGCTTTTGAACCAGTACAGCATTCTTTCTTGTTTGTGGGACTGTGACTTTTTGTGCATCTAGTAAGGTGTTCTTAAAAGATTGCCAATTATCATTCACATTTTTCTGATAAAATTCTTCTTCGCGGCTGATTTGATGCATAATTATTTTTTTTTTAAATTGGCCCTAGTGAAGCACCAAGTATACATATTACTGGTCTGGATTTATTCTGTGTGCACATTTTAAATGCAATAAAGTCATGATCACTTGTACCTAAGATACCATTAATTTTTATTCTGTGATCGCTTCCTCTTAATCTGTTAGGACAAGGTCTAATAATGAATTCCCCATGTTGGCTGCGATGCTTCTTGAATTAGGAAATTGTCATGTATAATGTTTAGAAATTCCAAGGATGTTTTAGTACTGACAGCATGAGACCTCCGGCATATGTCATTCAAATTGAAGTCCCCCATGATCTCACAGCTTTTTTTCCCTACTCATTATAGATTGGTGCTTCAGGAGGTGGTCATCCTGTTCCCTAATGTGATTTGGTGGTCTGCAGACACCAACTAAAACCCCATCTTCTGTTTTATCTGTTAGGACATTGATCCATAAGCATTCAACATCATTGGGTGCTTAAACTGGGGAATATAGAGTAGGAGTGGAGAGAGATAAGAAGGATGAGGTAATATCTTTTTATTGAACTGACTTCGTGAGAGAGACAAGATGTGAGCCACACAGAGCACTGTCTTCAGATCTGGGTACTGCAGAGTTTCACAGCGAAATGCAAGGTGGAACAAATTGTTTAGAATAAGTAGCACATATTCTAAGGGATCATTAAAGGTAGAGTGGCTCATTAACACTTCTGCAGTCGGTCTTAGGCTATGTCTACACTATGCACCTTTCAGTGACACAGCTACGCTGCTAAAAGGCGCGCAGTGTAGCTGCTGTTTGTTGGCAGGAGAGAGCGCTCTAGCCGACAAAAAACTTCCACTGAGTGGCTTTAGCTTTGTTGGCAGGAGAGCTCTCCCGCTGACAAAGCGCTTTTTCACACTGGCGCTTTTCTTCGTAAAATGTTGTCACTCAGTGGTGTGTGTTATTTTCCACACCCCGAATGACAAATGTTTTACCAACCAAAGTGCAGTACAGACAAAGCCTGTCTTACCCCACCCCCATTTTTGTCCTCTGACTATATGCCTTACCCTGATAGTGATAGACTCAAGGAACTCAATCTATTTAGCTTAACAAAGAGAAAGTTAAGGGATGCAGTCAGGGATCACAGGTCTGGGCTCTTAGGGTGTATGTCTACACAGCAAAGAAACCTCCAATTGGTCCACACCAGCTAACTTTGGCTTGGGCTGCAGGGCTGTTTCATTGCTGTATAGATTTCTGTACTTGGGCTGGAGCCCATACTCTGGGATGCTCCCACATCACAGAGTAGAGCCCAGGCTCCAGCCCGAGCCCAGAAGTCTACACAGCAATGAAACAGCTCCGCATCCCAAGCCCAAGCTGGCTGGCTTGGGCCAGCCATGGGTGTCTAGTTGCTGTGTAGAGATACCCTTAGAAGCCAGTAAATTCCAACCTGTCACCTAGTGACCTGTTAATAATCACCAGAACTACAAGTTCAACACTGATCGAGGACTCCAGTTCTGGGACCTGACTGGTGGAACTCTGGAGGTCCCAATTTCTTCCCTGTTTCTATTTAAAACAAGCAGAGAAACAGGAAGTTGTCCGTGCACCTGGGTTTCCCCTGCTTAGGACTGTCTCCCCTGAACTATCTGCTCCTACTCCCTGACTCTGATCTCTTGGTAACCTGATCCTGCCTGAATCCTGACACTTTTTCTGCCCTCTGGCCTGTCTCAGACTCTAATCTCCCAGTATTCTACCCGGCCTGGCTCCTGACACATGCACCAACCATAAGGTCAAACCTTGGTTGTGACTGTGACTTGATTATAGTCTGTAAGTACCTAGATGGGGAACAAATATTAGATAATGGGCTCTTCAATTTAGCAGACAAAGTTACAACATAATCCAATAGCTAGAAATTGAAACTAGACTGAAAATTCACACTGGAAATAAGGTATGCATTTTTCACAGTGAGGGACAATCTACTATGGGCTGTGGTGGAGTCTCCATCATTGGCAATTTTAAAATCAAGATTGGATGTATTTGTAAAAACTCTGCGCTAGGAATTAGTTTGGGGAGATTCTATGGCGTGTGTTACACAGGAGGTCAGATTAGATGTTCACAATGGTCCCTTTGGGCTTTGGAATCTATTAAATTAAATTGGCAATATTGCAAGAGGATGCTAAAACCATTCAAAATAAGAGGTTTCCTACTTTGTTTTAAGTTGTTGAACTTTGTGTTCTATGCAGGACACTATAATTATTTGACTTTTAGGTTTTTTTTAAAAATGCCTATTCCTCTATCAGCCCTTGACTGGATCATAATGTAAGGTAGAAAAGCTATCTAATCTATTTAGGCAGGCCTCTAGTGAGACTTTGATAGGATAGAATCCACTCCAATGTTGTCTTAATTAAGACACAAACAAGTGTCTGACTGTTAGTGTAAATATTGGGTTGATGATATGCAATAATAAGACCATCACTAACAGCAACTTGTGGCACTGTATTAAAAGTACAATAAAATGAAGTTGCATAGATTTTTAAAGAGACATACTTTACTTCCTAGTGTCTGATTTTAAAATCACTCCAGTGTTAAAACTACTGTACAAAGCCTATCAGGCTAGCCTATCAGACAGAGGACACAAAGAAGAGTTGTTGGCGTGTTGTTTTCTGAAACCTCTAAAGAACATACACACTTCATCAATGCAGATAGATAAATGATTTCCTGTACATGTTAATAAAATATGCTGTTAAAACAATGTTATAGCTGGAGTGACTGCTAAAGCAAGATTTCATAACAATTTCATTCGAACTTCTTTTTTGTTTTTCCAGATGCTAAAAATTTTTTTAAACTTTCTTCTTTGAGGCTGAAATTTTCCAGACTTAGTCTCTGCCCATATGTTACTTTTTTCTTAAGTTTCAGGGGGAAAAAACTCATTTATTTGAGTATGAGATGGATAGAAAAGAAATACCACCCTACTGTTCATACTTAACATTTTATTAATATACTTTTGTACAGGGAATTATATCACTGTAGTTAAAGATTCAGTTATCTTTATTTTTACTGTTATTTTACAATGCAAAACGTATGTTAGCAAATATTGGGCAAGCTACGCTTAGCCGTCCAATTCAAGTGACATCCTATTCTGTATACTACCAGGAAAGGCAAAGGAAAGTTTTGGATTGTAGCAGTTTATATATTATGAAGTGAGGCAATTAAAATAAATAAATGATTGTCCAGCTCCCATTTGGGGAGGAAAGAAGAGGAAGAGCTTAACCGTGTGTCAAGCCACAAAAACAGATCGAATATGTAACAGTTAATGCTGAAACATTCCAAGATGGTTGAAAAGCAAAAGGAGGGCAAGGTAGAAAATTAATCTAGAAAAAACATGCATAGGTGCCATTTCAAGATACATTTTAGCAATCTAAATATCAATGTTTATTGAGGCAGAATGTTCCCACAAGAGAGAAAACAAATTTAGAAAAGCTAGCAAAGAACACTGGAAACGCTTAATGCATTAGTCACTTGACCACTGATCAATTTAGGTTTGTTTTGTTTCCGCAAGTACCATACACCTCAGATGCAAACAGAATGTATTGGCTTAGTTCAGGATTAGTGGAAACTCATGATCTTTGAGGAACTCAGACCTGAACAGGAAATCTAATTACAGGATCGTTCTCCTTAGATATTGTTCACAGAATCTTCTCCGAACTTGTTTGCTGACATCTTGTCCCAGAAAATACATGAGATCATAATTAACTGAGTTTGACAAGAAAACAAATGTTAGGACCTTAATATTTTCTTTTCATAAAGCTATTTAGTTTAATTCAAAAGTTCTTTCTTGAACTTTAGACTTTACATTGTTACTCAGAGTAAAAGAACAAAATATTCACATCTCCATACAGTCTCTCTCCCAAAGCTGGGAGAAGTCTGTTCCTCCACATGAGTCTGGTTGGGTCAGAATATTTACCAGCAGTCTTTTCTCCTAGAAGTCCTGCCCCTTACTTAAAAGTGGACCTTTCTAAACATTACAAAAGAAATAATTAAGGGGAAAATCTTTCAATAAACTTGATAGGCTCTGGATCATCCCCACCTGCTGGAATACTTATGATCCTTTCTCTTGCAAATATCAGAGGGTAGCCGTGTTAGTCTGAATCTGTAAAAGCAGCAAAGAATCCTGTGGCACCTTATAGACTAACAGACGTTTTGGAGCATGAGCTTTCGTGGGTGATGCATCTGAGGAAGTGGGTATTCACCCACGAAAGCTCATGCTCCAAAACGTCTGTTAGTCTATAAGGTGCCACAGGATTCTTTGCTGCTTCTCCTGCAAATGATTTTCTGGTTCTCCAGTGTCAGCAATTTTTTTAATAAAAAATTATTATTTTTGTAGACTTTTTGCATAAGCTGTTCCTTCCAAGAGGAATCCAACATAAATGCTCTGGGTGGCCCACCACGTCCCCTACATTTTGTGCTGTGGCTGACAGCTTTCCTAATCTCTTTTTTAAAATTTCACTTTACATATGCCAGTTTTATCTTGAATAGACATTTTTACAGGGAGGACTGGGTGGCTTGAGTGACTGGAATAAGGAATATTGATTTTTTTTTTTTTCACCACTAGATCACTGGTTCAAATCCAGCTGAATCTGATAATATCCAAAGGTGGTTGCCATCTGATAGCTGGCCAGTGCCCTATGTGAAATGCACTGCCAGTTTCAAAAGTCTATTTCTCACTATGTGAAACAACTATCATCACAACTGGCACACTTTTGACAAGTCATCAGAGAGGCGGGCATTGTTAAAATTGTTAGTCCCAATGTTGAATATCCCTTACATTTTAAATGTGCCCTAATGCTGAAAAAACTAATGCTACAAAGTGAAAGTAACAATGATTAGCATTTCATCTTCTGTGAAGAATGACCTACTGATAACATTACATTTCCACTACATGCATCTGAGGAAGTGGGTATTCACCCACGAAAGCTCATGCTCCAAAACGTCTGTTAATCTATAAGGTGCCACAGGATTCTTTGCTGCTTCTACTGATAACAGTGTTTGCTTGGTATCCTGGATTTCACATGTATTCCACTCAAGTACAGAATTCTTGTAGTTTCAAAATCTTGCTAGCTCATAAGAATACAGTTGGCGGGCACTGTAAGGTAAAGCCCACGGTTAATCAAAACGTACTTGTTTTGGTCCATACAGATGTCTTTGTGACACCTGGCTATCCTGACATCATGACTTTGGATGGAGCAAATCTCAAATCTACCCTGCCTGACAAGAAGCAGAAATCCAGCCTGATCCAATTTAACCTGCATTCCAAATGATCTCCTTTTCCTTCTGGTTTCTTAACCAGGGGCTGAAAGGGGGATAGGATATGAATTGCACTGATATTGGTGACTGGGGTAAAGGATGAACCAGCATGGAGTCCAGTTGTGGAGACTAGCTGGAAGGTAATACTGGTGGCACTGTGAGTTGAACAGGAAGTGGAAGGCAGGTGGTCTGCCAGGAGAAAGGGGATTATGGGGTATTGCTCTCTTTAAAAGAAGTAAACAAATGGGGTTCTTCTATGAGGAAAATAGGAAGGAAGGTTATTTATTCTCAGTGCCTTGTTGTACATTGAGGATAAGTTAACTTGGGCAGGTTTTTTTAAATTATTATTTTTCTAATGAACACACACAGCCATCTACAGAAATAACACTTTGGGCTTTTTGAGCTCATTAGATCGCAAATGAAGCAGTCAAGCTTGGTCAGTATGTGGGTACCTCTAAGGAAAACCCAAGGTGCTGAGAAAGTAATTCTGGCAATTCAGTGGGTGGCACTCTTTCCTTCAAATCTGTTTTAAACCATTATCCTAACATGGTGTTCTGGAACACTGAGCTGTCTTTTGGGTGAGATTTAAAGGTGGGATCCCTTCTGTTTGTGATCTTAAAGATCTTGTGGCACCTCTTGGAAGAATAGAATAGCCCCAATGCCTGGGCAATATCCAGTTTGGGTAATTGCATTTTATATATCTAAAGTTTCCCCAGTAGTTTTAATACAATGGATACAATATTCACTTCCAGTCCTATTCTGTAGTTCAGTGTTTGGTTGTGCTGTGTGCTCTTACAGTGTTGAGTATCACTGCAAAGATTCCTGTTTTTCAGTAGTGAGTGAAGTGATCCTATGAATAGAGAGAGAAAATATTCCATATAAAGAAATATGACAAAGATTTGTATTTTTAATTTGGAAAGGAAGTTAATGAGAAGGAACATGATAGAAGCATACAAATTAATGAATAGCACACAGAAGGAAAATTGGCCACTTCTATTTATCCTGTCTCATAATATCGGAAACTCCTGTTTTCCCATAATACAAAATTGAAAGACATTAAATTTAAAACTGATAAAAAGAAGTTGGAACTCCTTGCTGCAAGTCACTGTTGAGGCCAGAGATTAGTGTTTATATGAATAACAGATATTCCTAAGAATTTTTAAAAGTTCTTAAGGACTATAAGCCATCATCTTTCATCTTGGCCCCATGAGCCAAATAACTGATGGGGTTAAGAAGAAACTTACCCAATGAGCTGGTTATGCTGTTGTTACCCTATCTGGGGTTTCTTTCACCTTCTGGAGCATCTGGTAGTGGATGGGTCTGATCTGGTATGTAATTCTTATGTGAGTAGTTTGTAATAAGCTTGGTATTCTTTTGGTTGCAAGGCACTGTATACATATAAAGTAATTATACATGGCATACCTTTGAATGGGTTGAGTTCTCACTCTGCCTTTAACAATGTGCAGACCCTATGTTAGTTTCCAAATTCTCCCCCTTTCTGGGGTTTGGCTTTATTAGTACCCGAAAACCAATAATAGAATGTAAACCTCAAACTAAGCTTCCTCTCTGAGCTTGACTCTCCCTAAAGTTTCCCTGCAGGATTTCTTCTTTCTGGTCCACTGTTGCCAGCAATCTCCTTCTGCATCTCTGATACCCTGGATAGTGTTGATGAGCTTCAGTAAGTCAACACAACTTTAGCATCATCATGCAAATTCTAACACCTGCTCATAGGCTGAGTCAACCGAAGAACCCTTCTATCCTGTTAAAATTACTCTTTCTCACTAGAGACTCCATCCATTCGTCATAACTGTGGATATGTGGATGATTTACACATATTGGAAAAGGTGTTGAATAAACAGTACAGTGCACTTCTGCTTCAGGAGAAGTACTTCTCCACAGCACAGTACATGAAAACGCTAACTTAAGTGGGAAATACATTTTTTATGAACTGGGATTTGAACACTAAAGTACTATAATATGCTTTCAATTGATTTCATTCTCAAATACATACAATGAATCCACTTTAGTAGGTATTTAGATAAGAAAAGTCAATCATTTATATATAAATACAACTGCCTATATAAAATGGATGACTTACAGTTCTGGTTCTCAAATATTTCCATATCATTTAAACTAGATGTGTTAATGTTATATTGATGTAAGTAATAGAAGTGATTTGTGGTGACGTGTACTGTAATATATTGCAGTAAAATTTCCTTTAAAAGATTTATTTTGCATAATAATTTTAGATACAATATTAATATGTATTTAATAAAAGCTCTATATTTGATAGGTTGATCCAATGACAATGAGACACTACCATTAAACCATGTAGAATACATTAAAGATTGTGAAGCATTCAGATACTGCGGGGATGGGGGCCATATAAATACCTAAAGGTACGTCCACTGCAATTAGACACACAGCTGACTTGGGTGAAGGGGCTGTTTAATTGCTGTGAAGACCTTCAGAGTTAGGCTGGAGCCCAGGCTGTCGGACCCTGCAAGGTGGGAGGGTCCCAGAGCTTGGTCTGCAGCCTGAGCCTGAATGTCTACACCATAGTTAAATAGCCCATCAGCCAGAGTCAGCTGGCATGGGCCAGCTGCAGGTGACTAATTGCAGTGTAGACATACCCTAAGACAAATAGATAAGAGACCTGGGTTTGATTCCTGTCCTTTCACTCATCCAGCTGTTGGATTGGGATTTCTGTGAAGATTACATATTAAAGGCAATCAAACAATAAAAATTTGTATAAATATAGTTTCACCTTTTTCTGGTGATGCTCTCAGGATGCTCTTCATCATAAAAACAATTTTAAATACATTTTAACATAAGACCACTTTAAAGAACTTCCACAAAATTTAAAGTCTCATAAAGAGCATACAAATGTTGCCTGACATTCTACCCAAATTTTGCACTTCTCTCCAGCAGTTTGCCAGAAAATGTCTATTATCCCATGGAAACTTTTCCTATTTAATACAATGCAAATTGGAGCTGTATTCCATCCTCAAAGTCACCATCCCTACTGAGTGCATTGAGTTTACATGGTAGAATTGATGGCAGACTTGGGTTTAAGTTGTATTTTACTGAGGTAATTTGCTGTTGTCCACTGTAACGAATTTTAACATATAATGAGCAAACAGAGCAATATTAATAAAATATATAAAAGATGGAGACATGAGTGCATATCCTCCTTAGTCTGCTTACAAGAAATCTGGAATTATATATTTATGAACTATGAAAGTATGTATTTATAAAATATATAATATATATCAAATATGAAAATGTGTATTTATAAATCCATTTGGACCTGTGATACCCACATATGGAGTACAAGAAAATAAGTGCTTGGTGAACATGTTGGCTTAGTATATTATACAAAAATTTTCTGGTTAGGGACAGGTCCAAATATGTGTAAACCTCCAGTCTTTGTTGCGTGCATGTTGTAAGTCTTAGCATTTTGAATTATCAGGAAGTAGTGTTATAGTTTAAATTGATTGAGGTTTTATTGTAGTTAGGAGCTGAAGTAGAGCAGCTTAATATTTGCGAATCATATGAGAGCTTTTCTGAGTGATTTGATTTTAGCTGCCCTCTTTACCTCAAGGTAATGGAAATACTGAATTCTTACTGTTATCTTTAGAAATAATTGTATACGGAGTATAGTCAAAACTGATTTTATTATGCATGTGTTTTCTAACAGTTGCAAGAAGCAATCAAGGCTGGCAAAGGTGTGACTTCAGCTATTGACCTATGTCATTACCATGGAAACAGAGCACTGGAGGCCCTGGAGTGCTTCCCTCCCTCTGAGGCCAGATCTGCTTTAGAAAACATGGTTTATGCTGTGACCAGATTTTCATGAGATATAATTCAAAAAATAAACTGTTGTTCATTTGAAGAAAACAACTATATGGATAGTGGCTGGGACAAGGGAAAAATATCCTGTATTTTTAAAAGAACTAAATTTGTTAGTTGCTTTTTTTTTGGTCGTTTACTGCATTGCTGAATGAACATGCATTCTTTGGAACTGCTATAAACAAAATTAGAGGGAAAAGGTCAAACAGTTTTCACTTGTCATGCCAGAAGCATACTTGAGGCTGCACCAGTAGAAATAATTAATGAGACTCACTTCTGTGACCTCAGCAAATGGACAGGAAATAAGTCCTTATTGATTGGACATAGCCAGGGATGGCGCCAATGTGGTGGCCTGTGGTTTTCCTGCACTAGAGAGGACGGGGGGGCCTGAAGCTGCAGGTGTCAGGAGAAACACTTTCTAAAATTGCCAGAGAGAGGGCTGTTTAAGTCAAGAATTAATGTACCAATTTATCAACACGAAGGGCAGTTCAGTGAATTAATGAGGAAAAATCCTTTATCTGTCTACATGCAGTTATGTCTCCTCACACTGTTTTTATGTATTCAAATGTAAAATTACTCTGTGCCTAATGATTTCAGTATTTGAGAAACTTGCTGAGAATGTGTGTCAAACATGGTAAGTAGGAGCCTTAAAATATTTAATCAAATATTAATTTGGCTCTGTAAAGAGAATCGATTGCCTGTGTTTTTATACTGTATATATAAAATACTTTGCTCTGGCTCAAAGATGAGGTTTTCAATGCTTTTAGGAAAAAAATCTTTTCTCCAGATCAAGCAGTTTGTTTCAACGCAATCTTACCCTAAATAATTTCCCAGATTTATGTGACACTTGTTTTCACTTCAGTCAAATAAATGTGAATTTATAATGTTCAGCATCAATCTTTTGGCAGAAAGGAGTGTGGAATAGTCTTCTGTTAGCACAGGTTTTTTACTCTTCTGAATAAATATATAGTACGTGAGAAGTTTTTTTTAACCTTAGTGTGTCGGATTTTAAATCCAATTACAGAAAGAATATAAGGTATATCTGAAGTCTGCAATTTGACACTGTCTCTAGTTTGTTCATAGGAGATTATTTTTGTGGTTTGCATGCATGCAATCTGAGAACTTCGTTGACAAGAAGGCTGAGTTTACATAAATGATCTAGATTGAGACTCAGCTACCTTTCTTCCTTCTGTGGTGTAATTACATCCCAATCTGGAGACAGCTAGCACAGCAAACAGATTTCATTACATCGCTCACTCAAACATTAAGTGGAGTTATTTCTGTTAAATTTTGCTCCTCCTCCTACCAAAAAAAAGTAAGGTGTCACAAAGCTTTTTTTTTTTATCATGGACCAGCATATTGCATTCAGCTGAAAGAAAATATAAAGCTACATATGTTAAAGCATTGGGTGGGTGGGTGTGTGCATGTATATAAGTTATATGCACACAGTGTACTTGCTACATTGATGTACTTCCTCAAAGTTATACAAGTACAGTTTCAATACCTTTGACAGTAAACTGAATTCTTAGAGCATTTTATTTTTATTCTTTTATTCTATTCAACTGTGTATAAATCATTACGTTTTGTAAGAGCCATGTGTTGCTTTCTCCTTACCATGAACCTACTTGTTTGTTTGTGTTTTTTTTTTTTTTTTTTTTATTCAAACACTTCATGGTAATTCAGGGGCTGATCCTGCAGGAAGCTGAGGGACTCCAGAGACATCCTGAGTCCTTTCAACACCCTTTGATTTCACTGACACTCAGTAGCATGGAAGAAACAGGCAGCATATTACAGGACGGGGCATATGTTTCTTTTCCTGAAAGTACAACTTTTATCAATATCTCTTTCGGAAGACAAATAAGCAAAACCAAATAGTAGTGATATTGTAGACTTCATTGGTTGAATTGGTGAAAATGAACAATCTCATAATACAGATCTACGATCTCTTCCAGTAACTAATTGAAAGCATGCTTTTATTGTTGTTTTGGATCCTTCAGGGATACCCTACAGGCAAAATATACGAACTATAGGACTGGAAGTGATAACCTCTTGGTCATCAAGTCAAGTTCCCTATCACAGGCAATCCAGTCATATAATCCTGTTCATAAATGTATCAAGCTCCATTTTAAAGCTAGTTAGGTTGTTTGGCCTTACTACTCCTATTTAAAGGCTATTCCAGAACATCTTTCCTTTGATAATTAGAAACTTTGTTCTAATCTCCAGTCTAAATTTTATTCATGGCCAGTTTATATACACTTGTTCTTGTGCCAACATTGTTTTTTAGCTAACAAAGTGGGATCAAAATTCTAGAGGAAAAGGTTATTCAGAAAACAAGGATGTTACAGTACCAAGTTTATTCTGAAGGAGAAATCCATGACCCCTGGGTCCCTTAAATAGCTAATACAATTTATGGAATGGGTTAGGAAAGGATATTGTGAGAGTCTGGTGAAAAGACTGTCAGAGCTAACTACTTCTTGAAATACTTCTTCCTTTGAGCTGCTTGTTGATTGAGAGACTGCACAGGTCTTAGCTTTGTATTTCATTACACACGGTAAAGATGAAGTGTCTGGAAGCTTCTGAAGAGTACAGTGGGCTCAAAACCAAACTTTTCTCTGACGTCAGAGCTGATGAGAGGAGGGGAAGGAGGGACAACAGAAGGGGCCCTGAGCTCAAGGGGTTCCCCAAAACAAATGTAACATCTGTGCAAATAAAATAAAATGGGAGGGATTGGGGACCCCAATGAACATGATGTACCCCCAAATTTCTCTCAAAGTGTCTGTCTGAGGTTCAACTAGTTGATAAGCAGCAATAGCAACCAGTGATCTGACCCAGTAGTGTCCTTGTTGGCAAATCTGTTGACAGCATAATTACAAACCACAGCCCTTTTGCATCTGTGAAAAGGAAACACAATCTGCTAAAAGAAAGAAAAAAATGGAGGGACTATCACAGAACAAGTCCTGCCCTGTCTAACATTTGGTCCAAGTTAAAAGGGGGAAGATGACCTTTTATTTTATTTATTAAAACAAAGCCCAAAAACTGGAGTACCATGTGCTCCACTCATTCTGCCTGACTTTAGGCACTGGTTGATCAAAGGTGTGTTCAGTGCAAACAGGCCCAATCAGCTCAGAACCACTGGAAATCCTTCACGTGAAGTGGAAGGGAAAATAATTAGGAGAAGACAACCCTCTCCCCAATAACAGCTAAAGGGAGATTCCCCACTCCAACATCCTCCTCACAAGGCTGGGGAAGAGAGAGAGTTCACAGCTCGCCCTCCCTCAGCCACCAGGATGGGAGCAGTTGGGGAGGAGGGTGGTCTCCCAGCCTCCTCAAAGAAGTGCCATTTTATGGTTCCATTAGAACAATAACTTGCCAATTGGATAGCAACTTCTATCCAGTGATCACAAGCATTAAAGAACTAATCTTCACAGCCTTGCAGTAAGTAGCTGTCCCCATTTTACAGGTGGAGAAACAGACCTAGAAGTTAACTGGCTTGCACTAGGTTGAACATATGTTGAACAGTACTGGTCCCAGTACAGACACCAGTATTTACCTTTCCAGTCGGAAAACTTAGAAATAACCTATGTAGATGAACTAGATAAAACATAATTAGCCCATAGACTTTAAATTATAAAAAAAAAGTTTGTGACACAATTAAGAAATTGGCAACTGATAGCAGAGGCTTCATACCATCCCTGTCTTGTGTCTTCAAGCGTTTGTGGTTTTGCCTGATTCTACCCAGAGCTCCCTTAAACTTGCATCAGAAATCAGTGACATCTTCTGTATTAGCCAGAGGAATGCTTTTGGTCTCTCAAGTGTAGGAGATTCCTTCTCTTCTCTACCTGTTTTAAATGGAGATTTGTATTTCTTCATTTCCTGTGTTACCATCTTCAGAATGTTCTTTATCAGAGTTTAACTGTGGAGGTGAAAAAAGAAACAGACTTACCTTTTCTCACTCCTTCAAAACAGAACCAGAGGCAGCATGCCACCTTAGTATTTACCTAATTATGGGAAAATAGAACAATCAGAAGGAGAAATGTACAACTCTATTTGCATGATGAAATTGCTGCAGTTACTATACAGTGAATGAACCATTTTTCAATATATTTTAGGGGACTGTGGTCCTTAGTTAATAAATAGAGTGATGGGGGAAGTGCCCCAGTAATAATTTTAATAAACTTAATTTCTCAATTAAATATAGCCCTTAAAAAAAAGTGGTTTTGTTTCCAGTACAAAAGTTTAAGATAAGCTTTCATATTTCACGGAGCTCCTTGACTTCAGGTCAGAAGAACAGCTCTGTGAAGTTCAAAAACTTCTCTTCCACCAACAGAAGTTAATCCAATAAAAGGTATTACCTCACCCAGCCTGTGTGTGTCGTTCCTTTTCATATCCTGAATACAATATTTTACAACTAGATGGTTGTTTCTTTTGGCATCTTGTGGCAAAATACTCCAGATGAGATATTCAGATTTAATTAAAAGCATGTACTGGATGCTGTCATATACAAAGGACTAATTAGCAAAAATCTGAAACAGTTAGGGATAGCAAAGAGAGTGATCCACACCCACATAATGGCATGAATACCTGTGTTTTAGAGAGCTTTACTTATCAGGTTTTCTGTAGACTGGTTTCTGCAAAGCAAGGGACATGATTAGGAAATGAACCATTTCCCATCTTGGCTCGTTTTGATGAAAGCTCTCCAACTTGCACATTGTGTCTGAGCATTTCTTCATTCATAGCATGTGCATAACATAAACTGCTTTCTGTTTGCAGCATTTCAGCTGTACTATTTATAATCTAGTTAAACAATGCCAACTAGAACTGATTTCATATGCAAATCACTAGCAATAATTTTGTACAATTACACTTAGTTGCTTGCATCATTATGTTCAGCACCAGCATAAAAAAAATGGATGTAGTGGGAGAACATTATTAAAAAAATGTGCGTTTTGTCTGCATTAATCAGACAGACTTTTCTCCAGCTTATCAAACAATTTTTTGTTTTGTGGGAAAATAAACTTCTTACATTTTTTAAAGTATATGGATAACAGAACTTATGAATGTATCTTCCCCCAACCCCAGCACACATACTATATCCATACTTAGTAGAGTTTTTTTTATATCTATGCACACTGATATAAAGTATATTAAGTTTCAGCAAAATATACTTTTTCAGGATGATCGGAGCTATTTAAAACTGGGGAATGGTTAAGAATAGGTGTATTCTCAACAGTAGTGTCAGTACTAATATTGCTTAAAGTTAGAGCTGGTCAGAAACATTTTTTGACAAATTTTCATGAAAAATAGTTCAATTTTCCAACCAGCTGTATTAAATATAATTTGCTTAATAGCATTAGTTACAGTTCTGTCTAGTTTTCTATTATAAACCCATGTTTTCACTGCTCATAACTTTTTTGGAAGTATATTTTGGCTGAAATTCTCATTGGCCTTGCTCCAAAAGTGATTTTTTGTTTTTGAAGTTGGGTAAAATCTGTTCACTTTTTTTAGACAGGAGGTTGAGAAAATCATACTTTTTTACTGCCATAAATATTTTTTAAAAAATTTAATTTGTAAAAAAAATTGCAAGTCAGCACTCTGGGTTATCACTAAAAATTAATCTTCAATTTACCAAAATAAATTAATTTTAACAAATGAAGTGTTTAAACTTAAAATGTTTTGTTAAATTAGTATGAAACTATACTGTAAGACTAAGAGGAGTTATTAATTACTTAGGGAATTTCCTAAAAGAGAAAAATATTTTCTCCCTCTTCCTACTGTTGATCTTTTTCCTATTTGTGTTCTGTTTCATTGTTTCCATATTTACAGAGCTCTGTGCAGCCTGGTAATCAGATAACAGAGTACTGAATGTCTATTTTATATTACAACCATTTGATACATCCCATGAATGGTTTTCATTTGAATACTCTACCCTGAAACTTCTTGTGAACATTGTTTCTGCCATAACTGGGTAAAAAATAAAATGCCCCTTTCATATATCCATTTTCCCACCTGTGCATGTACTATTGCCCTCTCCTGGAAGGAATAGTAGACCTGTACAAGTGGTTGCAGCCTAGAGATATCAGCCTTCCTACTAGTGTGAATGTTTTATTGGTCACCACTAGAATTGAAGTACTTCTATAAAATTATTTTAAACTGGCCAGGTGCTTTTCAGCAATGTAGTTCACTGCCACATGGAAGAAATGTTTTGAGACCAATCCAAGGACACTTGGTCCTTTAGGTTAGAATCTTAGTTGTAAGAATGCCTTTGGACACTGTGTGGTTAGAATATGGATTTAAATGTTAGAAAGAAGAGAACGCTGTTTACACTTCCTGGAAGATCTGGACAAGTTGGAGACAAAGGGCTTAACAAGGTACAGTTACCAACTTTGTATTGCTTACATGGTTTTAAACAGAAGATCTTTATGGAGGGAGCAAACGTTCTGGTCATTCATAAAGCTGATTATGCATAGCTAGCATGCTGACTCTGGATTCAAGTGAGCATTATTGCTTTTTACAGCAAAGCTATGGGGTAGCATCAGTTACGATCTCTACAATAGGACAGTTGTTGGCTGAACTAAAACATGGTACAGAGGATTCTCCAAATTTCATTGCCAAGAGATTAAAGGAAGCTTGTGTTTTCCAAGTTTAAAACTGCTTAGGTTTATCAGTTTTTAACAGTTATGGGTGCAGCTGACACACAAGTTACTGCTGAGGTAATGTGAGAAATAGACATTGGTCCTTAAACCTTTCACTGGATTTCTTACTCCATTATAAAACAGTTTTTTCATTTATATTCAGTTCCTTCTTTATTGAAGTTTTGACTAGTGACTCTGATTTTTCTAGCTTTAAATCAAATCCAGCTTCAGCTAGTACCCATCTCTTATAAATCCAAGTTCAAGTCATTAATCTCCAGTGCTGTTTCAGGGTAGAAACACTTCCATCCCCAATAATTATTCATCATAACATAAGAACAGCCATATTGGGTCAGACCAATGGTCTGATTAGCCCAGTATCCTGTCTCTGAAAGTGGCCAGAGCCAGATCCGCCTGAGGGAATGAACAGCAGGATAATTTCAAGTGATCCATCCCATCATCCAGTCCCAGCTTCTGGCAATTGGAGGTTTAGGGGCACTCAGAACATAGGGTGGCATCTCTGCCTATCTTAGTTAATAGCCATTGAGGGACCTATTCTTCATGAATTTATCTAATTCTTTTATGCTTCAGAACATCCCCTGGCAACAAATTCCACAGGTTGACTGTGCATTGAATGAAGAAGTACTTTCTTTTGTTTGCTGCCTGCTAATTTCATTGAATGACCTCTAATTCTTATGTGAAGGGGTAAATAACACTTTCTCCACACCATTCATGATTTTATAGACCTCTATCATATCCCCCTTAGGTACCTCTTTTCTAAGATGAGCAGTCCCGGTCTTTTTAATTTCTCTTTGTATGGAAGATGTTCCATCTCCCTAATCATTTCCATTGCCCTTCTTTGCACCTTTTCTAATTCTAACAGAGAATACGGTGGAGAACCCCACACCCAAACAATTATTTTTAGGTGACATATCTGAGGAATTGTCCCAGATTGAGGTGTAATTAGAGGAGGTTGTGGAACAAATTGATAAATTAAACAGTAATAAGTCACCAGGACCAGATGGTATTCACCCAAGGTTCTGAAGGAACTCAAATGTGAAATTGTAGAACTACCAACTCTGGTATGTAACCTATCATTTAAATCAATCTCTTTACTAGATGACTGGAGGGTAGCTAATGTAACACCTATTTTTTTTAAAAAAGATTCCAGAGATGATCCTGGCAACTACAGGCTGGTAAATCAAACTTCAAAACCAGGAAAATTGGTTGAAACTATAATAAAAAACAAAATTATCAGACACATAGATAAACACAGTAGGTTGCTGAAGAGTCAATGTGGCCTTTTGAAAAGGGAAATCATGCCTCACTAATCCATTAGAGTCTTTTGAGGGCATCAACAAGCATATGGACAACGGTGATCCAGTTGATATAGTGTTCCTGGGCTGTCAGACAACATCCCTCACCAAAGGCTCTTATGCAAAGTAAGCAGTCATTAGATAAGAGGGAAGATCCTCTCAAGGATCAATAACTGGTTAAAAAATAGGACACAAAGGATAGGAATAAATGGTCAGTTTTCCGAATGGAAAGGTAAATACTGGTGTCTGTACTGGGACCAGTACTGTTCAACATATTCATAAATGATCTGGAAAAAGGGGCAAATAGTGAAGTGGCACAATTTGTAGATTATACAAAACTACTCAAGATAGTTAAGTCCAAAGCAGACTGCAAAAAGTTACAAAGGAGTCTCACAAAACTGGGTGACAGGGCAACAAAATGGGAGATGAAATTCAATGTTGTAATGCACATTGGAAAACATAATCCCAACTATACATATAAAACTATGGGGTCTAATTTAGTTGTTACCACTCAAGAAAGAGGTCTTGGAGTCATTGTATATAGTTCTCTGAAAACATCCACTCAGTGTCCAGCAGCAGTCAAAAAAGCAAATAGAATGTTGGGAATCATTAGGAAGGGGATAGATAATAAGACAGAAAATATCATATTGCTTCTATATAAATCCATTGTACGCACACATCTTGAATACTGCGTGCATCTCTGATCATCTCATCTAAAAAAAATCATTTGGAATTGGAAAAGGTACAGAAAAAGGCAAAAAAGTTATTAGGGGTATGGAGCAGATTCCATACTGGGAGAGATTTGTAAGACTGAAACTTTTCAGGTTGGAAAAGAGACAACTAAGGGTCAAGTATGATAGAGGTCTATAAAATCATGACTGGTGTGGAGAAAGTAAATAAGGAAGTGTTTTTTAATCCTCAGAACACAAGAACTAGGGGTCAGAAAATGAAATTTAAGAGTCAACAGGTTTAAAAGACAAAAGGAAGTATGTCTTCACACGATGCACTGTCAACCTATGGAATTCTTTAACAGAGGATGTGAAGGTCAACACTATAACAGGATTCAAAAAAGAACTAAGTATGTTCTTGGAGGATAGGTCCATCAATGGCTATTAGCCAAGATGGGCAGGGATGCAAAACCATGCTCTGAAGTGTCCCTAGCTTCTGTTTGCCCAAATATGGGAATGGGTGACATGGGATGGATCACTTGATGATGACTTGTTGGCCACTGTAGAAAGACAGGATACTGCAATAGATGGACCATTGGTCTGACGCAGTATGGCCATTCTTACCTTGCTTGTGTCAATTATAGTTATTGCTTATGTAACCAGTTGAGTGTTTGTACATATCACCCTCTTTGCCTAATCCACAGAGGATGTGAATATGTTACAGGTCTTAGCTAGGTGACCTTTTATTTCTGGAAGTCCCTTTTTTAATCTCTAGTGTTCTATAGGTTTTCTTAACCTTCCTATGGGATTTGATAAAGAGTTACATCCCTGCTATGGAGTTCTGTAGGACAGCTCAAAAATCTGTAGGTAAAAATCTATATTAAACTCTTTAGATAGAGTCTCACCTATGTCAAATATGTGTGAGGCACAGCTGAGTGAAGAGGCCTCAAAAGAGCCATTTTTGACTCCCCATTTTTGCACCAGTCCATCCCCTAGTGTGGTTAAAGCAGCCTCATGGCTGCTCTATGGTGTTATCTAGCTATGTCTTCAAAAGCCTGGTATAGTACTGTAATGCTCCAATCATGCCTCCTTTCTGCCACCTACAGTGTAAAAGCCAGCTACAGTGGTTCTATACCCATGTGGAAGGACTGCCCACAGAAAAATTCGTACCTGGACACATTTATTGACTTATGGATCCTTCCTGCCAGTGGACTGGCATAAAGGGGGCCATAGCTTAGGGTAGAATCTGGCTCCTATAGTTTGTTAGAGTAAATTTGTGTAGACCCTTATTAGTTTCATTCTTATTAAATTCTATAGGACTTTTAGACAGGGATGCTTCCTGCCTTCAAGCCACTTTGAGCAAATATTAAACTAGGTATTAGATTCCAGCAGTTTTTGTTCACATCTTTACAGCTGTAACCTAGTTTCAGTTGGGGCAAGTGACAAGTACTGCATTGTTTACACTTAACCTTGATAACGAGTTTTCCTTTAAAGTTCACAGCAGAATGGATTTTTTTCCCCCGTGCTGAATGGGAATTTTCCAGTGTGCCAGAGTGTCACAGAGTGGCTTTTGAGCCAAAGGCATGAAACAAAAAAGTGCACATCTGAATAAGTAACTTGTGTAGCACATGTTCAGATGGTGAAAAAAAAAACGGGATGTGACTCTCTGGGAAGTCAATCTAAACTTGCTATCTGCACTGCCTGGAGACAGCGTGCTTAGTGTTGTTTCTGAAACAACATGATCATGCTCCTGAATACCTCGCTGAGGCCTTCAGGTCTCCTCCTAGGTGTGAGTTCCCCAGTAGCTGCAGTGCCTCTGGCCAGCACCATAGAGTAGAAATGAGATGGAATTCAAATTGGCAAGCATTTTCTCAAGGGCTTTGAAATTGAGTTTGGGATGGCACCGATTGGCTTTTTCCCTTCTCTTTCCCTTTACTAAATCCCACTATGTAAAGCTACAACACTGCTTAACAGCTGTGACAGGTGTTAAAACATTTAACCCTTTAATAGCATTTAGCTGTACAGTACTGAAAAGATAAATCCCACAGGACTTGGCCTAATTTTATAGTGATAATACAGTACAGTAAATATAAGACCCTGAATAAAGTTCTCTGGAACAGCTCTTTATCTTGAACCACTGTTTAGAACTGTCCACTGTAAGGAATTTGTCTTGTTGATAATGTACTCTACATTCTAGTGATTTATCAGAGGAGCTCACAGGTAATCTGTGCTGTAGGGGGTCTTATAAACAGTAGCCTGTAAATAGTTAATTTGAAGGGGTTTATTGCTTTTTCCCCCTCTTTATTATCTGTTGTGATTATTCATAGAATCTGTCACTGTAAATCTGTCAGCAGCTTGAGCTTCAAGATATTTTGGCAGAGTTGTGCAATTGCAGGGAAGAAATCGCAAAGAAATATTTTACAAGCAAGCCCCAAAATCTGTTACTCTGTTTTAAGACTTCAAAAATCTAAATATGTCATTAAGATGGGCAATATTTTTAGTAACTGTTTTACTCCTTAGATCTACTGCTTAGCATGTGACTGTTCTTTAAAACTGAACACTATAGCCTTAATTCTAAAGGTCGGTATGTATTTTAGTGATTAAGTGAATTCTGAGTAGTTTGACTTACAGAGGATTTTGGTTTTTGTGAAAATAAAATGATGTATTATGTTGAAATTTCTTTTCACTAGGTTACAAACAAATTGTAATTTTGGGCTTAACTCCTAAATCTGGGCAGTGCTGAGCTCATGGTATTTTACCTTGGATTTATTAATCAATGAAGCACTCCTTGTACTTTGTCACTTTCTGTTTTGCAGCCTTTAATTTTGTTTGCCCTGCATCTTGTTACAAAAATTATTGCCTATTGCTATGGTTTTATGTGTATTTTTATAATAAAGTAACAAGCGTGACATAATTGATCCTGCTCTCTGGAAAAAAGACAAATCATATAAATGATGACTTTATAAAATGAAACACTCTCTTCTAAGTAAAAGGAAAATCCTATTAACAAGCATTGTAGGACACCTTCCACTCCTATCAACAGGACCAAAGACAAATTTACTCTAACAAGACCCTATCCTACCTAAAGAAAACACATATAAAAGGTGTCAGGCTTGATATCTTACTAATGTCATAGGGTCACTAAATCCTGGGAGACATTTCACGAAAACAAGTAGCAGGGGTAGCCATGTTAGTCTGGATCTACATGCATCTGACGAAGTGGGTATTCACCCACGAAAGCTTATGCTCCAAAACGTCTGTTGGTCTATAAGGTGCCACAGGATTCTCTGCTGCTTTCATGAAAACAGCTCTTTCGATCTACTTCAAATAGCACACAGTTCTGCAGGGCTGGAAATTCATATTTTACACACATTAAATAACTTCTGCAAATTTTGGACCGTGGGAAAGTGTTTGCTCTCCGTTCCCACCTCCCCCTTTTAAAAGCAAGGAAATGTAGGAATTGCGGAGAAATATCGGACATGTTCTAAGATACTGCAAATGTCTCTTTTGTCAATATTTTGTTTTTTTTTTTTAAAACATTCCTGGCAATGTGTAGTTAAAGTTTGGGAAAATTATAATGTATACAGGTACTTAAGACAGAAACGATGCGATTTCTATTAACTGTAAGTCATTGCAGCCCCCTTCCGACCAAAGCTGAAGCAACTGAAAAAATCCTAATTCAAACGACGAATGCTTGAAGGTGTTACGTGATTAAACTGCTAAACACTTCAGCTTGAAAGTGAACCAAACAGCATTTAACGTGAATAAATGTAAATGTTTTTAAATAATCAAGTGTTTTAATGAAATTGCACAGTCTGAAATTAAACTGCATAATAGCCTTTCTAGATTTGCAGAAGGTAATTCAGAAAATACCCGTTCTCTGAGGTTATTCATAGAAGAGAGGCATACTAAGTGTAGCTTTTATATAATTTCAAGGCATCATTAAAACTGGTTTCTTTAATTAGGTGATTTCCTTTCATGACAACTTGTCCGAAATGCGATTTTTGTGGGCTTTGGCTGTATAGTGTATTTATGTACAAATGTCATCAAGTTCAGAGCGGATGCAGCCCTGTATTTATCTCTTCATACTTTTCTTATGGCTTGTTCAAACAATCATAATTGGATCTGGATGTTAGTCACAGTTACGACTTTGGCAGGGGAGCTTATTTAAATATTTTAAAGGCATGTTCTGTGCGAAACTAAGTATATCCATTCTTAATTCTTAAAATAGGAAGCATGAAAGTGACCGTGATCTTAGATACCGTAAATGAAGCAAGTACATATAAATTTTCATTTCCTCGGAGCAGGGTTCAGAGGATGTATTTTATGCATAGAGGGAAACCCGGCTTCGATGTTTAAACTGAGTCAATCCAATTCTGATTTTCACAGATTACCCCAGAAAAGTGCCACTTCCTTAAAGTGTAGAGCCCCACCCATGTCAAAATGCTTGTTAGTGCTTCATTGGACTGTAGTTTAGCGTAGGGACTGCGGCCAGCCTTGGGTTTGTGCTGTACCTAACAAAGGAGGCCTCTAGTTGCTACCGTAACCTGATGATGAGTGTGTTATAGAACAGCCAGCAGAGCGGGCTTGGGTCAGGTGTGAATGGGGGGGCGGGGGGAGCCTCCGCCGACCCACCGAGATTGAATACGTGGGGAAAGTTGTTACAAATGAGCGTTCAGGGCGGCAGGGAAGCAGACGTGCGCTTGGCCCGGGAGGCTCGGGCTGCTTTTCACTCCAGGCCAGTTTCCACACGCCAAGTGGCGTGGAGCTGTGCGGGAGCAGCCAGGCACCAGCCCCGCCGTTTGTGGCCAAAGCTCCCGAGCCCACTAGTGCCCGTTAACTTCATGTGCATCACGCCGGGGCCGGCCCGCCCGGGCTCCCACCCGCGGTACTCGGGGCTCGGTCCCGCCGACTGGCTCGTTTCACACCAGGGGCCGGGTTTTGTCGCTGATGCCGGCAGGGGCAGGCTGCTAGCCCCGCTCCGGGTGGTGGATCCCCACCCGCCGCGAAAGGTGTCGCTGCTCTTTGCTCCTGACGCGGGAAGCGGCTTGGCCCCTGCCCCTGCCCCGAGCCCGCCCGGCCGCACGTGTCTGCACCGGGGCCGGAGGGATCGGCGGCTCCCCCAGCCGACAGGCAGCGGGGACGGGGCGGCCGTCGCGCGGGGGCGGGTATTTCCACGGGCGGTGCCCCCCCTCGGCAGCAGGATCCCGCGGGCGGGCGGGGCGCGGGGTCCCCAGTGGGAGCGGGTGGCGCTGGCCGCGGCTCTGTGTCCTTGTGCGGAAATGACACACGGTCCCGTCACGTCACGCGAGAGCGCAGCGCGCGGACCCTCGCACACAAAGAGCGGGGGGAACCCGGGCACCAGCGCCGCCGCCGCTCCCGGCCCCGCCGCGACCCCAGGTGAGTGTGCCCGGGCCCGGCCCGCTCCCTGCTACCCCCGCAGAGCACCGCGGGCGGCCCCGGAGAGCGGGCAGCAGGCCCCAGCCCCCACCCTCCAGTCCCGCTCGGGTCCCGGCCGCTTCTCCCCGCCCCGGGGCCCTTTGTTGGCTGCGCTCGGGACATGGCTACAGCGCGATGGCTCGTGGCAACGCTCAGGGCGCGCGCGCGGCAGCGGCCTGGGCGACTCCATCTCCGGAGCGCGCGGGAGGCGGGGTGGGGGAAGGGAGAGTGGAACGGTCACGCCGTCACCCCACCTTCCCCGGACATATAGATCCGTCCGGGCAGCGGTCGCACCGGAAGCCGCCACTGCCGCGCGCGCCGGGCGAGTCGTGGGTTTTCACCGCCGCGTGCGCAGGGGGAACGAACGGGGCTGCGGCTGCCTCCGCCCCGGGGCGGGGTTTCCCTACAGCCCGCCCTGCGGGGCGGCGCGCACGTGGCGGGAGGTGAAGCCCCGAGGAACCGGAGTCCCCGCGCGGGCAGCTGCCCCCCCATTCCCGCTCCCATGGGCGCGTGCAGGGAGCCGGTTCCCCAGGCCGGAGACCCGGGGCTGCCCCTGCAGGTACCGCCCCGCCCTCCTGCCTGCGCTCGGGGCCAGGCCGGGCTCACCCCGCCCTCCCCCGCGTCCCGGTCCCCGCAGCCGGGCCTGGCTAGCCGTCTCCCCAGCTGCCGCGGACTGTCCCCGCCCTCCGGGGTGCCCGGCCTCGTCCCCGCCACAAGCCGCGTCGGTGTCTCCCGCTGCCGCTGAGCCAACTCGCTCCAGCCTTGCGGCCCCTGGCAGCCCGGCTCTGCTCGGGCTCTGTGCTTTGTCCTGCCCCCTCCCTATCCGTGGTCAGGGGCCCCGATTCCCGCCTCCTGCCCAGCTTCAAGGCAACATGAGTGCCCCCGTGCGGCTCCCTGAGCGGGACCAGCAGATGGGGTTAAGGTTAATCCCCATTGTAGAGGAGGCCCTGCCCCCTGTAGCACTGCCAGGATGTGCTGGCATAACCCCCTAGTGTAGACGCAGGCTACAGCGATGGAAGGGTTTAGCTGCGGTTGTAGGAGCCCCCATCCCAGAGCAGTGGTCGCTAGGGCATACAAGAATTCTTCCATTGATCTTGCTGTCTCTGCACCAGGATTAGGGTGCTGTAGGTACACTCTGGGGTATGCATTTTTCACACCCCTGAGCCTGGCCGCTATATTAATATAGATATTAAATGTCCCCTGTAAAGGTCCCCTAGTTTATCTACTCTCTCCTTCAAATGTGTTTTCAGGACCCATTTTTAGGTAGTGCCTGCAATAAGTTAACCAGCTACGTTTAATGGGATAAAGAAGTAATTGGGGATTGCCGATAATTATTTTAAAAGGTCAAATTAAGTAAAACACTTAAAATATTTTGTTTAATCCCTCTCCATCATCCTCTGTATGTGTACTGTTTTAAATTGTAAACTGTTCATGTCAAGGTCTATGTCTTCTTGTGTGGATAGGACTTACCACATTATTACCAGAATGATAATAGTAAATGTAGAATCCATAACAATAATATTTTGTTTCTTTGCGCGGTTTTGCACTGACTAAATTAGGTGCTAGCATGCTGACAATCATGAATGCTACTAGGTTTTAACGCCTCCAGTTGTATATTGATTTATTCAGGTTCTGTATCATTGCCAATAAATATAAGACTACATTTTCATAATTAGACCCCCTACAAATCTGTGGATATCCACTTTATATCTGCAGATCATTTTTGAGGATTGAGGATCAGATGCAAATCTAGTTATCTTCTCAATGACCACTTAGAACTCTTTAGCAATAGAATGGAAACCTCATCCCCCAGAAGAAGCAAAGATCAAGGGGCAGTCCCTGAGCTGGTATAAATTGGTGTAGCTCCATTGTAGCCAACAGTGCTATGTTGATTTACATCAGCTGAGGATCTTGCTCCTAGTCTGTAATATGGTGGAAATGTGGCTAGAGGATCTGCTACTACATAGATCACCCTCTTCTTCCCCCCTCGCCCCTTGGGGTGAAGAAATAAGGATGGAGCAGATGGTCTGTCTTTTTCCCACTCCTGCACACACATCTACCTAGTGCCTGGGCCAGCTGCTCAGGCTGGACAGTTGACTCTGAATTTGTCTGAGTGAATATGTGCTAACATATACCTGTTTTGCAATATGCAATTATATTTTTTAATGTATTATATGTATTACACCAATATCTTGGTTTTAAAAATATAAAACCAAGATTTTTTTTAAAGTAGAATAAACTGCCCAATACAGTGCTGGAAACTTTCGGATGCAACTGGTGCCAAAAGAGATGGTTAACACTTTTATAAATGCTGTTCCTGCAGTGGTGCTGAACATCATTTATTCTTGTCTAATTAAACTAAGTTGAGCACTGGCCCAGATGCTTACCTCATGTTGCTAACAGGTCATTTTGGCAGGGCCCGTGGGTAAAATGAGAGGACAATTAAATATAGTTTGAAGAAGACGCCACAGCTCCTTTTTTCAGGGAAGCAGGAATACAGAGGTTCAAGACAGAGACTAAAATAAAATTGGAGACAACTTGTCTAAAAGAATCTTGCTGCTTTTCTCAGGAAAAAGACTGCCTAAATGGAAAGCCAAATTGTGGTTAGCATGTCGCTGGAAATAAATATGTCTAGCGCATTGAGCGCTTGAAGATGAAGTTGTCATTTGACAACATTTTAGGAAGAGGCAATGGCAATGCAACTTGTGGGGAAATTTTCTCTGGCTGAGAGGACAGATTTTTTTTTTAACTGCATCTGTAGATGTAACTAAAAATAAAAACAAATTGAAAGCATGCCCTATAAGTCCTATTGGCAAGATGCCACTATTAGAGACCAGTTTCTGTGGAGCCGGGAGGCTGCCAGTATTCCACAGGACACCAAAAGAGGCTTTTAATCTGCATAAAGTATTGGTACGCTTTTTGTCCATGAGGGTAACACTTTGATTTTGTCTCCTGGTGTTTTAAAAACAAAAAAGGTGGTGTGTTAAAAGCTTTTATCATGTACTTAATATTGTAGCATTGGAATAGGTTTGTATTATGCAATATGTTGTCCAAGACATTTAATTTTGAGTAGCACTTTTAGATATTCAAAATAATAAAAAAATCCAACATTAGATTATTAACAACATCTTGGATTATTAAAAGTGATAGAACTGTAAACATCTGTTTTAATGTAGTTTTATGCTGTCTGCTTACATGCAGTTTGGTCAGCTTTGGCAGTAAAGCTGTACTGGTTTGTTACACATTTCAACTTAAAATCTTTTAATTCATTTTTAATAACTTACTCGTAGTTTCAGGTACCAGATCTTCCCTTGAAATCCCTTGCCTTTTAAAGTAATTTCAGTCATATTTCCCTACATAAGTAGGGATGTTTTTCCCCCCTCCAGAAAGACCAACACAAACTTCAGGGGAAACTGACTACATACAAAGTGCTGTCAAATGTACAAAGCAAACAAAATTAATATTTTTTGTTTCTTTCTGGTATAATCATTTTAAGTGTTACTTGTAACACTAGCAGATGAAGACATTTGAGCCAGAAGTGTAATATGCTGACAATAACCTTTTGTAGTCAATTTCTCATGCTGGATGTCATGCAGACAGTTGCAGTGCTGCTTTGTTTTGAGTTTCCAACAGTAGAGGAATGTTTAAATTAAAATATATATAGTAATTAAAATTCCAAAAATCAGAAGAAATCTGTTCATAGTAGGTTTTTATTTGAGGAAATATTTAAATATGAAAATGCTTATGTCCAAATTAAGGGTCCCTTGAAATCAACAGCATAAGCTCTGACTGTTTTCAATGGAACAAGAACTTAACATTTATGAGGACCAACTCTTTTGCTAGTGTAAAATTTCATAACTCTATTGACTTCCAGTGAGCCACAACTATTTACAGAAGTTGAGGAACTTGGACTTTAATGAATAACCCATATGTGAAATTTATCTGCAGGTTAGTCATAACAGTAACTTTACTTCCTATGTATACCTGCAAAAAGATAGGAGTAAACTAGCAACCTCTTTAAACAGAAGGTAAGATAAAGTATCTTAAGGGAATTACTAATCTTCCAATAAAGAGAAATTTTGCATATTAAAGGTATGTTCTGATTCATACAATCTTGGCAGAAAAGCAACAGGTTTAGACTAAGTATACAGGGTTCTTGTGAATACACAAAAGTTTTCATACAGTTGCAATATAAACATTAACCCTCACTGAACATTAATATTTACACAAGAATTTTGGTTTGCTGGTGTTCCAGGTGTCAGTTCTCTAAAATAAATATCTAGTACAGCACTCTTCTTGTGGTGTTCTGATAAAACTGCTACAGGGATAGTGGGGGTAAAGGAGGGAAACAAAAATTCTTTAGTATATCAGATCTATAGAATTTAAGCAGTGGCATCTCCTTAGGCCATCAGCTACTCCAACCACTAATTAAGCCCCAGTACATTAGCTGATCCTTTGAAAAAAGAATGTTTTCTCCGCTCTGCTTAAAACAAGGTGGATAATTTTTTTAAATAATTTTCAAGAATCTTTATTATCACTAAAATATACTGGTACATCCCACCCTTTGATTGAAAAAAATAGAGATTCAACCTCTTCAGACACAAGTGAATCTAAAATCAGAGACATAATACTTATGGTGACCTTCATGGAAAGGCATAAAGTGATGTGCCACCAGAGACACAAATCATTCATACAAGAAAGTAATATATGAAAGCAGAGATTTTATATCATGTTTTTACAGTTAATATGGAATGAAGGAAATATGAACTGCTGCAAATATTAGTCAAATGTTTGTGGTATGATCTGCACTGAAAGAAAAATAAGTATGCACTTAACATGCATTTGCCAGCTAAACAATACAGTCAGATGCAAGGATTTAAATTGTCAGTATCAAACCTTTTCTAGAAAACTAGAAACATGAAGTCTTGTATATCTTCATATACAGGGCCGGCTCCAGGAACCAGCCCAGCAAGCAGGTGCTTGGGGTGGCCAACGGAGAGGGGCGGCATGTCCTGCTCTTCGCTGGCAGGTCCCTTGGTCCCTCTTGGAGCGAAGGACCAGCTGCCTAGTTGCCGCCGAAGACTGAAGCAGCAGCGGTAGAGCTGCAGATCGCGATCGCAGCTTTTTTGGTTTTTTTGCTGCTTGGGGCTGCTAAACCCTGGAGCCAGCCCTGTTAGTATAGATACAGATTATGTTTTTAACTGGCAGAATAAATGGTTGTGTTATGTTTCAATATAATACAAAATTACACCCTACATGTGCCTGGCACACACCTTTTAAACTACAGAACTCTTAAAGAATGAATTTTGGGACAGTGAACAGTCTTTATCTTGTATTGGCAGGAAGATGTTCTATGTTACTTTACAGATGTTTGTTGTTACTGGTTTTACAGTACTCTCACATACATTAGGCACTTTACAGTACAGGTAGACCTGGTCACTGCTGTGAAGTGCTTACACATAGGGATAGCAAACAATGGATAAGGGCTAGAGTGACAAGCAGCAGTATGATCACATGATTATTCAGGTCAGGCTTGTATATCCTGGTGGATAAACTGAATATATACATCTGTAAATAGTTACTGACTTACATATTAAAGGTGTCATGATGAAGTGAGAAGGAAGTGTTTGAGGTAGTGATGTAGCATACCTATAGAAGAAGCCATCAAGGCTAAGTCTATAACATCTGTGAGTTCCATTTTTCTAAGAACACATGTAAGCACTTTCTGTCCAGAGAATTATTTTTTCATAAAATTTCACTGACAACAGCGAATATGTCTCCTTGGTTGTAATGCAGGTGATGCTGTGGGGCTAAAACACATTCAGAACTTGATTTGCCGTTTGTCCCCTGTAACGTTTTATGAAAACATCATGCCAAACTGTTGAGTGTTTGAGACTTATGTTTATTTCTGACATTTTTCTTACTAGCTTGTCTCAAGAACCACTTCTATTTTTCATTGCATAGTTTCTCTTTTAACATTACAGGCAAGCAAAGCAAATTCTGAATGTATTTTAGCCCCATAGCATCAACTGTATTACACCAAGGAGACATGTTTTCACATGGGAAAGTAATATTAGGAAGATACTTAGTGCATATTTAACTTATTTAAATACAGTTTAGCAGCTGGAAGCAAGGAGACCCAGTGCCAGGTGACCAGACCATTTTCTGTGGACAAGTGCTTCACAGACCAGTTTGAAAAGTACTGACTCATTTCATATCTGTGTTTAAGATGCAAGAAATATTTTCCCCTAGACAAATGGATGAAACTATCTAGACAACTATAGACTATCTCAATCAGAAGAGTGGAAACTTTTTTAACTAGCGTGGCTAAGTCTTTTCAGAAATCTGAAAATTTTGAAGTATGTCTCAGTCTTGAAGACTGAAATAGCAAGCTTAGTAAAAAAGAATGTTTGTCTCTTTGTATGTGAACTCCTACACAAACAGTGGCATCTCACAGGAACAGTGCAAAGTAGTATACATACTTTACATGATGCCACCTTCACCAACACATAGTGCCAAGAGAGGCATTATGTTAGTCGTAAAAGTGTGGGCATGTGCTATGTCAGTAAAATGTTTAGTTGTTTATGAGTTAAACATTAATTACATTAAAGTAAATATTGCATACTGTTTTCAAACATAAGGTTCTGGTGTAGGCATTAGGAAATCTTTTTCAATGACTTATTGCTTACATCCTGCGGATGGAGTCCTCTGTCAAATGGTGAGACTGTTCTGCCTCTTCTTCCTTGAACATTGAATCTATCTGAATATTGCACCTCTTTGAGTTTCTCTTCGGATGGATAACTTGAGCTAGGGACTCCAACAGAAACAAAATTGCAGATGCCTTTAATAAGGGGCACTTTTGGGTGCAAATTTGCGGAAAGATCAAGAGTATACTTGCTTCATTTTCAGCATGCAAACCCATGATCACAGTTGTAAGAATTGATTGTCTTTCTGAAAAAAAATTCCATATCTTAATAGTGGATTCTTTGGGTAACACTGTGTTAGTATTTCTATTATAGGCCTTTTTTTTAGACATTTATAAATAAAAATTCTCCAGAATGAAACTTTGCACGCAACGTATGAACCCAGGAATAAATATGTTTTAACCAAGAGCAAACACTTAAAATGCCTGAACCAAGTTATTGTTTTAAATGTGTTTAAACAAGCAACAACACTAAAAATTTAAGTTTACTGGTTTAAGATGCTTTTTTGTTTGTTTTGTGTAACTCAAAATGGCTAGGTAACTACAAAATAAATTTAACAAGCAATTTCAGCTAAATCATACCACTGAAGTCTATTGCAAAACTCCTGTTGATCTCAGTAGGAGCAGGATTTGGCCATTAGTGTAGAGTATGGTTTTCTTGTGGGTATTTGGTATGCAAAATGGCTATGGTCTGTCATGCTCCCAAACCCAGTTTCCTGGGAAACGAGACACAAGCTGCAGCTCTGATCCTTTTTCCAGCAAGATACTGTAGCTAAGGGTGGATGTCCCTGTGTTCCCATCTCTGGTAGTCATGGCTACAAACCCAAATTCCCAGGCCACATTACATAAGTACTTCAGTACTAGTGTTTTCTGCCCTGCCTCTGTTTGTTCTTCTCTAGAATTAGTGACTGGTTTAGAGACAAAAGGGTGAGGGAGAGAGATTTAATTTTATATTGAAACAAGACAGATCAGGCAACATTTCAACCCCTTCATACACTCAGTGCAATGAGAATCAACAACCAGGAGCTCACTTAACTTCTCAGATTGCTCAATTTGATTATTTGTTGCAACATTTTTTCCTTGATTCTGTTGTTTTCTGTCTTTTTTCCTAGACCATTTCCCTCTGGCTTGCTCTGGTCCAGGATTCTTCTCAAAAAGAGGCTCTGCAACTACATACCCTCTCTTCATATTCCCAACTCCAACTGTCATTCTCAAACTCTCACATACCTCTTGCTTCCAACCTACTTGTCTCCTGTCAGAGAGACCTCTCCTAAAGTGTTCTACCTGTTGTTTGAACAGCAGTGACAGAAGAAAAATATCATTCCTTGTGTATCCCCCTACAGAAGGAGGCTGTACACTGGTTTTGTTATCTTTCTCTTTTTTCTTTCTATATATTTATTTGTCTGTTCTTTTCTATCTCTGGCTCTATGTTTGCCACCTCTCTCAGTCAGCATGATCCCTGACAGTGCTGCCCCAAGGAAAAACCTAGAAAATCTGTGACTTCCTATATAGTATGTGATTGTTGTAAGGATGTCTGCTTGGTTGCCTATTTGGACCTTTAAAAAAATACAAACTTTTCAGCAACTACATTCAGCAACTACATTCATCTGTCATCTTCTTTCTTGTCACTCCCACATTTTTGGCACTGTGCCATGTCGTCACAAAGTTGTGCCTTCTACAATAAAATGAAATGTGATAGTCACTGGCCTGGAAGTTTAATGTCGTATATGGGATATCAAGGCAAGTTCAATTCAATTTAACTTTCTCTTAGAGCACAGGCCACAGTGCTGTCCTTTCAGGATTTTTCAGAAAGGATTGTACAGCCCTTGCCTAAACTCATAAATTGCACTGGTTGAATGAAAACCCATTTTAAAATAGATTTAGTTAAACCAGCACAAACCCTGGGGTGGCACACTTTGAAATTGGTTTACCAATTGGCATAAGCCATTTATAAACCGATTTAAGTGTCTCCTCACAGATGTTTGCACCAGTTTAACTAAAGTGACATAAAAAAACCTAATTTTAGTTAAACTGACATAACTTTTATGTAGGCAAGTTAAGAGTCAAAACTAGGGCGGAGAATTATGCTGAGTAAAAGGGCCAAAGCAGAGTACTGTCCTCCAAGGACCCTGCCCCCCAGCCCTTATATAGGGAGTATGCTGAGGAGAGGAGGGGTTCTGGAATAGTCCAGAATAAGGAGAGCACAGAGGTGACTTAAAGGCTGTTTAGCCCACCCTCCCTCCCCATGGGCTGTGAGTTCTATGTTGTACCTATTAGTCACATGTACAAAATCTCACACTGAATGTATTAATTATATTTACTATTAATAGCTGTCAGCCACTAACAAAGAGAAAGCATGCACAGGATTCTAATGTTCGTATTTAACATAAAGCATTTTAACAGTACTTGAGATTCTTTTAAAATCATTTTGAACACAGCTATTAAATAATAAGACTACAATTACAATTCTTTGTTTATAGTCTTTCAAAATTTCTTTTGTTTTATAAGGCATATTCTTGGGACATAAATATGTGCGTGTGTGCTTCCGCATGGGTGTGTGTTTAATCAGAAAATCTCTGGTTATGGGTGACTTGGGCAGTATTGACCCATTCAGAGCTTGACCAACGGAAGGGAATGATTTGGTGGAAGAAGTCTATTTTGAAAAAGCCATGTAGTTATGGAAGTTTTTGTGTATTTCAAATGTTTTTTTTTTGTTGTTGTTGTTTTTTTTGGCCAGGCAAGTCTATGAGGCTAGACATGTATCTGGATAATCTGAACTATGTATGGCTGATTTAAAAGGTATCCAATTTTAGTTGCCACTGTTGGTGGATGTGTACTTAAAATGGCTAGTGAGAGGTGGGTGAGGATGCTTGCTCCATCTGTCCTTATTGGAGTTTGAAGCCTTCTTTTTTGAGACATGCCCAGAATTTGGAGTTTATAACAAATGACGTGATCTTAGGTTTAGGGAAATTGAGAAATGTAGAAAATGTTTTGTTTTTCCTTTAAAAATGCATTCTGGTGATCTTTGGAGGCCACCAGTTAACAATTATAAAAAGATTTGTTACTGTGAATCTATAGGTTGCTGGTTTTTCAATATCACAATCCACATCAAAATAGCCACTTTTAATGGAAATTTATTCAGACCGCCTTGGCATATTATAGAATCACAGGGAAGGGATGGCAAGGGTCATCTAGTCTAACCCTTAATTATAAAATAGTTTGTGTTGCATTTTTCAGCTGCGGTGAACACTGGAAATTGACCTACGGTGAAACTTGTTGGACATCTTTGAGCCTCCAAAGTTTTTTGGCTCTTATAACAGGTGGCCACTTAATACAATGTGGCCAAAAAAAAACATTCAGAGGACTTTTATTTATGCACTGCCAAGACACTTCTACTTATACAGAAAGTTAAAACAACTGAACTAATGTTCTTCATAGTAGAAAAAATCTTCAATGTTAAATCATCTTACTTTTCTGTCCGTCTCAGGTTGTTTTCTGTTCAATTTACACTGCTGGGCAGATCTGCAGGTGTCCAGGAAACACATAAGAAAAGTGGCTGCCTGTTATAATGTGAGTAAAAATGGAGCAGATAGGAAATTGCCCAACGACTGTTAATATTGTCCAGGGATAGCAAATAGTTGTAGATAGCAGGTTTCTGACCTCTTTTAACAAAAGGCTGAAATTACAACCCATGCCCTGTTTCTAGAAAACTACTGATGTCCTTTTTTTTTTTTTTAAAGTGGGCTAGAAGATGAACTCAGCTGAATTCAGTGATGATGATGAAGGTAAAATGCTGTATCTTGTTTATTTTCTAGTCAGATAAAAAATACTAGTTGTGTGAAGACTTTGTCGATTTACATGAAGAATGCATTGTGATAAAGCAGCAATTATAACAATGACTGAAAAGTTAGCTGCTAAAACATCCTATTATTATTTTTGTTACCCATCATCCTTCTCCCTCCCCCAAACTCGTGCCTACTGTACTACCTGCCTCCTCACCTGCTAGATATTGTTTTTTAGGCTGTAAGCTCTTTGGGGCAGGAACTGTCATTTACTATATGTTTATACAGTTCCTACCACAATGGTGCCCCACCTTGGGGGCTTGAGGCTTCAAGGTGTTGCCATTATATAATGATAAATAATAATGACACTATTCAAAAGGCAGTTTCAGAAGAACAAACAGAAAGCACATTGTTGTAAGGGTATCGTGACTTTCTGAAGGAAGTGCTTGATTGTTTTAAACCTTCTCTTTTTCTAGTTAAAATTATAAAAAATAATCTTGTGAAAGTAGAAACAGAAAATGAAGATGAAGCACTAGACTGCTCTGTGACATCCAGATCTCCTGAGAAACACTCACTGGATGGCTCAGCTACTTGCCTACAGGATTCCAGCAAACGGAAACAGACCTCACTTGGTTGTGATGGTTCAGGGAGCCAGCAAGAGGTTTTACCCACTGTGAAGAAAAGACGCTTTACTCAAGAGGTGATTTCTCTACATGTGGCTATGCATGATGTACTGTTCAGATTTTATGGGCCAAATTTACTGCTGGTGTAAGCAGAGCACAACTCTTTTAAATTGACTCACACCAGCAATTAATTTGTTTATAGTCAGAAATAACTATAATCTTTGCCTAGTTTACCAGTACTACTTATCTGGATATTTTTAATGATGTGAGCAGTATCCCATTTTACAGCATAAATTTTACCATTAATTTTTTTTATCTAAAGCAATTATTTGTTTCTAATAATGCTTATAAACATGGAATTCTCAAACTAGTTTGGATTAACTGGGTCTGACTGTGATCATAGACCCCCTCTCATGTCCCTAGAGTAAATATTTTGTTAGTATTTTCATTAGAAATTTAGGCCTAAGTCCTGCAATCAGATCCCCATGGGTTAGCCCAATTGCCGGAGCAGGGTTGTAATTTTTCCAGATTATGTACAGTGGGACAGATTCTGATCTCAGTGAAACCACTCTAAAGCTAGAAGTTATTTGAAGTTGTTACAGTAACTCCTCACTGAAAGTCATCCCACTTAACGTTGTTTTGTTGTTATGTTGCTGATCAGTTAGGGAACATGCTCATTTAAAGTAAAGCAATGCTCCACTCTTATGTTGTTTGGCTGCCTGTTTTCTCCACAGCTGGCAGCCTCCCTACGCCCACCCCCCAGCTCCTCCTGCCCACCGGCAGACCTTGCGGATCAGCGCCTTCCCCCTCTTCCCCCTGCCTCCTGCCCACGACAATCAGCTGGTTTGCGGCGTTTTGGAGGGATTGGGGAGGAGCGAGGACTCAGCATGCTGGCTCCCCCTGCCTCCTGAACGCCGCAAGCCAGCTGATTGGTCCCGGGCAGGAGGGAGGGAGGGAGGAGGAGCGAGGACTGGGCGCGCCTCCCCCCCTGCCTCCAGAACCCAGCAATCAGCTGGCTTGCAGCATTTTAAAGGGTGAGAAGGGAGGGAGGACAGAGGAGCCAAGACACAGTGCGAAGTAAAGAGGGAGGAGATGAGGGGGCAGGTCAAAGATGAGGGCTTGGGGGAAGGAGTGGAGTGGGCAGGCTGAGGGTTGAGCCCCCCCATCCTTGGTGCTTGCAGACTAGGGAAGCTCCCCTGGAACCTAATCCTCCGTATTTACATTAATTCTTATGTGAAAATTGGATTCGCTTAACATCATTTCACTTAGAGTCGCATTTTTCAGGAACATAACTACAATGTTAAGTGAGGAGTTATTGTAGTTGCCTTGGATTTACAATGGGGCCAGAACCTAACCCAATAACTTTAGTGAATATTTATTCTCGACTGACTCTAGTGATGAATGAGCATGTTTAGAATAAATAACCAACCACAATCTTAGTCTGAAGTTCTAACAGAACCTTTGAGAGGTTAACTTTTTTTAATACTGATGTTTTTACTTGTGTGCTTCTCTCTACTTTCTGGTTCTGATGGTGACCAAAACTCAAGTTGTTAAATACTTTGAGTAAGTCAGCGGGACTTAGGCTCATAAGTGCCTGAGCCACTTTTGAAAATGAACCTTAAGACTTGCAATGCTGAATGGAACAAAGCCTAAATACTTCTTAAAATCTGGGCCTGTGGTCCTAAAATATAATTTGGATGATTATTCCACAATAGCAAAATACTTATGTTTCATAAAAGCTCAGCAACAGTATGTAATACAGTGGCTTCCTATGACAATGTAGGTAGCATGGTATTATGTGCCTGTAGCTCATATGGAACAATCTGCCTTGTAATTTTTTTGGTAGTACAGTAAATTTATAATATTTTTAACTGTGTATAGCATTATCTGAAACACATACACACATCTGTGCTTAAAGTCCAGGCTCCTTATGGATAATACAAACGAATGTTCCACAATAGATTAGTCTGAAGTTTCACCAAAAATACTCTGTGTGCTTCAGATAATGTTATACCCAGCTGGCAAAATAATTTATATAGTGCCAAGTTTATTACTGGAGGCAAGGAGAATGTTCTGAAGGCAGAACAAGGTATCCCAGATTAACAGAAAATGCTTAAATCTAGTCCCAAATGTGGCACTAGCTGTTAGCTGAACATTGACCGTGTGTTTCTGAAATGCAGATCTACAAATTCCTCCCACAACCAGATCCATACATCATGAGCTGCATTAGTGAAAGGGCAGAAGTTCTGCTGCCCTTATAACATACAGAGATCTGCCCTAATTCTCAGCGTAAGCACTTCTTTTCTTCCAAAGGGCCCCATCCAACCCCAATAATGTTAACTTTTATGTGTTCATTTTAAAAGGTCAATAAGGCACTTTAGATGATGAGTCCATGCTGATTAATACACTTCCCAGGTACTGCCTTGTTCCTGCCTCTTCACTTGAGCTGAGCATTAATCAGCACTACCCTCAGATTTTCATGTTTTATTGCTTCATGGAACACAAAAAAACCCTATGGTGAAACCTGAAAAGGACTAACAAATGATTTCCTTACCATAACAAGCCTTCTAACAAAGATGGAGCCAAATTGTACCCTTTTATATATGAGGATAATTTGGGGCAGTCTCTGAAGACATGAGGTTACCAGATCAGAGCAAGTTTCACCATATGTTCAAATCTCTTTATAATGCTGATTTTTTTTTTTTAATCAGAAAAGCCAGAGATCCCTGTTCTTAATTCTGTCTCTTGTGCCTTGGTATTACTGAATCTTATAACAGGTGCTTTAGTTAGGCCACATCTTCCCACTTAACAAGGGCACTTCTCTGAAAAGTGATGTTTTGGTGTTGCTCCATGTTTATCATGTTTCATTTAGTCCATCTCAAATGTGCTTTGTTTACAAGTAAAACTGGAGAGGAAAGTTTCTAATAGCGATCTCTGCAGAATCAACTTGGATCTGAAAATCACGCTTCTCAACCTTATCATTGCTGATAGGATTCTGCACTCTAAACTGAACCCATTAACACCCTCACTTATCACTTGTGCAACCTCATGGTCTTCAGTGGTGTTCTTGGTAGTCCATCGATCTGATGATGACAAATCTGAGCAAATCATCTATTGTTGGTCTCATGGTGTGCCCTCTAATTCTAGAGGTGCACATTTGGCTGCAGATGGTGCTTGAGAAGCTCGCAGTCAGTGGGTTGTGCGCTGCTGGTGCTCTGTGACGTTGTTCGCGTGCCTCTTGTAGACGCCGGCAGCGGCCTTCCTCAAAGGTGATGCAGGTATTTCTGACTGTTGCCCACCACTGTGTTCTGTCGCTGGTGGCGTCCTCAAGGTCCCTGGGTTTGATACTGCTATACTGCAGATTGGCTTTGATGGTGTCCTTGTAACGTTTTCATGGATGACCTATATGCCGGATGCCCTGGGAGAGCTCACCATAGAGAACCTGGCGGGGGATTCTGTTGGCATCCATGCGGCTGACATGACCGGTCCAACGTAGCTGTGACTTCGTGATCATCATTTCGATGCTTGTCATCTGGGCTGTCTCGAGGACCTCAAGATTGGGCACTTTGTCTTGCCAGCGGATCTTCATGACGTTGCGGATGCAACGCGTGTGGAATGCTTCGAGCTGCTTGATATGACGCCTATATAGTGTCCATGTTTCACACGCGTTCAAAAGAGATAAAAGAACAGCAGCTCTGTACACAAGCAGTTTTGTTGACTTCCAGATGTTGTGGTGGTTTAAAACTTTGACACGCAGATAGCCAAGTGCCTGGCTTGCTTTGGATATTCGTGCATTGATCTCATTATCCAGTGATCCATCACTGGATATGACACTACCCAGGTATTTAAAGTTCTCCACTACTTTAAGCTGAGTGCCATCAATGGAGATACTTGAGACAAAAACATTTGATCCAGGTACAGGTTGATGGAGAACTTCTGTCTTTCGAGGCTGATAGTTAGTCCGAAGAGTTGCGAGACCTCGGCAAACTGGTTGACAATGTGCTGTAGATCATTTTCAGTGTGAGCCATGAGGGCACAGTCATCGGCAAAGAGTGCCTCAAGAAGGAGTTTCTGCATTGTCTTAGTCTTTGCATTCAGGTGACGGAGGTCAAAAAGTGAACCATCATGCCGGTATTTCAAATATATATCTCGATCCAGATCTTTCATTGCATGGTTGAGGACGCATGCAAAGAACAGGTTAAATAAGACATGAGCGAGAACACATCCTTGTTTCACGCCGTTGGTGATGTTGAAGGGGGCAGATGTGGCTCCATCAGACAATACTTCGCCTGTCATGCTGTCATGAAAAAGACCTAAAATCTGGACAAATTTTCTTGGGCAGCCAAGTCATGTTAGAATAGTCCGAAGGGCTTCCCTGTTGACAGTATCAAATGCCTTTGTCAGATCTGTGAAGACAGCATACAGGTGCATGTTCTGTTCAATGCACTTCTCTTGTATTTGTCTGACAGCAAACACCATGTCGACTGTGCTCCGGCTAGGTCAAAAACCGCATTGACTTTCAGGTAGATTTGCCTTGGAAATACTGGCTATTAGGCGGTTCAAGATGATACGGGCGATGTTCTTCCCACCAACGGAGAGGAGGGATATGCCTCTATAATTTCCACATTCTGCTTTGCTGCCTTTGTTCTTGAAAAGAGAGACAATAGTTGTGTCGCGGAGGTCCTGTGGTATGTTTTCATCCTCCCAGATGCTGATGATCACGCTGTGTAACGCTGCTAGTGCTGCTGAACCTACTGCTTTGTATATCTCTGCTAGTATCCCATCTTTTCCTGGAGCTTTTCCTGAACTCATCTGGCTAACAGCTTTCTTAATCTCATCTATAGTGGGCAGAGAGTCAAGATCTGTCAGAGCAGGTTGTTGTGGAATTTCATTGAGGACGTTATTATTCACGGTTGATGGTCTATTGAGAAGGTTGCTAAAGTGTTCTTGCCATCTTTCATTGATGCCTTCTTTATCTTTAATCAGCATTGTGTTGTCTGATGAGAGCAGTGGGGTGGTCCTTAGTTTAGAAGGTCCATAGACAGTCTTAATAGCACTGAAGATGCTTTGAGTTGTGGGTCTTTGAGTTGTGGGTCTCAGCATAGTGCTCGATTTCTTTGGCTTTGCTCTCCCACCAGTTGTCTCGTATCTGACGGAGGTCTTTCTGTGTTTTGCTCTGAAGGTATTTGAAATGGTCTCGTTTGGAGACTGAGGAGGGATCGTTCTGCCATTCTGTAAAGGCTTTTCTCTTTTCTTCCAGAGCTGAGCATATTTCTTTTTGGTTCTCATCAAACCAATCCTGATGTGTTCTTTTCTTTGGTCCAAGACATGTTATTGCTGTGTCAGTCACCATCTGTTTGAACTGGTCCCACTTTTCGGTTGCAGTACCGATCCGTTGTCCGTGGGATGTCAGTTTGTCATCAAGACTCTTCTGAAAGTTGTTGAAACATTGAGCATCCTTCAGTTTGGCTATGTTGAAAGCAGGTCGCACATGCTTAGGGCGTTTGTGCCGAGAGGGAGCGATGTAAAGTTGGAGAGACATCCTGACTAATCTGCGGTCTGTCCAGCATTCTGCGCCTCGCATTACTCTGGTGATCATTACGTCTCGGATGTCTCGCCTTCTGACAATGGCCATGTACTACATAAACAAACAGGGAGGGACCTAGGGTGCATCCACGTCATTTTGTATTTATCCGCTTGTCAGAACAGAGTGTTGGTAATAGTCAGGTCATTTTCAGAACAAAGGCTCGAAAGGAGTAGTCCATTGCTGTTCATTTTGCCTACACCATGTGGCCCGGTTACTCCTTTTCAGTTCTCATCAGCCCCGACTCGGGCATTGAAATCTCCAAGTAGGAGTAGTTTGTCTGTTACAGGTGTGGCCTTGATCAGTCTGTTGAGATCTTCATAGAATTGTTCCTTCGAGTTGTCAGAGCATGTTAGAGTGGGTGCATATGCACTAATGATGTTTGGCATTTAGTGGGAAGCGTAGTTTCAGCAATCTTTCATTGATACCCACTGGAAGGTCTGGGAGTTGATGCATCAATGAGGTTTTCATTGCCAGACCAACTCCATGTATTCTGTCCTCTGCCTCAGTCTTACCCTTCCAGAAGAGGGTGTAACCACTTTCTGGTTCGCTCAAGAAACCTTCCCCAGGCAATCTTGTTTCGCTTAATGCCGCTATATCAATGTTGTAGCTGGCTAGTTCTTGAGCAATGAGAGCTGTCCTTCTCTCAGGTCTTGCAGCAGCTTCTCGATCCATGAGGGTACGAATATTCCATACACCAATGGTAAGTTTTCTCAAATTTTTCTTTTGGTTTCAGCTGCAGATTGGGTTAAATTGCCAGCCGCGGCTTGCTGGCCAGCTATTGTAGGGCAGGCAATTTTTAGGCCGCCTTTTCTAGGTGCCTCCCTTACTAGGGTGAGCAGTGCTGTCCTAAAGAGTGCTGCTCAGACGCCTGGGATGCTGCCAGGCAACTCTACTGCCCCAAGTACAGAGCTGGATGACCACCTATCCACAGGCTGCCTGGGTGCAGGATTGGGACTATGACTCCCAGTGGTAACCTCCACCAGTCGCTTTGCCCCTCCCCCATTGCCACAGAACTTCGGTGGTATGATGATGTTTGATGATTTGCACAGGACCTGTGCGTGAAAGCTTTTTAAGTGGTAGAGCCGTTACACGGGAGCAATCCCACTCTCTCGACCTTAGAAGCCAAACACCAATGATACGAAAAATCGTCACGACTGGTAACTTCTTTGGTTCTTCTTTGAGTGCTTGCTCATATCCATTCCAGTTAGGTGTGCGCGCGCCACGTGCACGTTTGTCGGAAGATTTTTACCCTAGCAACACTCGGTGGGTCGGCTGGGCACCCCCTGGAGTGGCGTCACCATGGTGCCGGATATATACCCGTGCCAACCCAACCGCCCCTCAGTTCCTTCTTACTGCCTGTGTCGGTCACTGGAACAGTGGAGTGCGGTTTCACTGACCTTCACCTCCCTAACTACTCGTAGTTCTCTAGTTATTTTGTTGTGTATATAGTTCAAAGTTATATAGTTATAGTTAATTTTTATTGTTCATAGTTAGTGTTATAGTTAAGAGGAGTTCGGGGATTAGCCCCTTCTCCGCACCTGGTACTGGAGCCCATGCCCAGTTCACCAGGTTTCAAACCGTGCTCGGCCTGTCATAAGCCGATGCCGACAGGAGATCCACACGACTCCTGCCTTAAGTGCCTCGGGGAATCTCACCTGACAGATAAATGTCACATTTGCAAGGCTTTTAAGCCGAGAACAAAAAAGGAGCGGGACTTTCAGCTAAAGCAGCTCCTCATGGAGGCGGCTCTTACCCCTCTGCCTTCGGCACCGAGCGCTGGTCAATCAGCGGGCAGAAGTACCTCCTCGGCACCGGACCGCGCCGGTACTGCCAAGGCCTCTTGGCACCAGCCGTTGCCGGCACCGAAGTCGACTCGGCACCTCTCCCTCTCCCTGAGGTCAAGAAAGCCTAAGACTCTTGCTGCTTCCATGCCACCTGCACTGCAGCCAGAGAGCTTGTCTAAGTCGAATCGCCCAGCACTGACACCTGCTGCGGCACCGACGACATTGGCACCATCGATTCCAGTCCCATGAGGGCCGTCGAGTCCGGTGCCTGACAGCTCCCCGGCACGCGCCATGGTTGAGCTTACTATTTCCTCCACGCCAGAGACATTCTCAACGGCAAGGGATCTGATTGTCATGACAGAGTCGACGCTGCCTCAACCCCCGGCACCGCCAGTGGGGGTAATACAGTCTATTGGCAAGCCTGCCTTGATAAGACCATCCTCTGTCGGCACAGCAGAGCGGCACCGTTCACGATCACGGTCCCGCAGACACTCCAGGTCCCGTCGGCGCTCCTGCTCCTGATGCCACTCGCAGTCCCAGTATTGTTCTCTTCCTCGGTACCGGTCGCACTCGCGGCACCAGTCGGTATCCCGTTTGCTGGCCTGCTACTCTCAGCACCGTTCCAGCTCCTGGCACCGCTCCAGACACCGTGACTCCCATAGCCGCTCCCGATGTCGAGCCTCGAGATCTCGGTCGACCTCCTGGCACCGCTCCGGTCGCAGGTCCCGATCTCGTTCCCAGTACCAGTAAGCCTCCCAGTACCAGTCCCCGGTGCCGAGTAGGGCAAGGTCCGCTAGAGACAGAGACTGGGGCTTTTCAGCACCTCCATGGCCATCCAGACATGTTTCAGTGTTGTCCCACGGGGACAGCTCTTATGCTCAGGACCGCGATTCTGATGTGCCCACCAGAGTCTTCCAAGAGACCCAGGCCCAGGACCAAGGACCCCATCAGTGGTCTTTCTGGACACCTTGGGCATACCACCAGGCCCAAGGTGTACCAGTAGTTCCGTCCCGCTCTGTCTCATCAGAGCACCGAGTGCCAGAGGCGACGGTTAGCCGTCCCCCTCCGACTGCTGCGGAGGAAGCCCCAGTTCACCCACCGGACTCCCAGGTTCCTCTGGAGCAGGCAATCGCCCAAGAGCAACAGGCCGCCTAGGACCCGCTCGTCACCGGCATCTCCTCTTCCTCTTCTCCAGATGAGGCGGTGGCAGGAACATCCTCCTCGGGCCCTCCTCCAATTGACCTGAGAGCCCATCAGGACCTCCTAAGGAGGGTAGCACTCAATATGAACCTCCAGGTGGAGGAGGTTCCAGAGGTAGAGGACCCGGTAGTGGACATTCTATCGGCGGATGCTCCCACTAGAGTGGCCCCACTGTTTATTCAGACCATCCAGGCAAATGCCGATACTATATGGCAGTCCCCAGCCTCTATCCCTCCTGTGGCCAGGGGAGTCAAGCATAAATATATAGTGCCCTCTAAAGAGTACGAGTATTTGTATGTCCATCCTCCTCCCTGCTCACTAGTTGCTGCCTACCTCTGCCGACGTCGGATACACGTTTTTCCATATCTGGACGGTTAGCTCATCCGAGGGGCCTCCGAGACACAAGTCACTCAGCATGTGGGCATCGTCAAGGACCTATTCACACATCTAGGCCTGATGATCAATATAGAAAAATCTACTCTGGTTCCCACGCAGAGGTTAGACTTCATAGGAGCTATCCTGGACTCCAATCTAGCCAGAGCCTGCTTACCACAGCCGCGGTTTCAGGCGATGGCAACAATCATGCGAGGTCTACAGAATTTCCCGACGACCTCGGCTCACACTTGTCTCGGTCTCCTGGGTCACATGGCTTCCGGCATGTTTGTAACCAAACACGCCAGGCTCCACCTCCATCCTCTCCAAGTTTTGCTCAACTCGGTATACCTCCTGGGCAGGGACCCGATAGACACGATAATCACCATTCCCTCGAGCAACCTAGGCTTCCTAGAATGGTGGCTGACTCCCTCCCTGGTGTGTGCAGAGATGCCATTCCATCCGCCCCAACCCTCAATGTCCCTGACGACGGACGCGTCATCTTTCAGCTGGGGTGCTCACCTCGGTCTCCTTCGTACTCAAGGCCTTTGGTCTTCTCAGGAGCTGGCATTACACATAAATGTCTGAGAACTGAGAACAGTCCGCCTGGCGTGCCAAGCGTTCCAGCAACAGTTGCGCGGCCGTTGTGTCTCAGTGTTTACAGAAAACACAACGGCCATGTACTACATAAACAAACAGGGAGGGACACGGTCCTCCCCCCTTTGTCAGGAGGCCATCCAACTCTGGGGCTTTTGCATAGCCCACTTGATAGATCTGGTAGTGTCCTTTCTCCCAGGCATTCAGAACACCCTGGCGGATCGAGTCAGCAGGTCTTTCCTGTCTCACGAGTGGTCGATCAGCCCAGACGTTATGCATTCTGTTTTCCAGAAGTGGGGATTTCCCCACATAGACCTGTTCGCTTCCCGTGAGAACAGGAAATGCCAGATGTTCTGCTCCTTCCAAGGTCTCTCCCCGGGATCGATCTCGGACGCTTTCCTGATGCCGTGGAAGAGCCAGTTTCTTTATGCCTTCCCACCATTCCTGTTCAGAAGGTCCTGCTGAAACTCCGCAGGGACAGAGCGCGCATCATCATGATTGCTCCAGCGTGGCCCAGGCAGCACTGGTACACCACTTTGCTCGACCTATCGATAGCCAACCCGATTACCCTGCCAATCCACCCAGACCTCATAACTCAGGACCACGGCAGGCTTCGCCATCCAGACCTGCAAGCTCTTCACCTCACGGCGTGGCTGCTGCGTGGCTAAACCAGTCAGAGTTACGTTGTTCTGAATCAGTACGACAAGTTCTCCTGGGTAGCAGGAAGCCTTCCACCCGGTCAACGTACCTGGCCAAGTGGAAGCGTTTCTCCTGCTGGTGCGAAACGCTTAATCTTACTCCCACTGAGGTCTTGATCACCTCTATTGTGGACTACCTCCGGTCTTCTCAAACAGCAGGGCCTAGCAGTATCATCACTGAGGGTACACTTGGCAGCCATCTCTACCTTCCACCCAGGCGAAGGTGATTGTTCCGTGTTCTCACACCCTATGGTTTCGAGGTTCCTCAAGGGCTTGGAGTGCTTATACCCTCAAGTACGCCACCCAGCCCCGACCTGGGACCTCAACCTGGTTTAACCAGACTTATGTCTCCCCCATTCGAGCTGTTAGCAACCTCCTTGCTGCTATACCTGTCTTGGAAGACAGCTTTCCTTGTAGCCATTACATCGGCCAGACGAGTCTCCGAGCTTAGGGCTCTTACGGTGGATCCGGTACACTGTGTTCCACAAAGACAAGGTGCAGTTGCGACCACACCTGGCTATCCTCCCTAAGGTGGTTTCGGTCTTTCATGTTAACCAGGACATCTTTCTCCCGATCTTCTTCCCGAAGCCACACTAAATGCGACAGGAGCAACAATTGCACTCCCTGGATGTCCGTAGAGCGCTCGCATTTTATATTGAGCAGACAAAACCATTTCATAAAACACCCCAACTCTTTGTCGTGATAGCAGACCGAATGAAAGGCCTACCTGTTTCCTCTCAGAGGATCTCATCTTGGGTGACAGCATGCATCCGCACTTGTTATGATTTGGCTCATATTTCCCCAAGGCACATCACCGCGCATTCTACCAGGGCTCAGGCTTCATCTGCTGCCTTCCTGGCTCGTGTACCTATCCAGGAGATATGTCGCGCAGCTACCTAGTCCTCGGTCCACACCTTTGCTTCGCATTATGCTCTGGTTCAACAGTCAAGAGATGATGCAGCCTTTGGCTCAGCAGTTTTGCATTCTGCCACATCTCACTCCGATCCCACCGCCTAGGTAAGATTTGGGAATCACCTAACTGGAATGGATATGAGCAAGCACTCGAAGAAGAAAGGACGGTTCCTCACCTTTGTAACTGTTGTTCTTCGAGATGTGTTGCTCATATCCATTCCAAACCCGCCCTCCTTCCCCACTATTGGAGTAGCCGGCAAGAAGGAACTGAGGGGCGGTTGGGTCGGCAGGAGTATATATCCGGCGCCATGGTGGCGCCACTACAGGGGGCACTCAGCCGACCCACCGAGTGTTGCTAGGGTAAAAATCTTCCGACGAACGTGCACGCAGCGCACGCACACCTAATTGGAATGGATATGAGCAACACATCTCGAAGAACAACAGTTACAAAGGTGAGTAACTGTCTTTTGCAGTGGATGGCTGTCATAAACAGATAGTTAAGGGTTAATATCTCTTTTAGCTGTAAAGGGTTAACAAGCTCAGTAAACCTGGCTGACACCTGACCAGAGGACCAATAGGGGGACAAGATACTTTCAAATCTTGGTGGAGGGAAGTCTTTGTGCTTTTTGTTTTGGGAGTTGTTCGCTCTTGGGACTAAGAGGGACGAGACGTACATCCAGGCTCTCCAAATCTTTCTGAATCAGTCTCTCATGTTTCAAAATTGTAAGTAATAGCCAGGCAAGGCGGATTAGTCTTATGTTTGTTTTCTCAACTTGTGAATGTTTCTTTTTGCTGGAAGGATTTTTACCTCTGTTTGCTGTAACTTTGAATCTAAGGCTAGAGGGGGGTTTCCTCTAGGCTATATGAATCTGAGTACCCTGTAAAATATTTTCCATCCTGATTTTACAGAGATGATTTTTACCTTTTCTTTCTTTAATTAAAAGCTTTCTTTTTTAAGAACCTGATTGATTTTTTCTTGTTTAAGATCCAAGGGGATTGGGTCTGAACTCACCAGGGATTGGTAAGGGGGAAAGGGAGGGGGAATGGTTAATTCCTCCTTGTTTTAAGATCCGATGAGTTTAAATCTGTGTTCATCAGGGAATTGGTGAAGCCTCCCAAGGCAGCCCAGGGAGGGGAAAGTCTGGGGTGGGGACAGGGAGTGTGCCAAACACTGAATTTCTGGCTGGTGGCAGCGTTACCAGATCTAAGCTAGTAATTAAGCTTAGAAGTGTTCATGCAGGTCCCCACTTTTGTACTCTAAAGTTCAAAGTGGGGAAAGAAACCTTGACAATGGCCTTGATGTCTTTTGTGCCTTTTTAAGCCCTCTGCTTTCCACAAAGCGTTGCAGAACCACCTTCTTGGCCGTTGGATCATAATGATCTCTTTCGCCCAGTCCGCCGGAGCTGACGTCGCATGCGGGTAGGCATATCCCTAATTCACTGAGGGTTTGAGTCCCATCAGTTACACTCACCTGGTTTGGCCGGCGTGTCGAAGCTGTTGCCCAGGGTGTGGCCGCTGCGCATGCTGCAGCTACTTGGAGCCACAGGTGAGAGCTGAGTGACAGGTGGGGACCAAAGTGGACAGACTACCCCCGAAGGGGTACGACAAGTCCCCCGATCAGAGGTACTACCCCTCCCTGGGCACCCCATAGACCCCTTCAGTGGTGTTACACTTGTGTAAATGGGCAAGATATGGCACTGTAATTGGAATTTAGCTTATTCTGGTGATGGTGCATGAGGTAGAGTAGAACCCAGCTTGATCTCCCCTATATGTTTGGGCTCTGCATTACTTATAGGACTAAAAAGTAGTGTAAACTTATTTTTGTCACTAGGGTAAGCAGATATGAGTGTGAATACACATAGGAAGCAGATTAGCTGAGTAAGAAGGTGCTGCCATTTTTTTTACGCTATTGTTTTTCAGAGAAGATCCGCCATCTAAGGGCCTGATCCTAGGATGGGACTTACAGTTGCTCATCACCTCTTAACCTCTGGCCCATAGTCTGTATTCCATTGCTTTTTAATATTTTAATGCAAGTTCTTTATTTTTTGTCTAATTAATATTCTGTCTAGCAAGCTGGGGAAAAATTCAATATGGTCAGATTCAAAATGTGTGTGTGTTCTCACATGTTTTTGAGTTCTGTGTATTGTAATTTTTTGTTGTTGTTCACCTACTTAATTTTCTAGGAGTTATTCACAATATCCATGTGCTTGAAAAAAGTAAATAAATAAATGATGAGCTAAATATTTACAGTGAATTAATGAAAACATTTGCTTCAGAACTCAAACTATGAGGAACGGTTAGGAAATGCAGTGCTTAAAAATAATTTATAGCATGAATTCTTAAAGAGTTCACTACTAACAGGTTTAGAACCATGAAGAATTCAATGAATATAAATGTCTCTGCCTTTCAGAAATAGATCATTCTACTCTCATTTTTAAAAGGCCTTTTCACTAATTATATTGGGGGGGGTTAAGTTGTGTTGGTATCATAGAGTTGTCCCTGAATTGGACTGCTGGGGGTAAATACTTGCACACATTTTTCAGAGCCAAAGGAGAAAAAATTAACACACCTGTCAAGGCTGTTGGACCACAATGTCCTCCTTGAGTGGTAGTAGGAAGAGTAATGAAACATTAAAATACAGTTGGGGGAGCAGTGAGGTTGTGGCTAGATCACAGGATTCGGAATCAGAAAACCTGAATTCAGACACAAAGTGGGAGGTAATGATGAGCATTTAAAGCTCTCTGGGTAAAAATGCCAAGTATTATGATTGTGTAGTTATCCCATAACAGAGGTTATGAACAAAGAAGTAAAATAATACTTTCCCTGTAAAGCATGTTTGGTGATTGTTTTCCTTCAGTACATTTATGAACTTGATTTATATAGCACAGTTGGGTTCATTAATGAAAATTAGGCAATGCATATTTATTTAATGACGCCTACCTGTGGAACACAAATTTGTAGCTATTATTTTAAAGCAAACTGTCTTACTAATACGACGTTTGTTGATTCATAGGGCCTTATTTCAAACATGAAGAACCGAGATATTGGGTCACCCGCTCAGGTAACTGTAGAGCAGCCTAACAAGAACAAGAATCCCAATATAACATGGCTGTGTGAAGAAGAACCCTTCAATGACGTGACCACTCCATCCTATAAGAAACCCCTGTATGGCATCTCACACAAAATTACAGAGAAGAAGAGCACACAAGGGGCAGAGCAGTTTTCTTCTTATGAGCTATTTGAAAAGGTCAATCCAAGCAGCCCCTGCCATCTGCGGAATTTGAGTGATCAACGCAAAAGGGATTCTGCTGCTACCATCGCTGTTACAGCTTCCACCGCAGATTCTGATCCAAACATATATTCTTTGATACAGAAAATGTTTTACACCCTCAACACCCTGAATTCCAATATGACTCAGCTTCACAGTAAGGTTGACCTGTTGTCTCTTGAGGTCAGCAGAATTAAAAAGCATGTCAGCCCAACAGAGTCTGTAGCAGAGTTCAGGCCTCCCCCAGAGTACCAGCTAACCGCTGCAGAACTCAAACAGATCATGGATCAGAGCACATCAGGTGGAGATTTGGCTTGTCGGTTACTAGTTCAGCTTTTCCCAGAGCTCTTCAGCGATGAGGAGTTCAACAGGAGCTGCAGCACATGTGGCTTCCTTAACAAAAAGAAGCTTGAATCGCTTCATTTGCAGCTTATCCGAAACTATGTGGAAGTTTGTTATCCTTCTGTGAAGAACAATGCTGTGTGGCAGGTGGAGTGTTTGCCTCAAGTTAATGACTTTTTCAGTAGGTTTTGGGCGCAAAGAGAAATGGAAAATAGTCAGCAAAGTGTGCAGTCATCCAGTTTTTATGAGTCTGAACAGGTAGAGTCGTCTCATTTCATTGAGGATAAAGAGCAGGGGGAAGCTTTGTCTCTGGACAGGGATGATGCCACCACCTCAGATTATGTTCTGGATGCTCAGGATCTCAATGAATTTTTAGATGAAGCTTCGTCCCCTGGGGAATTTTCTGTGTTTTTGTTACACAGATTATTTCCTGAGCTCTTCGACCACAGGAACCTGGCTGAAAGATATAACTGCTATGGAGATTCTGGGAAGCAAGAGCTGGATCCTCATCGACTTCAGATAATTCGAAGATACACAGAAATTTACTTTCCTGATGTGCAGGAAGAGGAGGCGTGGTTGCAGCAGTGTGCACAGCGAATAAATGATGAACTTGAAAGTACGTATATGGATGGGAGTGAGTGTGAACAGATGAGAGACGACTGCTATGATTCTTCTAGTTTGCCTGATGATGTATCTATCATAAAAGTGGAAGACAGCTTTGAATATGAAAGGCCAGGAAGAAGGTCAAAAAAGATTTGGCTTGTGCCCATAGACTTTGATAAACTTGACATTCCCCCTCCCGATTTTGATGTTCCTATCCCGGATTACCTGCTGAACAAGGAACAAATTAAAAATATATATGAAAGCAGTCTGTCCATAGGAAATTTTGCATCTCGATTGCTTGTTCACTTATTCCCTGAACTGTTTACTCATGAAAATCTAAGGAAGCAATACAACTGTAGCGGATCACTAGGCAAGAAACAACTTGATCCAAGCAGGATTAAATTAATTCGACACTATGTGCAAATATTGTACCCAAGAGCAAAGAACGATAGAGTATGGACATTGGAATTTGTTGGGAAGCTTGATGAGAGATGTCGACGCAGGGATACCGAACAGAGGCGCACATACCAACAGCAGCGGAAAGTTCATGTTCCGGGGCCTGAGAGGAGAGAATTTCTTACCTATGCAATAAACCCAGAAAGATTCAGAGAAGAGTTTGAAGGGCCACCACTGCCGCCAGAAAGAAGCAGCAAAGATTTTTGCAAGATACCACTTGATGAACTTGTCGTTCCTTCCCCAGACTTCCCTGTGCCTTCTCTGTACATGCTATCTGATAAAGAGGTAAGAGAGATAGTACAGCAGAGCCTTTCTGTGGGAAACTTTGCTGCCAGGCTTCTAGTAAGGCTCTTTCCAGAGCTCTTTACCCCAGAGAATCTCAGACTGCAATATAACCATTCAGGTGCTTGTAACAAGAAGCAACTTGATCCCACCAGACTCAGATTGATCCGTCATTATGTTGAAGCAGTTTACCCCGTGGAGAAAATGGAAGAAGTGTGGCATTATGAATGTATACCAAGCATCGATGAAAGATGCCGGCGTCCCAACAGGAAAAAGTGTGATATACTGAAAAAAGCCAAGAAAGCAAAAAAGTAACAGACTCTCTAAATTCTTCAGACTTTGACCACTAAATTATTTGGGAAGAGCATATTTTGTTCTAGACTGGAAGCCTGATCTTACTATGGAATCTAAGGGCGATCAGCCCCTAGGAATATTGGGCGCTAAGATTGTTACTTTTTAATATGTGTGTTGCACATATAAGGGCACTGCAACAGTGGAAAGTGGTTTACTACATTTGTACATGATAAAGACCATAAATGATCAGTGATGAAGTCACTAATGACTCATTAAGAGCATGACTTTTGCTGGTGCAAATACACATATTAAGTGTATTAGTCCTCTCCCCACTTTTGCATCTTCCATTTTTATCACTTTTTTTAATAATAAAAAAAACCTTTTAAAAAATCATTGTGCTCTTCGGGGCAGTTTTGCATTAAACCCTTTTAAACATCAAGGTTAAATAATTTGGAATCTGAATTATTTTTTAACTTGCAAATTTTGTTTTTGAAAGTGCCATGTTCATTGAGAATGATTGAAACATCAGACTTGGTTACTATAGTAATTACAGCTATCCCTTTGTTTTGTTCTTGATGATAATGAAAATAACAGGAGGTCAATACTGGGTCAAATGTAATTTCCTTTTTGACTGTTACCAATGTATTATTTCCATTTCTATAAGAACTAAGACTTGATTAGACACAATGTGTTTTTACGTTGAGATGGTAGTCCTGATCCTTCACCCTTACTCATGTAAGTTATTTCATTGTCTTCAATGTGGCTACTGAGAACTGCTTCAGTGAATAGGGTTACAAAACAGAATCAAGCCCTGTAACAGCAGAATGTGTTGCTATTGCCTGTTAGTCTCTCTCTTTTTAGAAAAAGTACTTGAAACAAGGAATGTACAAAAACATTTAAGTCCTTATTCTTCATCAGAATTATGATTCCAAAGTTTCCAGTATTAAATCAAATATTTAATAAGCAAAAGGTAAATACAAAGATTTGATTCTGTGGTAGAAGTGAATGCTGCAGGGTTCCCCCCATGAGCTGTGGTGATATGCTGTGTTTGTGTGAATACAGCACAACCTGGAGTCTCCGAATGTCATAGGGATATTGAAAATTCCTTTGATTATCCAAACTGATTTAGTGTAATTAATATCTGTCTGGAAATGTAATCTTGTATGGTTAACTTAGGTTCAGATTAAAAAGATTGCATTGTTAATATAATTAGTTATAATGAAGAACATCCTAAGTCTATTGTGACTTCACAGTTTCTGATCTGTCCTTGAAGAGTGCTGCATTAAAATCAGAACCTGATTTTCCTCTCAGTTACGTTGCTGTAAAGCAGGATGTCTGTTGATGTCAATGGTTTGAGAGAATCGAGCCTTCCGTTAGATGTTAGTCATGGCAGTGATCGTTTAACACTGACCATCCCTTGAACATCTTGAGATTTGTTGAGGTTCTCTGTGGTCCTCTTTTGTTATTTATTTAGATGGATCATAGTATCACATTTCAGTTAAGCCCCAGTGTAAATTTCTATTTTAGCAATTGTATTAAACTACAAAATACTTGATATTTTTACTTCAGTTTTTTAGAATTTACTGGTCTCAGAATCATGTTGACCCCTTGCTTTTTTAAAAAAAAATATTTTTTTCTAATGGCAAGAATTAGCAAAGTTATTTTACAGTGTTAAAGCAGTAGTAAGTCACAGTAGAGAGTAGAACTCACCCATTTTCCCCTATGTGCTAGCAACATCCTTAAAGAATGTATGATGAGAGTCATGATTGTACTGAATAATCTAATACTGTTTAAATTCACTTAAATCTCTCCTGTTGGCATAAGTAATAGCAGACCATGCGCAAAATGGATATCAGCGCAAATATGGTTATAAATAAAGTGAGAACATTTTACCAAAGATAATGCACTTATACCATGCCTGCATCCTACCTTTCATTTTAGTACATATTTTTAGCAAACTGAATATATCAGAAATGCAAGGTTTTTTATAATTATATGCTACTAAGCACCTCTTTGTGAACAATTACACATGCATTTTTATGTGCTATATAAAATGTCATGAAAATAGTAAAAGTCTTTTAATTTAAAGTTGAAAATGGCTAGCATGTATTCTGCAGCCCAAAAGGTAAGGAATGTTATATGCAGATTTTCTTTATAGTTTCTTTATCTTAATGTCACATTTGCTTCAACAATAAAGTGTGTCAGATCCCGTTGAGAACTTCAACGTATCTTAAACTTGTACATGGTTGGTAAATAGATTATATGAATGCATGGAATTTTGTACCACAACATACAATTTTAAGATATATTGACATTTTCAATGAGTTTTGATATTCATTTGGTACATTTGGCTTCATAAGGCAACCAAATGAATCTATTTATATGACACAATGATCAATATATGAGGGGTTTTATTTTAGAAAAATTAGATTATCAAAAGTGGACAGCTCAACAGAAATGGTCTTTTTTTTCAATTTCTGATCAAATTATTATAGTCTGCTTATATATTATATATTCTTCTGATCTGATTGTCTTGTTGGATTGCCCACAATCCTTTTCTGACCTGACATCCTTTTGAAAGGCAGTTTGATATAAAGACAAAATACACCTAAAAAGTGACAGCTTGCAAAGGAAACTTGTTGAGGTGCATTTGGAAGTGAATTCATCCAATTGGTCAAGTAATGAAATGTATATGTTGTTAAAAAAGAAATGCTGGCTCGTGATTGGCTATGAACAGACTCATAAACTGTCAGGTTTTTTATTTAACTTTTCTAAAGTCTGTTACTAAGATCTGAAGTAACATTAATCAATCAGACTGAATACACAAGTGAGGGCATCTTGATTAGCTGCAACTGCTCTAATGTCATCTCCCTTTTAGAATGTTATTTTAAAAGGACAAATAGTCACTGATTTCAAACGTAGGCTATCTGGAGAGATTCCCAGATATTAAATGAAAACATTCAGAACATATGTAATCATACACACACTGATTTCATATTAACTATACATGGTTTTACTTCTTCAGTAAATCCTGTTGAGATGAATGTCAGAAGTCTAAGTATCTGTTTATTATAACTTTAATATAACACCTTTGGTAAGTATTAAACAACTCTCTCTTACAGAGATTCTAAAGGAAACAGCATAGTATTCAATGGCTCTATAGTTTCTAGTGTGATTGTCAGAATTTTCCCAACAGAAAAAAGGACTGCAAGTCTGCTACAAAATTAATGTAGCACCTTTTTATTTTATTTTATTTTGGTGTCTCACCAATTTCACACAAATGAAACACTTAACTAAGCTCACCAATTTCACACAAATGAAACACTTAACTAAGGAACTGTGCAAGGGTTTAAAATGTATATATTCTTTTCTGAAATTTGAATGGGAAAATGAATCTACTGCTTAGAAGTTCTTGCAGTTATCCAGGGAATCTGGCAACTGTATTAGCAGGGAAATGCAAATAGTATATTTTCATGAGAGAAAAATACTTCCTATTTGAAAGGATTACATTTGATTACTATTAAGAGTAAGATGTAGCCCTGAGCATTTTGTCATAATTTTGTTATTATGAATAAAAAAGTACTTTATCATCATAGGAAAAATGTTCAGAAGCAGTTCTATTTTTCTATCTTCAAGTTAAGATAGTTTGTATATCAATTTTATTTCTGAATTCATTTCTTTTAAATTCAGACAAATCTTGTTTTACTATTGTGTAATACTTTTGTAACAGTGGTGCCCAGTGGCCCCAATCAGGATCAGGGCACTCTAGTGCTCAGTACTGTACAAACACATGACGACATCACTGCACTGAAGATCTTGAAATCAAAGTGAAAAATTGAGGAGAGTTCAAACCTCTGACTTTAAGAGTAAGTCACTGAAATTTTGGGATTGCCTTTGACACAAACTATGTATTATTTGGATGCTATAACTTTCTTTTTCCAAGTCAGTTGTTTTCATTGTTACCACTATTCAGTTGGCGGCTAATGCAAGTATAAACTTTTCCCATCACTATTCCAAAGATGCTTTAAAAAAAAAAGATATGTTTTGGGTGCTTTTACTGCAAATCTGAACCCTGTTTTTGCTCCCTTCCTTAACTCCATGCTCCCACATGATTATCATCCATTCCTGGGAATCTCTTCTTCATGTTGGGTACTACTGCCTGTCCATGGACACTGGTCCTACAGACACATTTCAGTTATGGATCAGCTGTCTACCATCTTTCCCATCTTGGCACATAAGATGTACCATGTGCTTTAGTTACCCAGCCACAGCAAATCTGAGGAGAGAACTTCAAGATCTGCCCTACAGTGCTTTCATAAACTTCATCTTGTTTCTCTCGCCCCACAAGACCCATTCAAATAAACCTATTAGCAGTGAGATTCTTCTTAATTTATTAAAACAAATTATTCTAATAATAAAATGTTAGTAATTATGTTTGTCCGGGGATTATACAACTCCTATTCTGAGTAGCTGTCAGCATATAATTAGCTCCTTCTCCCTACAGGGAGCTGTCCCTGGATTACCATGTCTAGATCAGCCACCCAAATGCAAATAATCTGTAACTAAAAAAGATCAACCAAGTTCCATCAGACTCCAAGGACTTGCTTTTTCTAGCTTTACCTCACCTGGTTGCCAGAATCTAGACTCCCACCTCACACATCTTTTCATACATCTTCCTTATTCAGATCTATATGCTCTCTTCCTGCTCCTTTGAGACTTGACCTGCCGTTGCATGGACAGAACTTCTACTTGTCCCATTTCCTGCCCTATCCCACAATGTGACCATGGTTCATGTAGCAATTTTTCTCCTTTAGTAACCATTCTTAAAGGGAAACCTTGATTGTCATTAGAGAAGCAGAGCTTATAAAAGGGATCCCCAAAAAGTAGAATGGCTGGGAGAATGATTTTTTTCCTGTGAAAAATTTTGATAAAACTTAAAATTTGTTTCAAACTTTTCTGTGGAAATTTTCAAATTTTCATCTAAAAACCTTTTCAATTTTCAGCAACCAAAACTGAAAAAAATGCAGTTGGTCAGATGAAATGTTTTGGTAGTAATAAAAAGAAAACCTTCAAAACATCCCAAAATGTTGTTCTTTGGTTGCTGACATCTACCCCCACGCCCCCTCAAAAAAAAATCCTAATGTGTTGACTGCCAAAACCTAAAAACTTGGGAAAATTGCTATTTCCTGCAGAAATTTCCATTGCAACAAAATAGCCATTTTCTGTTAAACTTGAATGGAAAAATTTCTACGCACAGGAGTTTTATATTGGTCTGGTATAGTGCTTGGGTGATTCTGCTGAGCTTCCTTCACTTTAGAGTGAACAGAGACAATTCTTCAAAAATACCTTTTGTCCTTGCACTTCCAAAGGACTGTATCAGTTCATTAACTGAGACATAATTGGCACAAAAGTGAGAGAGCGCGACAAGCTCTTTCGGTACGTCAGAGGTGGATATGTGCTGGCCAGAACAGGGTTATGCCTTATGTTTTAGTTTTGATCCTGAGTGGGATCCAGCGGCAGATTGCTATGCAACATGAAGCCATCCCTGCTCTCTCTTCTAATGCTCAGATGGAGGAGAGCAGCTAAACAAGTATATCCTTAAGGTGAAACCCTATTGCCATCTGAGCAAACACTACCTGTTGTGCACTATCTATGCGAAGAATTTCTTCCTCCTGTTCCCAGAAGCTCTCTTCACACAGTTTCATTATATTTATTCTTTCCTATCCCTTCAGGGAAGTCCTTTTACTACGTCACTGTTCCAAAGCATCCATTTTAGTTCTCAATTATGCGTTAACAGCTTTTAAGCCAAGATTTTCAAAATTATTGATTCTGACTACTACCCAATTTGAAAATCAGGCCTCTATTAAGGTGTCAAAGGGTGAATGCTCTGCACTTACTGAAAAATCAGGCCCCGCATATTACTGGGGGGATACATTACTGGCCTGTCTCTTATCTGTCAGTCAGTCATACTCATTAGGTTATGGGAAGTAGTTTTGACAGCAAATTCTTCTCTGTCACGTTATTTGAAAGATCCATGCATCTCATTTGTTATTGTTTTTTATCTTGGACCTTTAATTAATTACTGTTTGTGCAGTGTGTCTGAGAGAGAGAGCACCAGCTTGTGTTATGGGGGAGTCTGTATGGGAGACTGTGTGTGGCTTGAGGGAGAGTGAGTGTGTCAGCATGCTGTCTCTAAATTCAGACAGCAGCCAGAAACAACCAATCCTGAGGCAGAAGCTGTTGTACAAACAGCTGGTGTCCGCCCCTGTTCCCCCAGCTCAGCAAAGACCAGTACATGGGCAGAGAAAACCCTGGATGACATCAGACCTTGGCTCAGCATGAGTCCCCTTTCCCCTTAGTAGCAGCCTGCACTGCCTGCTATTGCAGACCTAGTACTAGGGAGAGCAAGATTCCATGATTCCCTTCCAAGTTCTCCTACAGCCTCCTCTCCCCACAGACCAAGGAGATCCACCCCGTCCTTTGTAGTCCAAGCAGGAGTGCCTTTGCTGTGGAGAACCAGCTTGCTCAGTTTGGAGGAGAGGCGCATGCTTCTGTGTCTGAATGCAGGGCAGCGGAGTTCAAAACAGTGAGCAGAGCAGTCATGGAGGGCATTGTGGGATACCACCTCAAGGCCAGTTACAGCGATGTAACAAACACAGCATCTACACTGACACTTTTGTCAATTTAACTTTGCCACAAGCAGCTTTACGCCTCTCATCGAGGTGGTTTTGTCGGCGAAGCAGGTGAGTTTTGTCAATGGGAGGAACATTGTAGTATGTACACCTTCACTGCTTTGCCCACAGAAGCTGCCTTCTGCCAACAAAACTGTAGTGTACACAAGGCCTTAGAGCTGGTCCCTCCAACTGCTTTTAATACGGACATCAAGTGCTTCCTTGTATTTCTGCAGCTTCGAGTCTTTAGAATCTTGTGGGAGAGGTTTCTGGGGCCTCTCTGTCATTTATGAGCAGATTCTTAAAAGTTGTTCAGGCACCTCAAAATGCAGGGAGGCCCCTGCTGGGATTAAAAAAAAAAAATTGTTCAAATAGATTAGGCACCTTGGAGTCTAGTGGGATATTCAGAACCACCTGTGTGCATCTTTAAGCACCACCACAATACCTTTAAATGTCTGGCTCCTATTCACTTCTAAACAGTGCTGCATCATCTCATTTATCCTACCTCCTTTCCCATTTCTACTAAGTAACACCAAACTCAGAGAAACTGCTGAAAATCCTATGCCAGTGTGGGTCTACAGTTTATTGAAAGAAAAGGGGAAAAATAACTAGGTGGTTGTATAATTATATATTACATCAGATTATTTCCTTTTAGAAAAAGATATGATAAATTACTCTAGTTCATACACTATGTTTTGTTACAGCGATGCTACTGCCATCCAGTGCACACTCACTCATGAGAACGAAGAATTTGAATCTGGAGGGCCAGATCCTGCAGTCTTTACACCATTGACAAAGGAATGAGATTTGCCCCAACCTTTAAGATAAGAAAGCTTCCTTTTTAAACTGTTTTTTCACTTAAGATATTAAATACAAGATCATTCTCATAATAGTGACAGCGTATCTGTGATTATGTATGACTGTCATTAAATGAAGCATTTCTCACTAAGCATTTGTGCTAAGAAAGAAAGATGGACATGAGATTTTTAGCACTATTTTTGCTTTTTATTATCATCCTTATACAGGTCTTGGAAGAACGCTGTACAACTAACTCCCAGTTTAAGCATTAAGTACTCTTTATTTAATATTCAATGAATTGAGGGCATAAGGCTGAAATCTTCCACTCATGTTCTGCACAGCTACTATACAATATAAAGTGATAGTAGTGTGAGCTCCCTCTTCCTGATCTTCCAATGTGCCTCTCAGTCACGACGTGAGTGTCTCCTCAGCCATTCCCCAGTTAATTCCTGGCCACTTGAAAATAGCCAAACTGGCCAGTAGTAATATGGTCATGACCACCAACACATTTCACAGAGGCAACTGACAAGAATCAGATGGTAGTGACTCTGTCACTATCAACTGAATCAGAATCAAATCAGTGACCATAGGAGGGAAAAAGCCATTAAATCATCTTGTCTCCCTCCTTTGGGTTTTTAGATTTGAGAAAGGTTTCATCTTCTTAGAGTGACACTGCTGAGGGACAAGGTTAGAAAAATGAGTTAAGTAAAGTCTCACAGCCAGAAACATTCTTCCACTTGTTATCATTTTGATTAACAAAATCAGAGACAACTGTCAAGCAGCTGAGATCTATCTAGCCTTTACCCAACCATGATATATGTTCTTTAGGAAAACTGTCTGGAAATAAAGCTTTTTCCAATTTACCATGAAACAAAAATGAATAGAACAGAGTAAACTGACAGACTATCATAAGATATGAATGGTGCATATGGCAAGGAGGTAACATTCTATTACAAGCCCTTAGATAGGGTGCAAGAATTTTGTTTAACCAAAATGCATATTTAGCAACAAATGAAATGGTTTTCCATAAGAAGTCTCATGCTGCCATATGCAAATCCTTGTCACTTAAATACATCCTGCTTGGGCACTTTTAAATTTTTCCAGCGCCGCAAAACCACTTTGTATTTTTCACTTTCAGTCTTTTCTGATGCTTTTTTTAAGACAACTCGCATAACTACAGCAGTTTCTGTTTCTTTATCCTCCCCTACTATGAGATCCAGTGTGTCACCAACTTTCACCTGAAAATAGAGGCAGAGAGAAATAATTAACATTCCTTTGAGGAAAATAACCCTTAAGTTTATATGCAATTTAATTGTCCTCCTCTTTCCACACTGATTATTCTTATAGTCTTCTAGGGAAGTTGTTAGAATGGCTATATAAGCATTTCATGTTCCTCTAATGCAGGCCTGCAAGTGAGCGATGAGGAGTGAATCCCTGTGAACCTCTCCATCATGGCTGTGTTATTTTCATCTAATTGTTTTTGTTTTTTTAATTTTTATGTATTGTAAATGCAAATGAATGCTAGTCCAGCCTCTTATTACCACCTTCAAAATTCAGCCCCTAATTCCATCTCTTCTCCCACTACTCCCACGTAGGCCTTAGTCCCCAACTCTGCAAGCCTCCTTGCTCTCTTTATGTCCTCATTCCACTCTTACCCTTTACTTGGATCAACCCTCAAGCTTCCATTTATTATGCAACTTTCCTCTCTGCCCACTCTCCCTCCTTCAAAATCCACTACTTTCAGTTAGCCTTCCAAAGCTACACCCCCCTCCAATCTTCTGTGCCTACTCCCCCCGCCTCCAAAAATACACATCAGCTAGTGTGAATGTTGCATAACAATCTCATGACTTCAAACAATGTAACCATAATCTTTCCTTATACCAGCAGGTGACTGCTGTTGCTTCTCCACTTCTCTATGTCATGTCTAACCAACACTGTAGGCTTCTAGGTGTAGAGACTTGTCTTATTTGACTAAAGCACTATAGGTATGCTTACAGTTCAGTAAATAACCAAGGAGCAGTACCATTGCCATATTAAAAAGAAACAGAGTCCCAACAGTTCTTTGCATTTTTTTATAGGCCATCCTCTAGTAGGCTACCAATATGGGACAACTCCCATCATGCAAATGAAAGCCTAGATTTTGTTTTTAATGTAGAGAATTTGGGGAGGATTACACATGCATGAGAAAAGTCTTAATACTCAAACACTCTGTATAACTTACACAAAATGATGATGTGAAATTAAGTTAAGCCTAACAATACCACTATTAGGGGTATATTGTTTCTCCATTTTACAGATGGAGAAAAATGAGGCAGAGAGGTAAGCAGAATCATAAAGAACTACCTCAGCTTCAACCAGAGAGCTTATGGGTCTGGTAATAAGCCCACCCAGAATCAACATTAGCAGACATGGTCTTCTATTCTAGGTAACTTAAGAATGAAGTATTAATCCAAATTCCTATTTGACTTCAAGCAGAAGAACCGGTAAACCTTAACAAAGACAAATGTTACTGGAAGGTGACTTCTTCACATTACACATAACACAGCATTTTTTACATTCAACACTTTACAGTGTATGATAACTACACTGACTTGCTGGGAAGTACATTAATTAAACAGAGAACATTTTGTGTTGAAACCACAGATCTTTGTATTTCAACTCTTGTATTACTGGAAACGGAATGGTTACCAGGTTGTTCAGCTGGAGGCAGACATTCCCTTCCAACTAAAAGCAAGTCTAAATTTTTCAGAGACCTAAAACTTGTGAGAACGAGAAAGTTTACAGTTCTAGAAGCCCCTACCTGCTTATGGGCTGCTAAGCATGCAAGGACAAATTTGAAACTCTTCACTCAGGCAAGCTTCCCATTGACTTCTATAGAGAGCTTGCCCAAGGAAGAGACTGTAGGGTTTCGCCCTCAGTATGTGGTTTCTAATCTGATATTAGAATGTTTACTTTGATAGTAAACATTGGATAGTTTATTATTCTAATGTCTTTGAATAACGCAAATATAAAAACTTAATTCAAGGAAAACTACAAAATGACCGATTTATTAAGTATTAATCTATTAAAAATCTAAGAACTGAATGTTAATAGAAAAAACCCTAGCAGTCCAACAAACAGCAGGCACTTCAGAGAGGTAATTTTGTCTAATGTAACTGAAGTATATTGCAAGCCTATGGTGCTTCACATTTTGAGTACATGAATATTATACCTGCTTCATTCTTAGTTATACATGTCTGTTCTATAGACAGTTTATTTTTAAAAAATATTTTTGCATGCAAAAGTCTCTGCCAAAGGACTCTGGATACAAATTGCATATTGGCATTTTTGCTTTGTAAAATGACTGATTTCAAGCAGAGTCTTTGTACTCAGATTAGAACATCAAACTCTTGATAATAGTCACAAATAAAAATTGTAGGTTAATATTAAAGTTGCTCTCATCAGTAAAATTAAACCATGAAAAAAAGGAAATAAAAAGTTAGGGATTAAAAGGTTGCAAAGTCAAGCACTCTTGAGTTAGGAAATGCAAGAATGAACATTGCCCATGCAACTTTAATTAGGCTCCCTTGTGTGTAGCATGATAATATAGGATTTAATTACATGCAGAAGTGACTACCTGTGAAAACTGATGTAAATGATTTGCCCAGTGTCACATAAGAACTTGGTCACAGAGGCAGGGACTAAGGCCAGTCTACACCTAAAACTTATGTCAACCTAACTGCATCACTCAAGTCTGTGAAAAATTTTACATCTGCATGGCAGGTAGGTTGAACTAACCACCACTGTAGAATCAGCTAAATTGATGGAAGAATTGTTCCATTGACCTAGCTACTGCCTCTCAGAGAAGTGGACTACCTACATCAACAGAAAACTTCCTTCCTCAATACAGGAAGTATACTCTATAGCTGCATCACTATAGCTACGCTATTGTAGCCACTACAGTGTGGACACACCCTGAGCCTCAAGGGTGGTATTCAACTGCCATACCCACAAGACCATCCTTTCTCTTTCTGCAGTCCTCTGCCTTATTCACTACAACCTCCCAACTTCTGCAACAAATGAGACAGGGCTCCTACAGTCAGAAGACTCCTTCACTGCACAAACCCAATTCATCCCTCGAGCAAACCAGGCATGCTTATAAAAACAAACAAACAAACAAACAACGGTGAGACACTGAAGTATAGACCCAGTACAACAGAAAACTCTGACACAACCTTAACTATAGTCTTTGTACTGCAGGACCATAATATCAAGTCTGCAGAAACTACAGTGCTCCAAGTGAGAAAAAAGTTGTGATGGTTCTGTTGAAGACGTATACAGATAAAAAGTGTCAAAAAAGCAAGAAACAGGGTATAGGAGATAGGAGGGTTTGCCATAAAGATGCCATCTTTATAATGCTACCATTATGTGATGGATACTTTCCAAGTATTCAAAATGCATTAGTCCCTGCACCAAATAGCTCATACTGTAAGGACAGAAAGACAACTAGACAAAGGTTAAGGAAAGGGAGCAACCAAAAAAAAAAAGATTCACTATAGGTAGTGAGGCAGAAGTGGATTTTTAAGGACTTCAAAACAGAGAGGATACAGTTGCCACAAATAACATTCAGAGATTGGAGCGTATAAAGAACTGAAAGAGAATTTGAACAGGAACAATTCCTTTAACTCATGACTGGTGCTTCCTGATAAGAAAGCAGGTAGGAGTTATTTAATACTGGGGGAAAGTGTCAGTGAAACTCTTAAGAAGGGATGAAGTATGAGTAGGAAGTAAAGATAAATGTATGGATCTTCTCCTACTAAACAATATTTTTTAAAATAATCTTTTTCTATAAGTAGCTACACTAACCCATGCAACCTTAATAGTGAATAGGCTGCAGGGATTACAAAAAAAACCCAAAACACAAAGTAAACATTTCTGGGGGTTAATTAAGAATCAATAAGCCTGTTAAATGCAGCTACAAGTGCCCTTCTCCCCCATATCTCTGGTAAAGTCTTCTGGGGTGCAATTCATCTAAAGGCAGAAAATTCCTTTCAGGAAGGGGAAAAAGAACAAACTGTACTCCTCAGCTTACAGAACTACTTCTACTATCTCTATCAAGATGGAGTGGACGACATACAGTAACTTGTTTTGACTCATCTGTCCCCCAATTAAACTAAATATACTTAAAAATATCATGAAACCTGGATATTTTGTCTCCTTTTATAAATCCTCATTTTTTACATAATATCTTTTAACCCCAGGTATAGCAGGTCATGTTACATGCAGGATAACTTATTGCTTTATAGCCCCTTATAATGCCTGCATGAGTGCTATCAGAGTAGGAGGGAAGAGAAAATGTCAGCCTTAGTTATGATCTTGTATTAATTCTTTTAAAAGCCTTACAGTTCTGCTTTTCTTCCACAATTTTTCTCCATTCAGCCTGAGTTCACCATTATAGAATGCATCTTCCACTTTGCTAAAATAAAAAAAATTAAAAGTTTGCTTTATAGGGCTGCGTTTACAGTGCACAGTAAACAAGTGCAATTATTTCCTAAGAGGCAAAAATGCAGTTCACCTGCAAAGTGTAGTCCAGAAGGAGAATTTGTGAATAAAGCATACATATATTTCTGTGAGGGTTATTAAAGCTTGACTTAGGCTGGAAATCAAGTATATGTTTCATAAATGCTGAATAAAAAATAATTCATAACTGTTCTGTACCACAGGTACAGGGCAGTTTAAGAGTGTTTATAACAGATAACACCCCTTTTTGTGTGCCACCTGGCACCAGTCCTTTTAAACTTAAGAATGTTGTCCTCGGATATCAGCTTCAAGTCATACTAATGTATTGTAACTAATAGGCTTCTTAAATCCTCTGTACGTTGCATAGGTTATACATTGTGATGGACTTGTTAATAAGGTTTATGTATATCTGGTGGAGGTAGGTGTGGCAGGTTTATATTTACTGTAGAACTGGGTTAGACTCTTCCTTCTAGTCAATCTAGGTATTTTTTTTAAATCCTTCCATCGACTAGCAGAAGCTTTTCTATTCTTAAGCTCTTTCTTTTTAAGTCAATAGTTAAAAGCATAAATGGCTAGAGACTGATTAAAATTATCACCGTCTCTTTAAGTAGTCTTCGTACTGAAGACAGTGCTAAGTAGCAGAATTCTGGAAAAGAACAGATTCCAAGAGATAAAGTAACAATATACCTCCAAAGACAAATATGGACTTCTGATTAAGTTAAAAAAAATTCTTCTTCACTAAGTTACCGCAACAAGAAAAAGGACATCAAAAGAACATTTAACTATTTACAATATAACAATTTCTTTATCGGGTAAGCTACATAAATCTTTCATACTTACTTTCTTGCAATATCTAGACCAGATTTCATTATTATATCATAACGAAAAGACTGGACTACTTTGTCAAGATCCTTGTAATCTTTCACTATATTGGGGTCATTTTCAAATTCATCTTCTGAATCACTTCTCTCTTCCTCCTCCTCCTCCTGCAGGGTTTGTTTTTTCTTTCTAGAACTTTTGTCACTTTTAAGTCGTACACAAGGCACTGAAATACATTTTGAAGGCGGTCTTAAAAATACATCATGTATCACAGGAGAAATGCTGAAGTGTTTTCTGTAGTTTATTATACTGGATTGGTGGATAGAGTATATACGTCTCCTCCAGGACACACAGAGTTTATTAGAGGGAAATTTCTCCCAGACTCCAAGCCAGACATTTAGTTTTCCAAAGGCAGTGATGGGCAGTCTGAAACCAGTCATAGCATACCCTGAAATAAAGAGACAGATTCAATTTTGTTTGGTACTCTGCATTTTTTTTCAGTATTGAAGAAATTGGTCAGCAAACAGCATACTTATAGTAGTGACTATTAAAATCCACACTTTTTTTTCCTTTTTGTAATAACGATATAGTTCCTTTTGCAACCATAAGAATTTTTGTATTTCTGTGAAATGTTCTTTCTTCTCATATAGCAGGGTAGGTAAGTTGCCTATTCATAATCTGCATTTTTCACATTTAGTTTCCCATTACACATAGGTAGCATGTTACACTGAATGTTAGCAATGGAATACTCTATATGTAACTCTTTTTACAATTTGTTAAACTACTGACTTTCTTATAGTTTCTTCCTTCCATTACTCAAATAGGATATTTTTATGGTCATAGTTAACTTCCAGCTCATGCTATTTAACCAGAGCAGAGAGATGCCAGTGGCTACATTTATTAGGGAACGTTCTTGACAGAAGTGACTTGCCCAATACCAGAGATAGAAGTAGAACCAGGAATAAAAGTCAGAAGTTCCTGAATTCACCTTGTGCTCAGACTGCAGAGCCAGTAGATGAGAAAATGCTGCTTCTCCTAACCAGACCTTAATATCACTGAAGCATTTTCAAGACAAATACTCTTTCCTGATGCAATCCATTTATCCATCCTCCACTAGAAGAGCAGTCACTAGCAAGAACAATCCCTTTTGCAGAAGATTCCCTGAAAATCATTCCAAGAATACAGTTTCCAAACAGGATAAAAAATAGTAGTAACTTTTTGATAGTCTTAGGGAAAAATGGATTTATGATCTTAGGTAAGGATGAAAAACAGTGTTATAACCCTAAATTTCCACACGTTTGCATTAATCTTTTAGGCTGAAATTTCCATGTTTTGTTCTCTATCCCAAAATGAATTTTTGGAAAGTTTGAGCAAAATTATTTAACCTGTTTCAGGGTTGTCAGTGAGTGAAGGGGAAAAAAAACCCACTTTCGATGTCTTTGTAAATTTGTTTTTTTAAATGCAGACACATAACTACAACAGCTGACGTGTGAAATTTGGCATAGCCATAGTCCTCGTTAGGACTAATAGTTTAGGGCATAGTAGTAGTATTACTATAGCACCTGAGGGCCCTAATTCACGAACCCGGACCCCATTCTATGAGGTGCCATAGGCCTTTGCTTGCGTTGGAAACAACTTTCTACAGTGGTTATGAGGTACTAAAAAAATCACTAACATGTTTAACAGCATCTAATATTTTAATAGAACCTAATGAAGCCCTGCCCACTCTATAACTGAACCACTGCTAGGACCATTTATATGAAAAAGACTGAACCCTCTTTCACATAAAGGGTCCTAACAGTGGTCCTGTGACAGAGTGGGCAGGGCTTCATTAGGTTCTATTAAAATATTAGATGCTGTTAAACACGTTAGTGATTTTTTCAGTACCTCATAACCACTGTAGAAAGTTGTTCCCAAGGCAAGCAAAGGCTCCCTCACATTTTTGTAACTGTGCTTTTGTTAAACATCTGGGTTGTCACACCATGTACTTGCCATATGTTCTTCCACATTAGCTGGGGGGAGGGGTGAAGCCCCCAAATGTATGCAAACTTGTACTAAGAGAAGTGAAAATGGACTTTAAGTTATATGTACTGTGTTGTGAGAGCATTCCAAAATCCCAGTCAGGATCAAGGCCACACTGTGTTAAATGCAAAGTGTGTGTGCGTATATATATTTACTTACTTACTGATTGTGATCGTAAGACGGCAATTGCTAAGGGCCATGTCTGGAGATGGGGAAGAGATTCCTTTTTTGTCCTGACGCAGACTCACTCTCCCTATCATGCTCAAGGGTCTGATTTCAATCCCCCCCAATAACCGGTCAGGACTAACCTTCTGGAACACACTCACTCTGCAACCGGCCCCCTGGCTGCAGTCTGGTTCCCACTGAGCTTCTCTTCTAACCATCCCGCCCACGCACCCAGCCCTTGGGCCACTCGGTTCCCCGCCAGGAAAGCGAGGTGCCCAGACCAGACTGTCACCCACCCGCACCTCTTCCCGCCTTTAGCTCCGTGCCCGCAGCGGGACCAGGCCGCGCCGCGCTCGGTTCCAGCAGCAGCGCCGCTTCGGAGCTCGCGAAACGCCCGTGCCTGCCTGGGCAGGGCCGAGCTCCGCAGCACCGGCCCCGGCGCCACCGACTCGCTCTGCCGCCGGCCTGAGGGAGCCCGGAGAGCCCAGCTCCGCTCGGGCCGCGCTCCCTGCAGGCCCCGGCAGCTGCGCCGCAGCGAGACCCGGTCAGGGCGGGGAGCCGGGCCCGGGAAGGGCCGCCGTTACCTGTGTCCGCCGGACGCTGCGGCCCGGCCCCTGCCCAATCCCGCCGCCGAGGCGCTGCGCGGAGAGCGGGGCGGAGTCGCCGGCCGGGGCCCCGCTGCTGGGGGCTGGCGCCGGGGACTCGCTGCTCCGTCCAAGCCAAACCCCCTTCAGCGTGTGCGGGGCCGGGCCGGGCCGTGTCCGCCAGGCTCAGCTCCCAGCAGCCAGTGGGTGCGCCCTGTAGCGCTGCCTCGCTACACGGCTCTCGGCCCGCGCAGCAGCCCGGCGGTCCCGGGGAGCAGAGACCTCCTGGGTGGCGAGCGGGCATTGGCAAACGGTGGGTTTCCAGGGGCCCGCCCGCCCAGCCGGATGCACCTTAAAGGGGCCGCGCTTTCCGCGGGGGAGAGTCGCTCTCAGGTCCCGTTCCCGTGCCTCAGGCTGGGCACCCACACGTGGAGGCAGCCTGTGGGGACGAGAGGCCGGGTATTCCCGCCAGCTGCGGGGACTGTTGTTTGATCCCTTCTCCCGTGTGTAAAGACGTTGCTGCCTAGGCCCAGGCCGGGGAAAGGCCTTGTCTCTTCTCAGGGTTCACTAGAGCGGAAATCGCAAGCTAGTCTAAGGGCTGAGCCTTGGACGTGGTGTGAAAGCCAACACAGAAAAGGCAAAGGTCATGAGCCTGCCCCTCGACCCAGCAAAATCACTAGCACTGTAATCACTAAGCGCTGGTCGATGCTGCAAATTTATGTCAGTATAACTGTGTCACTCGGGTGGGGAAAATCCACAGCCCTGAGCAATATAGTTATAGTGCAGACAGCGCTATGTGATGGGAGGGCCTCTCCTGTCAACACAGCTGTCACCTCGGGGCTGCTCTACACTACTGCTTACGGTCAATGTAACTTACATCTGTCAGAGGTGTGAAGAAGACACCCCCCCCCAAGTGACCTAAGTGCTGTCTACACCAACACTATCAGACACTCTCCCACTGACAAAGCCTCCACCTCTTGCAGAGGTGGAGTAATGCCAGCCAGAGAGCGCGTCTTCACCAGATGCGCTGCAGTGGAGCAGCTGCACCAATGTAGCACCGTGGTGTAGACTTGGCCTTAGGCACGAGGTGCACCCATATTGATGGGAGACGCTCTCCTGTCAGCATAGGTGGCATCTTCACTAAACACTGCAATGGTGCAGCTGCTCTGGTGCAGCACTGTCAGTGAAGACAAGCCCTAAGATGGGCAATGGAACCTCAGAACACAGCATTGCAGCTCAAGGCAGCACAGTAGGTGAAGCATATGCGTGGAAGAGTTAGATTTTTATCGGTAAACATTTTCACACACTCCCCCACAAACTGATGGAAAATATTTTTATTAATAATCAAAAATGTACAGATAGGTAAAGTAACAAAAAAGCAGTTTGAGAACCCTATTAGAGTTTGAGTTAAGGATATTTATGTCATATAGTTTGCCATGATGATGTCACTGTGTTTTTATGGTTATAAGGCATTACCTTTTGAATCTCATCATCTACTGTTATTTTTTAATTATTGTTTGACGCCCCATTCTCTAAATCTCCCATAATATCCCACAACTGTGAAAAACTATAAACATAAAAATAATCTATAAACATAAAAATGTTTAAAATCCACAATTTTGCACAGGTGGGGACATTTAAATTGATAGTATTTCAAAAAATCCTTAAACATCAATATTTTCTGACAAAATTATTTTTAAAAAATCAAGTTCTTCCAAGCTTAGAGATGCAGCAGCATCAAGGTGCCTCCCACACAGCAAATCCTAAAGCTCTGATTATTAATAGCTGGTCTAGGTGGCCATGGCACTATAGGACCTGACCAGACCAAGACACATCAGGGCATCAGCAGAACGGGCAGTGACAAGCAGCAGAAGCAGTAGCAGCCAGTGGCAGAGGCCTCGCTCACCCATTTGAGGTGTGTACCCCTTGGATTCTGGGACTTCACTGACCTCAGACAACATACCATGAGTGGGATGCAGCAGAGGAAAAGGGAGAGTGTCAAGTTAAAGGGAAGTAATTAGACTTTCACAACACAAGGTGGGAAATTGAGGCAAATGATTACTGCTCAAGATATTGTGGAGCGGTTGGTTTCCCTGTCATTTGAATACTTTTCAAACATCGTTGCTGTATTCCCTTTCCCCTTAATGGAAGCTTTGTTGTTGTTGTTATATACAGGCTCAGTGCTTGCAGGTGGAGAAGTATTGCCTAGAGGTGCACTGGGGAGGTATTTAGTTTTCCCAGATTTCTCCATGGGGGCGCAAGCCAATTTTGTTTTGTAATTTTAACAGGAGCCCTTGGATATGAGCCTGACCTTTGTACTGCTGACACCACCTGTCAGAAGGGTTACACAAAGAAACAGTGACATATCAGTGCATTGAGTGCCAATATGGTGAAATGTGACGTTACAAATCATTATGGTTATTTAAATTGGGCAGCAGGGGTAAAGGACTTGTATGGACAATAATATATCATGGTGCTAAGAACACCTTCCTCTGTAGCTCAGGGTTGCCCTCTTATGGGAGTTGTTTCCCAGCTATCTTTCTGGGGCTGACCCTTTAAAATTGGCAGAGCCAATGGCCTTAAGTTGGCCATTTTGTTGCTGACTATAGCTTTCCCTTTTCCAGCTGGTAAGTATCTATCTGCTGTGGTTTCCATTCCTTATTCTTGAGGAATTGGTGCATTTTCACATGAATGTAATCACCAGGGTGGCTAGGTGCCAAATTTCTGTTGTACTAATTATATAGTTTTAATTTATGAATGCAAGAGTAATGCTTTTTAAAACTTTTTTTGTTTTACTGGTTTATGAATACTCTTACTTAATAATATCTAAAATCTGGTGGGTTCCCAGCACAGAAAAATGCTGTAAATGACTGACTTGTTCCTGACATCGTAGGCGCCAACTCTGTGGGTGCTCTGGGGCTGGAGAACCCACCAGCAGCCCCTCTATCAGCTCTGGTGGGCCCCACGGATCAGCACCTCCCTCTCCCTCCCTGAGCCTCCTGCATGCTGCGAAACAGCTGGTGGGGAGGGGAGGAGTGAGGACATGGTCTGCTCGGAGGAGGGGGTGAAGTGGGGTGGGAAGAGACGGGACCAGGACTGGGCAGGGGTGGGAGAAGGGGAGGTGAGAAGAGGCAGGGCAAGGTGGTGCCTCGGGGGAGGGGCCTGAGGCAGAGCTGGGAGTGAGCACCCACTGGCACATTGTAAAGTTGGTGCCTGGCTGACATCTCTCGATAAGTTTCTTCATTTTCGTTATCTAGTTTGTCCTTCAGATAACTTCTTTTATTTCTTGTTGGTATTCATTTTGTGTATGCAGCTTTTTCACTTGATTAATAGATAATTTATTTGTATAGAAGTAACCCTGATCATCACTGATAAAGTTCCCAAATGACACAGAAATTGAGGGAATGGTAAACAATTAAGAGGACAGGTTGCTGATTCAACGTGAGCTCGGCCACTTTTTAAACTGGGCACAAGCAAACAATATGAGTTTTAATATTGATAAATGTAAATGTGTACATCTAGGAACAAAAAAGGAGGACTCTCTCCTGGGAAGCAGTTACTCTGAAAAAGATTTGGGGGTCATGGTGGATAATCAGGTAACATGAGCTCCTGCTGTGACACTGTGACCTAAAGAGCTAATGCAATTAGAGATTCATAAACAGGAGAATCTCAAGTAGGAGTTGAAAGATTATTTTACCTCTGTATTTGGCAGTGGTATGTCTACTATTGGAATACTGTGTTGTATTCTGGTTCCTTAATTCAAGAAGTTTGTTGATAAATGGAAGAGGGTTTAGAGAAAAGCCATGAGTATGATTGAAGGATTTGAAAACATGCCTTATAAGTAATTGAACTCTTTGAGTCTATCTGCATGAAGAACAAATATTCTATAATGGTCTCTTCAGGGTAGAAAAAAAAGTTTAAGATGATCCAGTTGGTGCCAGTTGAAACTAGACAAACTCAGACTGGAAACAAGGTGTAAATTAACAGTGAGGGTAGGCTCTTCATCACTGACAATTTTAAAATCAATAGATGAGCTGCTTTTCTTAAAGGATATGCTCTAGAAATTATTTTGGAGGCGTTCTAAAGCCTGTGTTTTACGGAGGTCAGACTAGATGATCACAATGATCCTTTCTGGCCATGGAATTTGTGAATCAAGTTTTTAGCCTGGGACCATCTATTTTCCTTGCCCCACGCATCTGATCTGTGTCTAAATCCTGACACTTCTTCCTCAAGATCTCTGAGATCTACAAGATTTGTTTACACAGTCACTTGCATGCACAGAAGTAGTTTTACATGCATTTTGTACCTGGACTTTAGATCTTCATATTTGAAATTTTTGAAAATTTAACACTTTTGGCTAAGTAGTGCAGTGAGGATTTAGCTGTGCAACTTTCTTTTATTCTCACTGGAAGCTGCATGATTAGACCATGGCAGCTCTTTGAAAATGTAGCCTTTTAAAGAGTATCAGAGCGGTAGCCGTGTTAGTCTGGATCTGTAAAAGCAGCAAAGAGTCCTGTGGCACCTTACAGACTAACAGATGTATTGGAGCATGAGCTTTCATGGGTGAATATCCACTTCATCGGATGCACTTTTAAAGAGTTTAATCCTGCATTATGTTATGCAGATGGAAATACTGTGTAATGGAAAATGGGCTACCGTACTTACACAGCCACAGATATAACTGCAGACTGTGAGTCAGAAGAGGGGATCAAACCTTACATGGGGAGAAAGGGTTACATCCCATGTACCAGTATGTATAGAATATTGTCTTTACTGAATATGATCTTTAAGATCTGACCTTTTCTCTCAGTTACTGGAGCTGACGCTCTCATTCAAGCCTTCCTCTTCAGTTTTTGCAACCCACATCACTCTTTTCAATCTGTACAAAATGCAGCTGCCAGATTCACCTTCCTTTCAGATTTCTCTGACCATATCAATTACCACCCTCACACACTCTTAAATTCTTCTGTCTCCTCTACCACTTCAGTTTAAGCTTGGTTCCACTCCCTCCCTACCTATCCATCCTTTCTCTTCTTGTGTGAACCCCCAACCCCCTGGGTCCAAAAATTATACCTATACACAGGGAATGTCCTTCCTGAACTGATTCACAAGGTCACTATCCCCTTTTCCCCCAAATCCCTCTGAAAGCCCTACTTCTACCATGATACCTACAAAAAAATCAGACTAATAGTGGTGAAGTAGAGAGGCCATTGGGGATAGTTTTTTATTTCTTTTTAAAATTATATCAAGTAGCCTCAAGACATGGTCAATAACCACCTTGATATCTACTTGTTTGTTATATCCCTTTCCCCTACCCTTTGTGTGTCTGCCTGTCTTTGGGAATATGCCAGCCTGCCGTTGTTCATACATTGTAGGTGCTACCAGAAACAAACTAATAATAATTGTTCCTTGTTGGCAAGAAAGCTATGTAATTTCTGCTTTTCAGCCTATTGTAGCAAATCAGTTGCTAATTATTCTTTGTCAAGCTGAGCCATATTCATCGTTAGCTGCTCATAGATGAAAAGTTCCACATATCTCAGTGCTAATCCCTGAGCTGCCCAGTCTTCTTGCAGTGAGTTTTGTTCATCCGTGATTTTACCTTGCTCATTTACTTGACATTATTGTATCTAAATTGTAAAGACTGTCTCTTAAAATCACCCATTTCTTTTGAAAAAATAGGCTAAACCATTCATAAATTCTGCAGAAAACCTGCCCAGTCCTTCTGGCTTTCGCTGTTGCCCTCAGGGTTTATCTAGCTAAAGTTAACAGCAGGTGATTGATGCAATGGAAGGGGAAAAGCAATCCAATTAAGCATTAGGTTATTTTGAATTTCCTTATTAGCCATGACAGCTACACATTCCATGAGCAAATGTTAATTAGTTTGAATTATTTGTTTACTTTTGTGTTCTGTGTTGATTTCAGATTAATTGCTTTACTACTTAGAATATGTTCTTTTCACTAATTAATGGTAATTAATTTTAAATATATGCTTGACCAGGGGTAGGCAACCTATGGCATGTGTGCCGAAGGCGGCAGGCAAACTGATTTTCAGTGGCACTCACATTGCCTGGGTCCTGGCCACCAGTCCGGGGGTCTCTGCATTTTAATTTAATTTTAAAGCAAGCTTCTTAAATGTTTTAAAACCTTTATTTACTTTACATACAACAGTAGTTTAGTTATATATTATAGACTTATAGAAAGAGACCTGCTAAAAATGTTAAAATGTATTACTGGCATGCGAAACCTTACATTAGAGTGAATAAATGAAGACTCGGCACACCACTTCCGAAAGGTTGCTGACCCCTGTGCTAGATTAACACAATTAGGGAATGAGGGAAATTGTTCCCCCATCTGTGTGCAATGAAAAAATTTACTTTTCCTGTTTTAATTTTTGTAGAGGGGTTTTAAAAAATTACTTGGAGTATTTCAGTGTCTCTAACGACTGAATGGCAAAGTTCTCTTTATTTAGGATTGAGGAAGAAATGCCTATCTTTGGAATTTGGGTTGTAGGCACTTTTGACATAACTAATGGTACAACAGGAATGTTGAAACAAGAGAACAGCCATACTGGATCAGACCCAAAGTCCATCTGGTTCACTATTCTGTCTATGACACTGGCCAATCCCAGATGCTTCAGAAGAAGGTATATGAACCCTGCAGTTGGCTGATGTGGGATAAATTGCCCTTAATGAAACTCTTCTTCTTACCCTTAATAGTCAGAAATTGTCTTAAGCCCTGAAGCATCCCTTTGAAAGCCCCTCCCCCCCCTTTTTTTTTAGTACTTATTATCCAGAGAGTCCAATCCCTCTTTGAATGTTGCTAAGATCTTTGCCTTGATATCTAGTGGCAATGCGTTCCATAGTAAATTATGTGTTGTGCAGGAAAGTATTTCCTTTTATAAGTTCACCTTTCCATTTCATTGACTGCTTGTTTGTTTGTTTATTTCTTATGAAATAGGAAGAGCAGACGTTCCCAATATACTTTCTCAGTTTTATTGATTATTTTATCATGTCCTCTCTTATTTGTCTCCTCTCTAAAGTAAACAATCCCAATATTTTCAATCTCTCCATGCCCTTAATCATTCTTGCCACCCACACCCCAAAACCAGAAAATAACCAACCAGAGATTAATTCAAACCCAAATAGTACCTGTAAGACCTAGTGGGTCTCGAAACCAGGCCTGCCGAGCTACTAGGCAGCAAATATCTTCATGCTGCAACCCAGTAACAGCTGCAACCAGCTTGTACTCCTCTATCCACAGCCCACTGCGGACATAGGCCACGGAAAGTCCCATGTCAAAGACTCTTGACAGGAAGCAGCCTTATGGCCCCTGATTGGCTCCCTACCCAATATAAACCCAAGGGACGTTCCAGGAAGTGTCCAGGCAACAGTGGATCTCCTGTAGCTACCATGGTCATTCCTGCTCTTTAATCCCTTTGACCTGAGCTTTATTTGGACCTCACCTCCTGACCCAGATGGAAATCTGATTCAGACTCTGATCCTTGATATCATCCCCATCCTGTAGTTTGACTATAAACACCTCCACTACTTTCTGCCTCAAGTTTGACCCTTCTGTGACCCTTGGTCCTGACTGCCATTGTCAGGATCTTGACAATATGCCAAAATACTAGCCCTTATCATATCATTCCCCAAAAGCCTTGGTGAAGATCGAGGCCTTGCAGGGTGAATTCAGGCTATTTCAACCCAAGGGCCCCTCACAAAGAGTAGCTCCCTCTTATACACAGGTTGCTTGAGCATCTTTCCTGTTAACTCTGGTTACAAGCCCATCCTAGTTCAGTGGTGAAGTAAAGGTAGCAATTAGAAATAATATATAACAAATGGGAAAATGAGAAATATATAGCAAAAAATATAAATTTAGAAGTTCTGAAGTGTAGAAAACTGATTAGGGAAGCTAAAGATGTTAGGAGGAAAATCAATGGTTTGCAGGGGTTAAGGGCAATAAGAACATCAGTAAGTATAGCAGAAATAAAATCCTAACAATACTGTAGGCTCAGTACTAAATGGAGATGGTAAAATTGTTAACGATGCAGAAAAGGCAGAAGTGTTCAATAGTTATTTATGTTCTATAATTGAAAAGAACGAGAATGATGTACATGTGTAATATGAAGATGTTAAAGTACTTTCAAGTCAATTAGCAGCTGAGGATGATGATAGAATGCATTTGCTGCTAGGAATAAACAATTTTAAATTGGTAGGCCTATGTAGTTGACACCCAAGATTGCTAAAAGGAGTTGACTGAGGAGATCTATGGCCTGCTGGTGTTTAATTTTTAATCTTGGACTAGCAGGGAAATTCCAGAAGACTGGGAGTGTGTTAATGTTGTGCAAATATTCAAAGCAGAATGACCCAGGTAACTTTGGGCTGGTTAGCCTGATGTCAGTCCAAGCAAAATAATGGAACATCTGGTACAGGATTCCATCAATAAAGAATTAAATGATGAGAATATAATTAATGCCATTCAACATGGATATATGGAAAATAGGTCTTGTCAAACATTTTTAAAAACCTCATTTTTAATTAAATTTAATTTGGTTGCTAAAAGTAACTGGATACATATAATATATTTAGACTTTTGTAAAGCACTTGACTTGGTACATGCAACATTCTGATTTTAAAAATTAGCACTATACTATATCATAGAGCACACATTAAATGGATTAAGAACTGGCAGATCTCAAGACGTAGTTGTCAATGGGGAATCAGCATTGAATGTTTTTTCTAGGGGGGATTCTGTAGGGATCAGTACTAGGCCCAATGTTTAACATTTTCTTTGGTGATCTGGAAGTAAATCACAGTTGATAAAATTTGTGGATAACATAAAGATGGATAAATAATGATGAAGCTAAGCCAGTCATACAGATTGATCTGGATCACTTGGGCCCATTCAATTTAATGTGTTTTTTATACAGTGTGACAAAGTCAGGCTGGATATTTGTAAAAGAGTGGTGGAAGGCAGGTATATTAGTGTAAGTGCACGATGATACCGCTATTGTGGGGCACTTCCCAGGTTTATAACTACACTGGTGAAATGGGCTAGGGAAAGAATCTGAGTCCTCACTCCCACTTCCTTTACCCAGAGAGCTGCCTGACCACGAGGACTCCTCTTCCACTCTCCTGGGTGGCAGAGAACTTGTAATCCTAACAAGGCTGGACCCAGGATGCCTCGGGGGGCTTGACCCCAATCTTGTCATTGTCACTTAGGTCAGGGCCTATGGTGTCCCCACTCCGGGGTGCTCTCTCTCCACTGGACACTTCCCTGACCCACTGATCATTGCATATAATTCAAAATAAATACAATTTATTAAACAGCAGCTAATTTTAAAAAATGGAAAAGGTTAAAGGAAGACACTTAACCCAACTCTGTGGCACAGGGAAACTGCAAGCCACCACCTGTGGAATGTAAGGGCAGTTCAGTCTGTTCCTCACATGTTCCAGGCCTTCTGCCCAGGCCCTGACTGTGCTGCAGGAATGCTGGTCAGATATTTGCTCTGGCAGTTGCCACACGTCCTGAGGCTCTAGGTGGCAGGACCCTTCTTCCTAGCATCAGCCCCCCCATCAGGGTTATGATTCCCCCTCCAAGTCTAGCAGGCAAAGCCTCTTGGCTGAGGCGTCTCCCTGCACTGGGCCCTTTGCCCAGGGTCCCCCTTGCTCTCCCCAGCTGCTCACCACACCCAGCTCCCGACTGCTTCAGCCCCAGCACTGCTGCTGTTGCTCTGCCTCCAGCTCCCTGGGCTGCTGCTTTGGCTCTCATTGCTGCTCTCCTCCCAGCACTCACCTGCTCCCTGGGCACTTCTCTAGTTGGCTCTGGCTGGTGCAGCTCTGCTCCCCAGCTCAGCTCAGACTCCTGCTCCCTCCTTAACTTGGTCCCACTGTGGCCCAGGCAGTTCCAGCTCACAGGGAAGATGGGATCCCCCTGACCTCCTGACTCCTTCATTAGCCTGCCTGTCAATCAGGCTGACCTGGAGCATTGGCCTCTCCCCATTCCCCTGGGGACAGTACCGGATTTACCATGGTGCCGGGCCAACAGTCCAAAGCTGGCCCTGGCCCGGCCCGCTCTTCTCCACCCCGCTGCTCTGTTCTGCTGTGGTAGCAGGCAGAAGCTTGGTTCTGCTGGCTCCTGCTGCAGCAGGGAAGGCTCTGCTGGCAGCCAAGCTCCCACTCCACTCCCTCTTCCTCTGAGCCTGCCATGTTCCTGCCCCTCCCCCTCCTAGCGCTTCCCCTGCTGCAGAATAGCTGTTTACGGGTGCAAGGCAGGAGAAGGAGGAGGAGCAGCGGAGCCACAGCACGCTTGCCACTTGGGAGAGAAGGCAGAGAAGAGGCAGGGGCCTTGGGGAAGGGCGTGGAATCAGGGCATACCCCCTCCATCCCCTGCCGTGAGCCGCTCATACCCACCCCCTGCCCTGACTCCTGCAGCTCCCCATGACCCCAGCCCTGACTCCTGCACCTTCACCCATATCCCTGAGCACCAAATGGGAGCTGCCCCAGGTAAGCACTCCACACCCCAACCTCCAGCCCCAACCCTGAGCCCCCTCCTTCACCCTAGCTCCTGGCCAGACCCTGCACCTCAAAGCCCAGCCTGCTCCGGCACCCTAACTCCCTCCCAGACCCTGCACTCCCAGCCCTGTGCTCAGTGCACCCCCACCGTCAGCTTAGTGCAGAGAGAGACAAAGAGAATGGGCTAGAACTAGGGAGAAGGTAGGTACCCACTGTATGTGGGCAGGGGTGGGGGGGATCCTGTTTACCCCCTCCCCAGCCCTGCTGTGCTTTCAGTTTACCCCAGACCCTCCCTTGCTCCAGGGACCAACCCTAGCTCCCATCCCTCTGTGTTTTTGCTCCCAGCCTCTGCCTTGCTCCAGTCAGCAGGGACTAATCCTCCACGCCCCACTGTGCTCATCTGGCCCCCGTCTCACTCCAGCTGTGGACCAATCCTTCCCCACCACCATGCCCCGCTGTCAGGGTGAATAAAAATCAATTACTTTTTTTAAAAAAATTAAAAATTGGATTTTTTTTATTTAAATTGGATTTTTGAGGAAAAAACCTATCTAAAGATAGATACATTATATCTCATCATGGAATAGGGATTATAAATTCTAGTTCTATAGTATGAGACAATATATTCATGTAATGGTTAAGAAAAGTTTTGTAAAGGAGTTCCAATAGTTGATGGATTAGGGACCCAATCTTATGGGGTTCCACAGGCTTCTGTATAGTTTATTTAGGTTAATCTTTCTATCTACCCAATGGGACTCAGTGCTCAGTCTAGAAGATACCATCAGAGATGCTTAGTTTTTTCAGTTTCCAAACTCTGGATTTGTGTCTCCAGAGGTAACATGCTTAACTGCAAAAATGTTTTTAAATAAATAAATATATAAAGGTGAGAAATAACAGACCTCAACTCTATTGTCCCTCTGCAAATTTGTGTACACAGAGTCAATCTCTTACCTCTCTCTAAAAGTGCAAAGTTTCAAAAAGTTCAATGAATAGAAGAAGATTGTTGGGGGTGGAATAGATCTGGACAAGGAGAAGAAGTCTGGAGATAAATGTGAGAAGCGAGGGGCATATGCTTTTTTGTTAAAATATTATGTTTGCTGTTGAAGAAAAAAATCCAGAATACTTAACGTTGTTGTTTTAGTTAAACAAAACAATTTAAATGTCTGTCTGGTTAAGTTTTCCTCCTAATACAACATGGTAAGAATATCCTCCAAATATTAATGATTAACGTGCTGAACTGGAGATAGCTCACCTCCCAATGACTTCATAAATATTTGCTTCAATTATCTTTGGTAAGTGAAATAACCAAACAATCATTCATTTTCTGATATAGCTATAAAACTAATCTGCAAAGTTTTCAAAATAAATCACTGTTTAAAAATGTATAGTGTGTTCCTTCTAAAAATGAAACCTACATCTGTCTCTGAGTTGTGAAGAATATGTATTAAGGTTATAACAACCAACAGGAATGCACTTTTTATGTAGAAAACCATGATTAAATTGAGTCTGCCTGATTAGTGATTTAAATCATGATTAAAATCAAATCCACCTTGCCCACTGTGCTTTTGCCCCTGGCCCCTTCATTCCGCAGGGGGACCCACAAATATGGTTGGTGCTGGGCTCACAAAAAGTTAATCTGGCCCTGCCTCATGTCAGGGTCATGGTCCTGATTTCCCATCAGTCCTTCCCCTTCCTTTTGGTACTGGGAACTAGCTAATCAAAAAACCCACCAAGTTTTAGTAAGGGGCCAACAGTCTCCTTAAATTAGCCCTAGAGTGATAAAGGTTTTTTTCCCTATAAACTGAAAAGAGGTTACCTCGGGTCAACCAGGGACACCTGCAGGGGTGGCTCTAGCTTTTTTGCTGCCCCAAGCACTGCAGGCAGGCTGCTTTCAGCGGCGTGCCTGTGGGAGGTCCACTGGTCCTGTGGATTCGGCGGCTTGCCTGCGGGAGGTCTGCTGGTCCCGCGCATTCAGCGTACCTGCCGCCGAATTACTGCCGAATCCATGGGACCAGCGGACCTCCCACAGGCAAGCCACCGAAGGCAGCCTGACTCTCCCTCCTCACAGCGACCGGCAGGGTGCCCTCCACGGCTTGCTGCACCAGGCATGCGCTTGGAGCGCTGGTACCTGGAGCCACCGCTGGACACCTGTGTCCAATTAAGTGCTGCCCGGGACCTTTAAAATCTTATCTCCTGGGGGAGTGAAAGAGGAGAAACAATCTGCTGCAAGGCTAGTAACAACAGGGAAAAAGGCTTCTCCAGAGCAGAGCTGGCCTTACCATGAGGCGAACTGAGGTGGCCACCTCAGGTGTCAGACTTGGGGAACGGGGGGTTGCCATTAGGACCCAGGGTGTAGAAAATTGTGTCTGTTGCTGGTGCATATGTATTCTCTCTGCTCTAGATGCACAGAGATGATGGAGTGCTGTGCTGGAGGAAGGAGGGCACAAGAGACATAACAGGCAGGCAGGAGAAAAGGTGAAAGGGAATAACAGAAAGTAGCAGGAGCTGCAGGGAGAGAAAGGAGGAGGAGCCTGTTATGTACTTCTCGAGCATCCCCAGGAGCCTGGACTGATTCACACCAGCTTGTCAGGGAGCTTCTTGTTTCCTGCTGCTTCCGTGAATCCACTTGAGGAGAACAGGCAGTCAACTGAAGTAGTAGGAGCCAGTTAGGCCCTTAAAACGCCCTGCTACCGGTGTCATAAACAGATAGCTAAGGGTTAATGTCTCTTTCACCTGAAGCACCTGACCAAAGGACCAATCAGGAAACCGGATTTTTTCAACTTTGGGTGGAGGGAATTTAGTGTCTGAGTCTTTTGTCTGCCTGCCTGCTTTCTCTGAGCTTTGGAGAAGTAGTTTCTACTTTCTAATCTTCTGTTTTTAAGTGTAAGGACAAAAAGATCAGATAGTAAGTTATATGGTTTCTTTTCTTTGGTATTTGCATGAATATAAGTGCTGGAGTGCTTTGATTTGTATTCTTTTTGAATAAGGCTGTTTATTCAATATTCTTTTAAGCAATTGACCCTGTATTGTATCATCTTAATACAGAGACCATTTATATGTATTTTTCTTTCTTTTTATATAAAGCTTTCTTTTAAGACCTGTTGGAGTTTTTCTTTACTTCAGGGAAATTAAGTCTGTACTCACCAGGGAATTGGTGGGAGGAAGAAATCAGGGGAGATCTGTGTGTTGGATTGCTAGCCTGAATTTGCATTCCCTCTGGGGGAATAGGAAAGTACTTTTTGTTTCCAGAATTGGGAACAGAGAGGGAGATTCACTCTGTTTGGATTCACAGAGCTTGTGTCTGTGTATCTCTCCAGGAGCACCTGGAGGGGGGAAGGGAAAAAGGATTATTTCCCTTTGTTGTGAGATTCAAGGGATTTGGGTCTTGGGGTTCCCAGGGAAGGTTTTTCAGGGGGACCAGAGTGCCCCAAAACACTCTAATTTTTTGGGTGGTGGCAGCAGGTACCAGGTCCAAGCTGGTAACTAAGCTTGGAGGTTTTCATGCTAACCCCCATATTTTGGACGCTAAGGTCCAAATCTGGGACTAAGGTTATGATATGGTGTGCAGTGGTGGGATAGACAGAATCCAGAAGCCAGTGGAAATATTTTATTTTTCTTTTCTCTGCTAGGGGCTTTTTAGCAGAGAGAAACAGTTTGGTTTTAAAAGGGAACCAGAGAGAATTTTTTTTTTCTGCTCTCTCTGGCAGTTTGTGGCTTGCATGTTAAGCAAGAAGCCATTACCAGACTGTTAAGGGTCTTTTGTCATGCAATAGCACTCCCATTGAGAGTCATTACCAGCACTATATGAATGCAAATAAAGTGGTTTTTCAGGTTTACTTAACATTGAAAATTAGCTAAAGGCACTGTTGCTAGGCAGACTTCAGGAGGCAACAGAGAACCTGCAGTTCAGAAGATAAACACCGGAGGGCACCCCAACACAAGAAAACAGGAACCATGACTTCTAAGGCAAAAATTGAGGCTGAAGAACAAATCAAAGAAGCTGAACACAGGCGACAGATGGAGATGAAAGAAAGAGAAGAACAAATCAAAGAGGCAGCACACAAAAGAAAACTAGAAGAAAAAGAGGTGGCCTACCGAAGGAAACAAGCAGAAGAAGAGGCGGCCCACCGCCGAGAAATGGAAAAACAACAAAAAGAGAAAGAAGAGAAGGAAAAACAGAGAAAACATGAACTGGAGTTGGCAAAAGCTGGGCTGCATGTGCCAGCCAACCCTAACAACCCGGCGCCCATTATTGCTCCACAGCACAGGAAATTTCCCACCTACAAGGCAGGTGATGACACCGAGGCCTTCTTGGAAAATTTTGAAAGAGCCTGTCTTGGGTACAGCATTCCCGAAGACCAGTACATGGTAGAATTGAGGTCACAGCTCAGTGGACCTTTAGCAGAGGTGGCAGCTGAAATGCCTAAGCAGCAAATAAATGACTATAAACTTTTTCAAACCAAGGCCAGATACAGGATGGGGATAACCCCAGATCATGCCCGTCGGCGCTTCAGAACCCAAAAGTGGAAACCAGAGGTGTCATTTCCCAAACACGCCTACTACATTGCAAAAAACTATGAGGCCTGGATAACAGGAAACAACATTCAAACCTTGGAAGAACTGCACCTCCTCATACAAATGGAGCAGTTCTTGGATGGTGTTCCTGAAGACATCACACGGTACATACAAGATGGAAATCCCAAAGATATCGCTGAGGCGGGGGAGATTGGAGCCAAATGGATGGAACTGGCAGAAAGCAAGAAAGCTACTGTCAAGGGGAAAGATTACCCCAGGGGGCACACAGACCATAAACCCTACAACCGAGGACAGCCAAAGACCCCACATACAACCCAAGTCAAGCCACAGACGCCCTACTCTTCCACCTCACCAGTCTCCAGTAACTCACTTCGGCCCAGTGACCCATCAGATGGAAGATGCTTTAAGTGTAATGAACTGGGACATATCAAGGCCAACTGTCCCAAGAACACCATGCGAGTGCAATTCATTACACCACCATCACACCAAAGATCCCCAGGCCCGGATGCCTCTCAAATACCCTTGGAGCGAAGGGAAAATTTGAGAGTGGGCGGAAAGAAGGTTACTGCGTGAAGAGACACGGGGGCACAAGTGTCAGCTATCCACCAATCCTTCGTTGACCCCAAATTCATCAACCCAAAGGCCAAAGTTACAATTTACCCCTTCATGTCACAAGCTGTAGACTTGCTTACAGCTCAACTGCCTGTCCAGTACAAAGGCTGGTCAGGAATGTGGACTTTTGCAGTCTATGACAATTATCCTATCCCCATGCTACTGGGGGAAGACTTGGCCAACCAGCTGAGGCAGGCCAAGAGAGTGGGAATGGTTACACGTAGCCAAACCAGGCAAGCTTCCAGACCCATTCCTGTTCCTGAGCCGTCCACAGAGGCCCCGTCTGTGTTACCAGAGACCCAGACAGAGGTAGTGGACCCGGATTCCATGCCAACCACTGAAACAGCCACAGCACCTCCAGTCCCAGGCCCGGAACTGGAACAGCAACCAGCACCAGCGATTGCAACCCCATCTTCAAACTCAATGCCAGTGGGCGCCAGCGAGCCACAACTGGCAGAAGCAACAGACGGCCATACCCAAAAGGCTCAGCCAGAGCCTGAAATACCCTCAGGTGCACCAGCGGAGAGCGGTTCACCAGCAACGGAAACAACCCATCACCTACATCGCTTCCAGAGGGACCAAGCCCAAGTCCACAGTCTGAGGAAGAACTGGTGACCCCAGCCTCAAGGGAACAGTTCCAGGCTGAGCAGGAAGCGGATGACAGCCTTCAGAAAGCTTGGGCGGCGGCACGGAGCACCCCACCGCCTCTCAGCTCTTCTAATCGATCCCGGTTTGTTATAGACCAAGGACTTTTATACAAGGAAATTCTTTCTGGTGGACACCGGGAAGAATGGCAGCCGCAAAAAACAGTTGGTGGTTCCAACTAAGTACCGGGGGAAGCTCTTAAGCTTAGCCCATGATCATCCCAGTGGCCATGCTGGGGTGAACAGAACCAAGGACCGGTTGGGGAAGTCCTTCCACTGGGAGGGGATGGGCAAAAACGTTGCCAAGTATGTCCGGTCTTGTGAGGTATGCCAAAGAGTGGGAAAGCCTCAAGACCAGGTCAAGGCCCCTCTCCAGCCACTCCCCATAATTGAGGTCCCATTTCAGCGAGTAGCTGTGAATATTCTGGGCCCTTTCCCAAAAAAGACGCCCAGAGGAAAGCAGTACGTACTAACTTTAGTGGACTTTGCTACCCGATGGCCGGAAGCAGTAGCTCTAGGGAACACCCGGGCTAACACTGTGTGCCTGGCCTTAACAGACATCTTTGCCAGGGTAGGTTGGCCCTCCGACATCCTTACAGATTCAGGGTCTAATTTCCTGGCAGGGACCATGGAAAAACTGTGGGAAACTCATGGGGTGAATCACTTGGTTGCCACCCCGTACCACCATCAAACCAATGGCCTGGTGGAAAGGTTCAATGGAACTTTGGGGGCCATGATACGAAAATTCATCAACGAATTCTCCAATAATTGGGACCTAGTGTTGCAGCAGTTGCTGTTTGCCTACAGGGCTGTACCACATCCCAGTTTAGGGTTTTCACCATTTGAACTTGTGTATGGTCACGAGGTTAAGGGGCCATTACAGTTGGTGAAGCAGCAATGGGAGGGGTTTACGCCTTCTCCAGGAACTAACATTCTGGACTTTGTAAGCAACCTACAAAGCACCCTCCGACACTCTTTAGCCCTTGCTAAAGAGAACCTAAAGAATGCTCAAAAAGAGCAAAAGGCCTGGTATGACAGACATGCCAGAGAACGTTCCTTCAAGGTAGGAAACCAGGTTATGGTCTTGAAGGCGCAACAGGCCCATAAGATGAAAGCATCATGGGAAGGGCCATTCACGGTCCAAGAGCGCCTGGGAGCTGTAAACTACCTCATAGCATTTCCCAATTCCTCACTAAAGCCTAAAGTGTACCATGTTAATTCTCTCAAGCCTTTCTATTCCAGAGACTTACAGGTTTGTCAGTTTACAGTCCAGGGAGAGGATGCTGAGTGGCCTGACGGTGTCTACTACGACGGGAAAAAAGACGGTGGCGTGAAAGAGGTGAACCTCTCAACCACCCTGGAACGTCTGCAGCGGCAACAAATCAAGGAGCTGTGCACTAGCTTCGCCCCATTGTTCTCAGCCACCCCAGGATGGACTGAATGGGCATACCACTCCATTGATACAGGTAATGCTCACCCAGTCAGAACCCCACCCTACCGAGTGTCTCCTCATGCCCAAGCTGCTATAGAACGGGAGATCCAGAACATGCTACAGATGGGTATAATCCGCTCATCTACCAGTGCATGGGCATCTCCAGTGGTTCTGGTACCCAAACCAGATGGGGAAATACGCTTTTGCGTGGACTACCGTAAGCTAAATGCTGTAACTCGTCCGGACAACTATCCAATGCCACGTACCGATGAGCTATTGAAAAAGTTGGGACGTGCCCAGTTCATCTCTACAATAGACTTAACCAAGGGGTACTGGCAAGTACCGCTAAATGAACCTGCCAAGGAGAGGTCAGCATTCGTCACCCATGCGGGGGTGTATGAATTCAATGTCCTTCCTTTCGGCCTTCGAAATGCACCCGCCACCTTCCAGAGGCTGGTAGATGGTCTACTAGCTGGACTGGGAGAATTTGCAGTTGCCTACCTCGATGATGTGGCCATTTTTTCAGACTCCTGGCCCGAACACCTACTACACCTGGAAAAGGTCTTTGAGCACATCAGGCAGGCAGGACTAACTGTTAAGGCCAAAAAGTGTCAAATAGGCCAAAACAAAGTGACTTACCTGGGGCACCAGGTGGGTCGAGGAACCATAAACCCCCTACAGGCCAAGGTGGATGCTATCCAAAAGTGGCCTGTCCCACGGTCCAAAAAGCAGGTCCAATCCTTCTTAGGCTTGGCCGGATACTACAGGCGATTTGTACCACACTACAGCCAAATCGCTGCCCCACTAACCGACCTGACCAAAAAGACCCAGCCAAATGCAGTTAAGTAAACTGATGAGTGTCAAAAGGCCTTTACCCAGCTTAAGGCGATGCTCACGTCTGACCCTGTGCTCAGGGCCCCGGACTTTGACAAGCCATTCCTAGTAACCACGGATGCATCTGAGCGTGGTATAGGAGCAGTGCTCATGCAGGAAGCAACAGATCACAACTTCCATCCTGTCGTGTTTCTCAGCAAGAAACTGTCTGAGAGGAAAAGTCACTGGTCAGTCAGTTAAAAGGAATGCTATGCCATTGTGTACGCCCTGGAAAAGCTACGCCCATATGTTTGGGGACGGCGGTTCCAACTACAAACTGACCATGCTGCACTACAGTGGCTTCATACTGCCAAGGGGAACAACAAAAAACTTCTTCGTTGGAGTTTAGCTCTCCAAAATTTTGATTTTAAAATTCAACACATCACAGGAGCTTCTAACAAAGTTGCTGATGCTCTCTCCCGTAAAAGTTTCCCAGAATTCAGTAGTTAAAAAGTGTTCTTAAAATGTAAAAGTCTGTTAGTTATATACTTAGTGGTATATGTAAAGGTGCATGTGTTGTATTAATCTGTTTATTTTCAAGTTCTAGAAGGAAATCGCCGCCAGTGAGCTTCCCCACTGTCTGCAATTTGGGGGGCGTGTCATAAACAGATAGCTAAGGGTTAATGTCTCTTTCACCTGAAGCACCTGACCAAAGGACCAATCAGGAAACCGGATTTTTTCAACTTTGGGTGGAGGGCATTTAGTGTCTGAGTCTTTTGTCTGCCTGCCTGCTTTCTCTGAGCTTTGGAGAAGTAGTTTCTACTTTCTAATCTTCTGTTTCTAAGTGTAAGGACAAAAAGATCAGATAGTAAGTTATATGGTTTCTTTTCTTTGGTATTTGCATGAATATAAGTGCTGGAGTGCTTTGATTTGTATTCTTTTTGAATAAGGCTGTTTATTCAATATTCTTTTAAGCAATTGACCCTGTATTGTATCATCTTAATACAGAGACCATTTATATGTATTTTTCTTTCTTTTTATATAAAGCTTTCTTTTAAGACCTGTTGGAGTTTTTCTTTACTTCAGGGAAATTAAGTCTGTACTCACCAGGGAATTGGTGGGAGGAAGAAATCAGGGGAGATCTGTGTGTTGGATTGCTAGCCTGAATTTGCATTCCCTCTGGGGGAATAGGAAAGTACTTTTTGTTTCCAGAATTGGGAACAGAGAGGGAGATTCACTCTGTTTGGATTCACAGAGCTTGTGTCTGTGTATCTCTCCAGGAGCACCTGGAGGGGGGAAGGGAAAAAGGATTATTTCCCTTTGTTGTGAGACTCAAGGGATTTGGGTCTTGGGGTTCCCAGGGAAGGTTTTTCAGGGGGACCAGAGTGCCCCAAAACACTCTAATTTTTTTGGGTGGTGGCAGCAGGTACCAGGTCCAAGCTGGTAACTAAGCTTGGAGGTTTTCATGCTAACCCCCATATTTTGGACGCTAAGGTCCAAATCTGGGACTAAGGTTATAATAACCGGCCTGCTCCCTCAGGCCCTGCTACCGGCCTGCTTATTTGTCTCCTTCAATTGAGTGAGAGCCACTGGCACAGAACAGCAGTCATGAGTGAAAGAAGAAAATGTCCCTCTGAGGCCGTATTCAGAAAAAGAAAGCAAGCAAAGGAAGCTTTTCTATCTAAGCAGGAAGGAGCTCTCCTGAGATACATAGACACAAATGTTCACGGTGAGCCTTCCGGCCCCAGTGAGGATGTGAGTGTTGAGGAGATGCCTGATCTTCCAATTAGGCAGAGTGCAGGTGACCTGGCAGCTACTGCAGCATCCATATCTCCATCTCAAATGGATGTAACCATGCACATTCCTGAAGAAAAGTGTAGAGCTGAGAAGAGTGTGGTGGAGGTGCAAGAAACAGTAGCTGCTGAGTTTAGTTCCTTAAGTCTAGATCAGGGGTCAGCAACCTTTCAGAAGTGGTGTGCCGAGTCTTCATTTATTCACTCTAATTAAAGGTTTCGTGTGCCGGTAATACATTTTAATATTTTAGAAGGTCTCTTTCTATAAGTCTATAATATATAACTAAACTATTGTTGTATATAAAGTAAATAAGGTTTTTAAAATGTTTAAGAAGCTTCATTTAAAATATAATTAAAAGGCAGAGCCACCAGGACCCAGGCAGTGTGAGTGCCACTGAAAATCAGCTCGCGTGCCGCCTTTGACACCCGTGCCATAGGTTGCCTACCCCTGGTCTAGATGATCCAAGACTGTGGACTCACTTGAGCAGTAGCCTGAGAGACTTCCTTGTACTGCATGGGCCACAGCAAGTGAAAGACTTCATGTTCCCCAAAGACAATGAAAATAGAAGTTTCCATCCAACACATTACTGGCGTGAAATCCCCAATGATGACCAAGTGGCGAGGCCATGGCTTATGTACTCAAAACCCCAGAATGCTGCATACAGTTTTTGTTGCAAACTCTTCCAGTCTAATGTTCTGTAGTGTTTAGACGTTGCTTGTAATTATTAGAACTGGGAACACTGGCTGTTGGGAGTCTGAAAGGACAGGAAACCAAAAAGAGTGGGGAGGAGTTGAGGAGGCACAGTGAGAGTTACAGAGGGTGCAGCAGCAGCTTGGTAAAGAAGTTTCCACAATAAAGTCCTGTTGAAGTTTGTTAGTACCTTGCCTAGTTGATACAACATGTTCCAGCCACATTGGGTTCTACAGAAACAAAGGACAGGAAAAATCTGGCTAGAAATCTGGCATGGGAAGGCAGCAAATCACCAGAGAACATTCCATAGGTGGAAAGAGCTCAAGATGAGACTAAGGTTAAAGGCCACCATAGATGATCAGCATCAGGAGAAGATTGCATCAGAGTCTCTGTACTGGCAAAATGTTCTGAAAGGGCTTGTTGCCATTGTGAGAATGCTTGCTACCCAAAACCTAGCACTTCATGGCACTTCAGATCAGCTGTATGTGCCAAACAATGGAAACTGCCTTAAAATTGTGGAGCTGATGACTGAGTTTGATGCTGTCCTCCAGGATCATCTAAGAAGAGTCACCACCCAAGAAATGTACACACACCACTACCTTGGAAAAACAATTCAAAATTAGATCGTATAGTTACTGACAACAAAAGTCAAATAGAAGATTCTGGCAGATCTGAAGATAATACTCTTATTCTGACACCTGACATCAGTCATACGGAACAAATAACTTTAATGGTGCATTTTGTAACAACAACAGAACCTAGTGAAAATGTCCCAGCAATGGTGACGGTCAGAGAGCATTTTCTAGAATTTATTGACATTGATGATACTACAGGAGCTGGTATGACAAATGTGCTTCTTAAAAAGCTGGAAGATACAGAAATTGCAATAGCTGACATGAGAGGTCAGGGCTACAATAATGGTGCCACCATGAGAGGAAAGAACAGAAGAGTGCAGACACAGATCCGAGAGTTAAATCCTCAAACTTTTTTTGTCCCATGCAGTTCTCATTCTTTGAACTTGGTGGTCAATGATGCAGCATCAGCTTCTAGTGAAGTGCTAAGTCCAGCAAGATGGAGGAGATGCCCTGTCATAACAGCCAAATGCAAAGTTACACGTCTAGGAACAAAGAATACCATAACTACAGAATGGAAGGCTGTATCCTGGAGAGCAGTGACTCTGAAAAGGATTTAGGGATCCCCATGGACTAGCAACTAAACATGAACTCCCAGTGTGATGCTGTGGCAAAAAGGGCTAACGTGATCCTTTTGATATACAGTAACTCCTCACTTAACATTGTAGTTATGTTCCTAAAAAATGCGACTTTAAGCGAAATGATGTTACGTGAATCCAATTTCCCCATAAGAATTAATGTAAATGAGGGGGGTTAGGTTCCAGGGAAAAAAATTTTCACCAGACAAAAGACTATATATACACACACACACACACAGAGGATAAGTTTTAAACAAACCATTTGATACTGGTACACAATGATGATGATTGTGAAGCTTGGTTGAGGTGGAGGAGTCAGAGGGTGGGATATTTCCCAGGGAATGCCTTACTGCTAAATGATGAACTAGCAATTGGCTAAGCCCTCAAGGGTTAACTTTCACACTCTACAAGGCAGCAGGAATGGAGGGAGGGGAGATAACATCGGAGACAGACACATACACAATGTGTGTGAGTTAGAGAGAGAGATGCACATTTCCCCTTGAAGGACACTGACCCTACTCTTAAGTACACTGCCTTGTTAATTAGATCAGCTTGCTGAGACCGCAGCTGATGCCAGCAAGCTCCCTCCATCCTGAGCCCTGTCATATGTCCCCCCTGCTCTATGGAAGATGGGGTAATCAGAGTGCAGAAGCAGGGGGAGGGGGAAATCCTGACATTAGCCCCCCTCTTTCTCCCCTTTCCCCTGCACGGCAAGCAGGAGTCTCTGGGAGCAGCTCCAAGGCAAAGGGCAGGAGCAGCACATGGCAGTGAGGGGAGGGACAGCTGAACTGCTGGCAGTTGGTAGCCTGCTGGGCTGCTGCAGCATAGGAAGCTTAGGGGAGCGGGGAGCTGATAGGGGGGCTGCCAGTCCACCCTGGTTCCAAGCCCCCACCAGCGAGCTGCAATGGGCTGCTCTTCCTGCAAGCAGTGGACAAAGCAGGCGTCTGCCAAACAACGTTAGAAGGGAGCATTACACAACTTTAAATGAGCATGTTCTCTAATCAGCAACGAAACAACGTTAACTGGGACGACTTTAAGTGAGGAGTTACTGTGAAAACAGGAGAGTTGTGAGTCTAGATGGTTTTTTTTCCTCTATTTATAGCATTGGGGAGACAGATATACTTCATATCGTTTAAAAAGAATGTTGGAAAAATTGGAAATGATGCAGAAAACAAACACAAAAATGATTCAAGGGCTGGAAAAAATGTCTTGCAGTGAGAGACTTAAACTAAACAGATTAAGCCGGGGTGGCCAACCTGTGGCTCCAGAGCCACATGCGGCTCTTCAGAAGTCAACATGTGGCTCCTTGCATAGGCACTGACTCCAGGGCTGAAGCAACAGGTGCTGACTTTCCAGTGCTCACTGTTCAACCCCTGCCTCTGCCACAGGCCCTGCCCCGACTTCAGCCCTTCCCCCAAGGCCCTCTCCTTTCCCGCCCCCTTCCCCGAGCCTGCTGCGCCCTCGCTCATCTCCTTGCCCCCAGAGCCTTCTGCATGTTGCGTAAGGTACAGGGATGGAAGGGAGGCGCTGATCAGTGGGGCGGCTGGCAGGCAAGGTGGGGGAGCTGATGGGGGGCTGCTGACGTATTACTGTGGCTCTTTGGCAATGTACATTGGCAAATTCTGGCTCCTTCTCAGACTCAGGCTGGCCACCCCTGATTAAGCTCTTTATCAAAACAAATATTGAGGGTGACTTGATTACAGTGTATGAGTACCTTTTATGGAGAGAAAATACCAGGTGCTAATGGGCTCTTTAACCTCACAGAGAAAGGTTAAAGGGTGGAACCAAAGAACCACAGGGTGAAAATTAAAGCAAGACAAATTCAAACTAGAAATAAGGCACTTCACACATGTACCAGTGAGGCTGATTAACAGTTAGAACAAACTACCAAGCGAAGTAGTGAGGCTCCATCTCTTGAAATCTTAAAATCAAAACTGGGCTGCCCTTCTGGAAGATATGCTTTAGCCAAACAAGTTAGTGGGCTCACTATTGGAGTAAATGAATGAACTTACATGGCCTGTGAAATACAGGAGGTCAGAATAAATTATCCCCTCTGTCTTTAAATCAATGACTCTCAACCTTTCCAGACTACTGTATCCCTTTCAGGAGTCTGATTTGTCTTGGGTACCTCCAAGTTTCACGTCACTCAAAAACTACTTGATTACAAAATCAGACATAAAAATACAAAAGTGTCCCAGCACACTAGTACTGAATAATTGCTCACTTTCTAATTTTTACCATAAAAATAAATCAATTGGAATATAAATATATACTTACATGTTAGTGTATAGTATATGGAGCAGTCGTAGGAAATTTTAGTTTGTACTGACTTTGTTAGAGTTTTTTTATGTAACCTATTGTAAAACTAGGCAAATATGTAGATACGTTGATATAACCTCTGGAAGACCTCTGTGTACCCCCAAGGGTATGCATACACCTGACTGAGAACCACTGCTCTATATGACCGAGAGAGAGACTAGTTTCCGAAAAGCCACTTTATTTATCAAAGGCTAGTTTTCTATTAGATGTTATACTTAATCCTCTTTGTGAGTGCATTGTAAAGAAAGTCTAAATTTTGCTTCAGCTCCCAAGAATCGGGGTTATGTCTGCAATGTTGTCGCTATTTAAAAGAGGGAAACAAAGCACGCAATTAAATATATTTAAAAGCCTTTGAAATGTTTTTAGTTCCCCTTCTTTTTAATTTAGTATCTTTAACAGGGGGGAAATATTCTGGCACAAAAATGAAAAGGCTAAGGGAATTGCAGCTCAGGGTACATCTTCACTACCGGCAGTATCGGTGGGTAGCAATCAATTTCTCAGGGATCGATATATCGCATCTCATCTAGATGCGACATATCGATCCCCGAATGAGCTCCTGTCGACTCCGGAACTCCACCAATGCGAACGACGGTAGCGGAGTCAACAGGGTGAGCCGCTGATGTCGATCCCGTGCCGTGAGGACGGTAGGTAACTCGATCTAAGATACTTCGACTTCAGCTACGCTATTCACGTAGCTGAAGTTGCGTATCTTAGATCGATTTCCCCCCCAGTGTAGACCAGCCCTCTGTTTCACTCGCCATACCGATCTGTGTTGTGAATACACGTCATTTCTCCTGTAAAAACAAAGAATGTTTGCTTCTTTCGAAGGAGTGTGCTGCACTTTTGACGGAGAAAACAGGAACATATTTTGACCACCTGATGGCAGCACCTCACCATGCGCGGTCCAGTCTCAATTATACTGCATTTGAAAGATCTGTGTACTAAATCCACATATACTCGATGAGTAACAGACCAATGAAGACTGGATCTGTAACTCCTATTGACTTCTGCATAAGTCTTACCTCAATAAGGGCTAAGTGAATACATTAGAATCATGTGCACAGTTGATTGTTTTCTTCTTCAGGGTCAGTCAAGAACAGGGATCAGCAACCTGGTGGGCCAGGCTGGTTTGTTTACCTGCTGCCTTGCAGGTTCGGCTGACTACGGCTCCGACTGGCTGCGTTTCATCGCTCCAGGCCAATGGGGGCAGCGGGAAGCAGTGCCCAACACATCCCTTGGCTGGAGTGGTGAACCGCGGCTGAACCTGTGGACGCGGCAGATAAACAAACCAGCCTGGCCCACCAGGGTCTTTACCCTGGCGGGCCGTGTGCCAAAGGTTGCCGATCCCTGGTCCAGAACATTGCAGCTCTCCTGAATTGGGAGATATGATCATAGAAATAGATAAGAGAAATTAGGCACTAGACCAGACGTTTCAAGGGACAACTTGATCTGAATCTTTCTGGTATGCTACCTGTAGTGCTCTTACCTGCTGCCAAGAGGTTCCTGTATTCACATTTATTATTATTCCCTCTTGCCCACAAAATACAAAACTAACAGTCATATTCTTTCAATCATTTGTTCTTCCATAAAGTATTTCAGAATTATTGCATGTTGTTTTTTTGTTAAAACTGTATATAAATCAATCACTGTTATGAGTGGAATGATAATACCTAGCTCTTAGATAGCATTTTTCATCAGTAGATCGCAAAGCACTTCACAATGTTTAATATATCACAACATCCCAGTGAGATAGGGAAGTGCTGTCATTCCTCATTTTATATGTGAGAAACTGAAGCACAGAGGGGCTATGTGATTTGCCCAATGTGTAACTTTCTCCTGTTCTTTTAACTGTAGCCAACTAAAATAAATACTGTAGCACATTATGAAAATATAATAATGCTTAACTCTTGTCCCATTGTGATCAAATGCACCCCTGCATTCACACCCTACACACTATTGTAATAATCTTTGTACAAAATATGCCTTGTGAGGTATAATTTGAAAGCCAACAACTCACTGGTCGATGACAACATGATGAAATATGTGTAGCAACGTTATATGTAAAGTTATGAACATAAGCTGAAATTATGATTACACTGTGTTTATCGGACAAGTTTGCTAGACAACCTGTTTCTCAAAGACAAAGGACAAACTGATGCCTCTAGCCAGATGTCCTCAAAGTTGATGGGCCACAACCAGTCAAGTGGCCATGTACAGGAGATGGCAGCATGGCCGCCGCAACCCATTAGGTGACCTAGGCGGTTGCCTAGGGCACTAACATTTGTGGGGGCGGCCACCACAGCAGCTGGACCTTGCGCCACCTCTGTCGGGGCAGCATTTTGGGGGCGGGACCTCCTGCCACTTAGGGCGGCAAAAAAGCTGGCAACGCTCCTGGGTTGCAGGTTGGCATACAGGCCAGCTCTGCTGGCTTTACACTCAGTTTACACTGAGGCAGCTGGCCAGCTGCAGCCAGATTGCATCCCCTTTAAATTGTTTGACTGACTCCAAAGGGTCAGAACTGGTGTTGAGAATGCCTTTGCAACTTATGACAGAGAGCTGATGTAACTTGCTAAAGATCAAACAGCAAATCAGTAGCAGAGCTGGAATCAGATCTCAGAACTTTAATACTCTGTCAACCCTAACTTAACTCCTGTAAAGTATTCTGTTTCATTAAACATAGACCTAGAGATCAGGGGTTCTCAAATCTTTACCTAGTGTGAGCCACATCTGAAAAGTATTTCCCCTCTCTTTTGTGATTGCATAATTTCCCAGTGGCAACTAAAGCAAACCTTTGTTTGTGACCTGTTGTTTATGTGTGGAAAATAACATTAGAGATAGTACTTACATACTTTAGCTGCAGTAAATGTGCTATTCCTCTTAAAGTTGATCATACTGTCTCCTTTTGCTCTCCCCTTAGTCTCTGCAAACAAAAAGAGCCAGCAACATGTGATCAGACAGCTCTTCAGAGACTGCTAGCAACTGCTCTGTCGACCACAGGTAAACGTTATACAGCTAATAGCTGGAAACTGGATTTTGAGTGAGAAGCAACTGAACAGAGGGTGAAAAACAGGAAATAAATGATATTTAGGGACAGAGGCGGATTAGGGGTTTCTGGGACCCTAGGCCAGAGCAAGCTGGGGCCCTTCCCCACCACTTCCATCTGCAATAGACCCGCTCCGCCCTCCCTGGCAGGAACACCCGGCAGACTGAGTGGGGCAAGCCCCCATACCCCCACCCCGCTCTCCGTCAGAAGCACCAAGTGGAGCAGATCGGGGCATAAGGGTGCCCCAATTGGCCAGGGCCCTGTTGGCCCAGTGACTAATCCACCACTGCTTAGGGATTTTGAGTTAACCTAATCTTCATGTTTGTTGTGGCTCACAGAAGAGTTCTCATTTTCATTCTGGTATGGGGATAGGGATGAAATCTGACTTGGTGCAGCTCCAAAAAGACAGTCTTAACTCTTTCTCCAGAGGTTAACTATGATGTTGTCTGTGCTGGCATATTGAGCCATGCTAGATGTGACTGAGTTAAAACAACATGATTTTACCTAGCACACTGTCTCTACAGAATTCTATTCTAACTGCATCCACACCTGCTGTGGCTCAGAGCTGTTTGTAGCAGTGCAGTTCGAATCTTCTGAGGAGCTGTCCTATAGTACCACAGGTGTGGATGGCAAATGCTGCTTACAGTGTCTAGCACCAAACGTGAACTCCTCTATGTTGCATTGCATTCTAGGAGAAATATCAGTAAAGCCAGTGTTATAGCCATGGGCGGCGGGTATAATAGGCAAGGGAAGACACTGCATCCTCTAGCACAGCCGTCCCTGCCGCCCGACACCTGGGTCATGGTGCCCCCCCGCCCCCGGCCTCTTCCCCTCCCTGCTGTGACCCTTCCCCAAGGCTCCCATGGCTTGCTGCTGCTGCTGCCTGGAGTCTTCCTCCTCTCCTCCCCTCCATCCCACCCCTTCCCCCCCTCAGCGGTCCCCGCAGCTGCCAGCCAGTCTCTCCTCACCCCCTTCTCCCCTATCCCTGTTGGGCGGGGTAGGGGGGTAAAGGGGTTCCCTGGGTAACTTTACACAGTGAAAAAGCCTTCCAGAGACCTAGCAGCAGAGATCCCTGAAACTGTTAAAGAGCCATTAAATGGTAATGAAGCCATTTAACAGGCATTTGCCAATGCCCAAGAAGCCTTTGGCCACATTCAGCTGGCTTTTATATTGTAGGAAAATGTGTTATTGGGGTTAAAAACAGTTTCCAAATGATGATCCTTCAGTTATTCTCTGTACTCAGAAGAAGGAAGTGCTAACCTGGCTCAAGGAGGCCCTGACATAGCCAGTGAGTTTATTTCTTGATCTAGTCATTTTATTCCAACCCAGTTTAAGTAAACGAGTCTGGCAGGGAATTCTGTGCAAGAAAGGTGATTAAACTACTGCCTTAGTGCAGCCTGTCAATGACAAGCACTTTTTCAAAAGGAGAGATGAGGCTGCAGGTTGGTGCAGATACCCTGGCTTTTCAGCTCTCTCTATACAGCACATGCCGAATCCCTGCCCGGCAGAGGAGACTCTACCTGGCAATTGAGCTACACCTGTTCAGTTCCTTTGGGGAATGTTATTAATGCTTTACGGTGAAAAGGGGAGAGGGTGTCGGGGACGAGGAAGCAGCAGAGTGAGGAGGCAAGAGGTGAGCCAGCTGCACAGCGAAAGGGTCTGGCAGGAGAAGGGGGGTGACGAGGCGAGCAGCAGGCAGGGGAGGGGGAACTCAGGGCGGGGGAAGAGTTGAGTGGCGAGTCAGCAGTGAGGGCGGGGTCTGGGTCAGAGCAGGGGTGGAATGTGGGTGGGGCTGTGGGCGGAAGAGGCAGGACAAGGGGCTTGCCTCCCCCAGGGGAAGTTTCACTGACCACCTATGGTTGTAGGATATTTGGTCTTGAACACACTGATCTGCATTTGTTGTTCTTGTTCAAGAGCTGTTAAATACAGAATGTCAGGTTCCATCTCTTTTTTTAAATGAAAGTGTCTGGTCAGTTTGTCACAACATAATCATTTAGTACATCATTCTGTACTTTATACAGTATAATGTGTTAACAGCATATTATTTTAGAGTAGCAGCCGTGTTAGTCTGTATCCGCAAAAAGAACAGGAGTACCTGTGGCACATTGTTAGTCTCTAAGGTGCCACACCTACTCCTGTTCTTTTTGCATCATAGTATTGTAAACAAACTTAGTAACTGTCCCTGCAAAGCATTCAAGATTTTCCTGGAAGACTCTCTACAACATATATTGTATAGTACAATGTAATTTCAATCTTGCATTTAAATAATATATGTCAGTGCAGTCTCTCCCTTATGGACTGGTTGGCCATATTTTATTCCTTTATAAGCACACATCAAAGAACCTGGAAAGACATCTTATATACTTGAGAGTATTGAGGCATTAGGCGAAGAGCTGCCTTCATTCACCTAAGTGAAGGTATTCGCTATATCCAGACTGTCTGCAGTGGTTTAAATTGGTGTTTAGTGTATTTATAAACATTGTATATGTTTTAAGTTCTAGTGTAAGAATACTTAGTAGTAGAAAAAAATATAAAGCATGTGTAACTATTCGATACAAAATTATTTTAAGGTAAAGTACTCTGGTTACAGTTTAGTTATTCAGAGTTCCAAACTTACCAGTCTGATGACTACTTGAAAGCCAGCACCTACACCTCTCAGCAGCGGCCACACATGAAATTGACAAAAGGGGAATAGGTGGGTCTAACAACCCAGATTTTGGCTGCTGCTGTTCCTATTAAAATGGACAATGCTTTGAAATAATAACAACTTTTCTTGCTCTTTCTCCCCTGCTCCCTAAAATTAGAGGCAGTCATTATTTTAAAGCACTTTACCAAACTTTGTGTGAACGGATATCTTGTCTACATTGAAACAGCAGCCAGGAGCTGTAGAGATTCTTGCAGAGGACTCTGGAAGACTTATCTAGATTTCATCTGCAAGAAGCTGGGCGTGGATGAGGGTGGATGGATCTCTGGACAAATTGCCTTTTTTTGTTCTTTCTCTCTGAAGCACCTGACATCGGCCACTGACAGAAGACAGGATACTGGGTGAGATGGATAATTGGTCTCACCCAGTAGGCCCTTCTTGTGTTGCCTTGTGGTTGTTGGCTTAGTACTGTAAGTGCCACTCTTCAAACAGTACCTATTGCCTGTCCAGAAATGCCTTCCTTAAAGAGCTATTCCCCAGTAATATAAGCCCTGATTTAGGTTTTAACAAAATAACGGAGAAGGAGAGAGGAAATCTTGTTTACAAGATATAATATTAATAGAAATATTTTCATTTAAAACCCTATTTTTATAAACTTAAACATTGCTCTAAAGTGTTTGCAACCCATCCTTCATAGCATTGTGTAGTCTATTAGAACCAGTGAAACTGACAACAGACAAAAAGTACAATGTATTAGCTTGATTTCATTTTCTTCCTGAGATTTAAACAGCAGAAAAGGTGAAAATTAAATCAAGCTCCCAAAATTAATTCAGTTAAAAACAAGGAATCTAAGGTGGTTTAAATAACATGGCCAAGGACCTTTGTTTTAAACACAAATATCAACATGCCTGTGTCTCCTTAAGTCTATATAAGCAGCTACCTAAGAGAAAACGGCATTCCTGCCCTACCATCACTTTTCTGGTTTGCAAGGCATAATGATTGGACTCATGATTAACTAACACACCCCAGTACATCTGGCTAGAGCAGAACACTGCAGGATCAGAAAGTTTGCTAGTCCCCCAGCTGCACCATACATAATTCACATTCTGCAGACCCCTCTCCAGACACAATCAGCTTGTTCCTCTTTGTGCCTCCAGTAGCATCTGCCTTTGCTTTAGCAGTGTAAATCCACATGCCAGCTGAAGATCCAGGGAGACACCAGAGATCGAAGGGGGCAGCCAAAGACAGAAGGAGGGAGGGAGGGAGGGAAGAGAGAGATGTTCAGTAAGTGAAACTCTAGACCAGTGGTACTTCAGGGTTCCACACTATGCAGGGCTCTTTAATGTGTCTCCTGTGGCTCTTTGCAGCACATGATATTTAAATGGTCTGATTTAATTATTAATCAATCAGGCTGCTTTTACTATGTTATTAACTAGAATAATACCTGGTCAGTCCTTTTGCTGTGCGCGCGTGTCTATTCCCATCATACAGTTTACAGATGACTATATAGTGCTATAGTGAATGACACAATTAATTCTTACTACTGTGGCTCATTTGGGTGATCACTAATGTGGCTCCTGAACAACTGAACTCTGAGTATCTCTGCCCTAGGGCAAGCCAGAGACTTAAAGCCAGAGAACTGGGAGGCCGGGCCAGGGCGGAAGGCAGGAATGGGGGCCAGAAGCAGGGCGGCAGGAGGGGGAATGGAAGGGGCGGAGCGGGAGGCCCAGGGAAAAGAGGCGGGGCCTGGCCTGGCCTGGCCTCGCAGGGCGGAGGCGGAGGCGTGTCACGGTGGCTGCAGCTCCCCTATAAAGCCTGGAGCCAGGTCTCTCCTTAAGCCCCGCGGCAGCAGCAGCTGGAAAAGCAGCGGACGGACATGGGGACGGCGCTGGCGGCGCGGCTCGGGCTGGGGCTCCTGCTCTTGGCGCTTCTCTTCCCCGCCCAGGTGAGCCGGGGCTCCCAGGGTGACCCCAGCTTCCTCCAAGGCCACCCGCAGCTCCCCAAGGACCCCGCCAGGGGATCAGGACCCCACTCGAGCCCCTGATGCACCTAGAAGGGGGATCCCCGGAGCCCCCATCCCGCACCCCCAACTCCTGTCCCGGGGAAGGGGCCCCCGGCTGCCCGCAGAGGAAGCTCAGTCTCTGCGCCTCCCACATTGGGGGCTCCAGTTTAATGGCCCCCACACACGCTGCAGGGTGTGTGTGATCGCGGCTGAGGTGCAGGGGAGAGGATGCCCTGGGTTGGGGGTATCCGGAGCCACGGCTGGTGCGAGCGCCTCACTCGGTCTCCAGCAGCGCCCTGGGGGCTGCATCCTGCAGGGGCTGGGCACCGCCGAGCCCCTTGCAGGGGCGCGCTCTGCAGGTGCAATTCGGAGACACTTGATCGGGTGCAATTTTGTTCCGTGATTTTTCCCGCCCCTCACCTCCCCTTCCCCTATGTCGGACAAGCGACAGGATCTAGCCCCGGCTGGCCAGGAGCTCTGCCTTGTGTGCGGGAGGGTCTGGGTAGGCAGTGTTTCATGCTCTGCTTTGCACAGCCTTCCTAAGGCAGGGTTAGCTTTGTGTGGTGTTTGCGGGAGGGTGGCTCAGCCCTGCGTCCCCCTGGCTGACTGCTATCCAGGAACGCGTCTGTCTTTCGTTCGTTCTTTCTTCCTTTATATGGGATGCTGGACAGGAAAACGCCAGTGCGGTGTTAGACAAACGAGTCTAGCAACCCCCAGGGCAGACAAAGGGGCCAGGGTTCCTACACAAAGTGCCATGAAATCGACACAACCAGATTCCCATTGCCAGATGATATGAGGCGATCCTGATCCAAAGCCCCTTGAAATCAATGGGAGACGCGCTTCTGATTTCGGTTGGGGTTTGGGTCAGATCCAGGGATGACTGAAAGGGCGGACTTTCCAATGTCCCGGAAAGCACATTATTTAAAGCCCACTAGCCAGATGGTTACTCGCAGAACGGCGATCGCGCCCGTAGAGTTTTCCCTGGAAACAGCCTTGAAAGCATGTGTTGTCAAGCATTCAAGTAGCCCTGCATTCCACGATTCCTCATCGAGATCGTGCAATAAGGTCTCCGGCTGGGCAGTAAAACAAAAGCTCGTTTGAACATGTTTCTACTATAAATAAAGAAGGTTCTTATCCTACTCACTCTGAATTGAGTGGGAGTCTTGCCCTTGGTTCCAAAGGGAGCAGGATCAAACCCTAGGTGCGTGTATAGTATTTTAACATATTGCAGACTTGCCTCTTTGTACTCTGTGAAGGTGTAGAATTGGCCGCAGAATTTAGCTTGAGCTCCGGCATCTGAGCTTTCAGGTTGGGGCGGGGAGGGGAAAATCTAGCCATTACTGCTGCGAAGAAAAATTTCCAAATGTGAACTGAGAGCAAACCGATGTAGTGATGTCTGCCGGCGTCTAAAGAGAGGCTCGCTTGTCTCAGTGGGGGCGGGGGGTTAGCGCTGCAATCCCAGGTTGACAGTTGTAAATGTCAATTATTTTACTGGTGATTGTGTCAGAAACTTCCAACGAATGGGCTTATTTAATAGTTGCCTCCCCTACCATCTTCCCAAACTGCCCAAAACTTCAGCTTCCCTCCTGGCAACTTCTTAGTACAGCATTCTGCTGCACACTGAAAAGGTAGGTGCAGCATAAAAGTAAAATTTAACATCACATTTCTGGCTCCTGAGGACAGGGCTTTTCTGCTTGAAAGATATAGCTCATTCATGAAAAAATAAACACAAGGACTATTTTACTAGTATTATTCCTTGCCCTAGTCTTGTCTCTAAAAAACTACTCTATTTATTTATGGGAATCTGCCCCAGTTTCTCATCTCCTGGAGTTTACAGAAACACAAGCCTCTTCTCCCAGATATGAGCTTAAGATTCTGGGGTCAGTAACTAATCACTGCTGTATTTTAATGGTGTGGAGGGTGTATGTGTGTCTCTCTTCTTCCCTCCTCCTCCTTTTTATTTAATGAATTAATTTAATTTTGAAAAGTTTCTACTGTGCATGACAAGTAAGGTCCTGCTAGGGTGAAATAGTGTTCAAAATGGGAACTAGCCCTATAATCAGAAGCTATATCAGCATAGATGACTTTGACTTTGTTGCCTCATAGTATAGATTTTTGTTACCTGCACAAACTGTACTGGACTTTCAATTATGTTTTCTTTAGCTATGTGCCTCATTATGCCAGCAATAACAGGTATGCTCTCATCAGTACAGTTCCACTCCTGTCTTAACTCATTACAAACAAGCTGAACCGATATGAGACCGGGGAGTCTGAAGATATTTAATACACTTGTATTGACCTTGACCCCTGCTTCAAAGTAATCACAAAGTCAATGCAAGAGCTAGTACTTCAATAGACTTTTCACTGTTAAGTGTTTAGATTTTTGTGTATGAGTTAACTATCTGAATTAGATTTCTTTTTTAATATAAAATTTGTCCACTTAAAGAGGATGAAGCAGGACTCAAGATGAGCTGGAGCTGTTGCAAGTGTATTTTGCCTATATTAAATTTATGGTATTTTAATAAAGAACTAAGTTAAATAAATGTAGACAAAAAGATTGAATGCCTGTCTCTTGTGCCATTGGCATACTTAGATGAACAAACAGGTCCCTACAATAAATCATTTGGATCCTTTGGGGTACATATTTTGTAGGGAACCAAGAATAAAATGGAGCCATCTGCACATTTCTACATGAGGCATTATTTTGGTTTGTTTCCTTCTAATTTTTGCTTGGATTTTTGGGATGAATTGTTTCAAATGGAGAAGCTATTTTTCTGTGATATTTGACTTTGTTCTCAGTGTACACAGTTTTGATACTGAGCATATGACAGGGAAGCTACTGTTAGAAAGCGTCAGTCACTGAAATTTGTCTGAACATGAAATTCAAGTTGTCTTTGCTCTTAATAATTGAATGACGGGAGGACATGTATAATTGTTAGTGTGTGTCATGTCTGAGTGGCGCTGACATGAATACTCCTTTTTACCCCATAAATATTATCAGATGATGGCTTTTAATGAAAAATAACACTTTCCCCCCTAAATTTTTTTTTATACATTATAGACTTACTGTGACACAAATGGAACCAGTCTAACACCCTCCAGCAATAATTCTACAGCAAGTTCCACTTCTATGCCAGCTGTCACAAATTCACTGAACAATACCACCATGCAGGGACATGGAAATTCCCTGCATTCAACCACAGCTCTCCTCTTCCTTCTCTCAATTTCTCTTCTACATTTTTGCTGTTAAGAGACTGGCTGGAAAACAGCTACCACTCCCCATCCAGATCCCTGAATCATTTGAGCTGGCTACATCTGCAAACCCAGCATGAAAATGAATCCCACAAAACTTCTGCATAAAATCATCTTGATTCCATTCCATAATTTAATTGGTACCAGTCTGATCTAGAGAATCTCACAGTCTCTGATGTTCCAAAGCTGAGTGACGTGAAAAGGATTTGACCAACTGCAACCAGAAAGTGAGTGAAGGGGCTCCAGCCCAAAGCCAGCAGGAATTTGAAAAACAAGATGGAAGCGTAAGATGTTCAGAATATCTGATTTCAAGATGAGAACATGTAAAATGCAACAGTAAACACAGATGGTAAAGACTCCACCAAGGGGGGTAAAAGAGGGTAGATGGTTATCTAACTGTGCAAAATAAGGACTTAATGAATATAAGTGAAAAATAAATCTCTTCAACGTCAACAAGCTCCTAAAACCACCAGAAAATACAAAAAGCTTATGAGTCTCTTTATATCTACAATAATTGGAATTTAATCCAACAGTAACAAAAAAGTAATAACATGAAAATGGGTTCCTTCTAGTTTCCTCTTTGCTTGGGATTGCCCTGAGGATATAACAGGATAAAACTTTTATATGTGAAATCCTCTCTGTGAATTTTCAAACATGCTTAATTGAATGCCTATATAGTCAGGACCAGCTAAAAATGTTTAGGAATCATTGTTTTTTCAGAAGAGCGGAGTTCTTTACTGTAGGGCTTTGGATTTGACACTTTATTTAAATGCTTGTATATTAAACATTTTGTGCCAGAGGAAGGAGGTATTGGAAACTCAGAAAAGGCCCAGGAGCATTTTGTAAATGTGGTTATACAAAATAAAGTAAGTCAAGGGAGAAACATCTTTCTCTCCTCCACCCCCAAGTTCAATATGTTTTTAAGTCTGTTTGGCTCCTGAATCCCTTCTTAATTATGAAGTGTTTGTGGCATCTCGTGAATAATTTTCAAATGCTGTTTTATTTTGGAACAAATTTGAAAAACTTTTACTGTTTGAAGTTTTTCAATTGTGATGTTTTACTTTAAAGACTAGCTATAATTTTGGGTTTGGGGGAAAGACCTGAAAGCCAAAAATCAGAAATGAAATCATTGTGTGTTTGGAATGTGAAGACTCGAGTCTTAATTGAATCAAGTATAAAAAATCTTTTGTATTACCTCTGTAAATATTTTTTTTTTTAAATTCTGAATCAACAGCATTGTTTCTCTAGCATCAAACGTTTTAGTACACAGTACTCAATCTAAAGTGGGCTCTACGGCAAGTGGAACTATCTTGATGCTAAAATCTTTTCCAGATTTAAACAAGTAATGGCCAGTGTTGATATGCTCAGATATGAATATTTAGATTACCCAATACACTAAAATGTTCATTACTTTAAAAAAATCCACTATCTGATTTGTCAATGATCTTATTACCAATGAAGACAGTAAAATATTAAGGGTGAAATATAAATTATTGCCATTGGGTATGTATAGACACTTCCTTAGTTTTTGTAAGCTGTTAATGTTTGTGTAATTATGATTTGATTCATTAGCTATTGATTTTTTCCATTAGCTATTGATTTTTTCATTGGACATAAACTGTAAATAAAAGGATAAAACGATGAGAGGGCAGTGCATGCTAACTGCCCTCCTATGTCATCCTTCTCAAGAATCTTGTAACTCAACTGCACAGTATAAATAAATTGTCCAAGTAAGACAGTATATGTGATTAAAACCTGCAAAGTCTAGAAATGCTGAAGTGTAATTCGTTTTTATTTCTCCTTTTCTTACGGTTTAGTTTCACTGTAAATCTGGATCCTGCTTTGACAGTAATAATTTGAGACAAGATTAATCTCTCTCCATATATACTACTACTAATACGGATAGTAGCTATTTTATATAGTGACTTGAACTCTTCCTTTTTAGAGTATTGTTTGTCTGAAATCAGTCATAAAAGGAACACTAGCTGAGCAGAGCTTTTCCTTATTGTGAGGATGTGATTATGTCACCACCAGCAGCTAAATTTGTCCTTTGAAATGGACAGTTTTTAGGTGCTACATTTATACATTAGATGCCCACCTTTTCTATATGTAGGCAGGGTTCCTATACGTTGCACAGATTAATGTTACAGGGATACCATGATAACACGAGAGTTTATTATGGTTTAGATGAAGGACACAGTCTTGACAGGAACAGCTGCTTGTGAAATACTTTCCTAAAAGTTAAAGTTCACTGAATCAAAATTCAGAAGCCTATTTTACAGCTCAAGTGGCTCATTCATTGTTCTTATTGCATACTCCTCTTCAACACTCTAGTTCAATGCCATTCCAGGATCTTGTGCTATTTTTATTCATTGTATGCTTTTTCAGAAGGGCTAGCTGCTCAGACATGATATTATTCCAGTTTTCAATTGGAATGAGACCTCTCGCATGGCCTCTCCATGCTGGGAAGGGAATGTTAAGAGGCAGGCCTTTGATTACTTTCTTTTACTTTTTCCAGTAGACTGAACAAATCCAGAAGCAGAATAAATACATCAAAGTGCACAGTCTGAATCTACCATGGAATTTGTTGGGAGTATAAGAGTGAAACTCTTCTCTAACTACTAATCCTCTCTGAGTGCTCTAGAAGAAAACATAAAAGATCAAATACTGCATCCACCTCTAAATGGCTGTAGCTGTTTTATAAGTGTCTAATAAATGTTGCATGAAAGTAATAGCAGAAAAGCCACAACCATCTGCCCCAATTCAGCAAAGCATAATTCAAGCAAATGGCACTTTAGCATGAGCTTAAAGTTAAGCACTTAGGAATGCTTTGCTGAGTTAATGGCTTTGGGGGTGGGAGGGCAGGGAAGGGTTAAATTAAATGGCTGTGTTGCTTATTTTTAATATTGTCCAAGCATTTTAAAGTTGTCTGAGTTTGTCAAACCAGACTGATGAGTTAGAAAAGATGATCCGGTAATTTATCCTCTTCCTGTAATTTAATCATGGAACAAAGAAATCACTGAAGAAATCTACACAGAGAAGAGAACAAGATGTCTTTATTTAACAAGAAGGCGATGTAATGGGGACCTACACATTTAATACCCTCTTCAGTTTTTATAAAAGGGCTATCATAAGCATTATTGCCGCTCTCTGTGGCTCTTGTTTTCACAGAACTACCTAACTGGAGTGAGTCTGGATAGTGTAGCTTGAAAGGACTCTTTGCAACAGTTGTGCTTCTGTTTGAAGCATGGTGCAACATTCATAGTAAACAGATGCTAGTTGTGTGGGGCCAGCATAAAGTCTAAAGTAATCATTAAAATTAAATGGTCTAAAATGAGCACTTCAGTTTGTGTGCAGCCTACTGCTCCTTCCTCTGCCAACATTAGCTCCTGAATAGCGCTTTGTTTTTTAAATACAGTTTATAACTGTATTTTAAATCTGCAGGGCCTCTGACTGGACAAGTTCCCATTTAACATAAAACTACCAAGTAAATCACGCTGGGCCAGCACTTGCCCCATTGACATCAACAATGTGTTTGCTATAGCTCTCTGTGAGGGCAGGATTGGGCCCCCCACCCTCAACAAGGTACAAATAAAGTAGTACTGGCTTGACTCCCTTAAAGTGAGCTTTCTCAGAGTAAGGGCAGGTGCTTTGCGTGGCATAGCCGTAGCAGCTAGGCCAAGCCCCTCCATGACTGAATGGAGATACTGACCTCTCAGCATCAAAACAAAGACCTGCTTTCAAATTAGCTTGGTAGTATTTTGAACAGACTGTCTCAGTTTTGGGCCGATCCCTCAAATACTTGCTCATGCAAGCAGAACTTACTCACGCATGTAGGCCCGTTGACTTCAGTGGGCCTGCTTGTATGCATGAGTGTTTTTGGGATCGGGTGCTTTATTCGCCATGTGTTTACTCAAATCAGTTTTTTTCCTTGGCTCAGGTTCCATAGCAAAGCTCACAATGCACGTTTGTGCCTGAGAGCTCCCAACATGCGCACATCATAGTCATTCTCATGTGCTTTGCTTTTTGCTTACAGTCAGTCTGCTAGAGGCTTTGATTTCCATACGTGACTGAAATGATTTAGTTGCAGACAGTCATTCAGCAACTTGATTGTCATGCGAACAATTGCAAACTTCTTCTTTTTGGATTAAAGAGACCTTTGAAAGAGGATCTGTGTCTGCTCTGCTTGTTAGCCACACAGGGCGCTGGGTTACAGCAGTCGACACTGCATTTGTTACAGGGTTTAGGTCTACTATTACGGAGCAGAATGAAGAGAAGAGTTATTTTAAGCCCATCACTTCGTCTACAGTAGTTTAAAGAGCAGTTCTAGTCTTTCTGTGTATGTGTTTTAAACACTATTGTTTTCACTATTATGCTGTAGCCTTGGGAAAGGAAGTCGATGGTCCCCCTTCGGTTATCAGCTTTTGGTTAGCCAAGTGAACCTCTCAGCTTCCTGCTCAGGACTGCATAATTAGTTTTAGTCTACATCAAATGGTTCCTAATGAATGACCCAGAGCTGCAGATGAAACATGACTAGTTTTATACAATTCAACCAAAATTCTAAATTAACAAAATCACCCCATTTAGAAGTGATCAGTCAGTCACTTAGGAATCTAGTTACAACCACTACAGTATTTATGCTGTAAATAAATGAATAAATTATCTTCAAATTTTTTCAGATGTCATCTGCACCCTTGTCTCCCTATGCTTCCTGCTTAGCAAGCACTGAACTTTAATGACTGCACTATAAAAAAAATTAACAAGTCAGCAGGAGTAAATCATGGAAGCTTTGTTGTGCTGGGTAAACTGAAAGTTCAAATTCTACCAAAGTCACTCTTGAATGACAGTGTGTGAAAGTGATTCCTTGTGCGACACAAATTATTACAAGGAACAATGTTTTTGTACGCAATCACTTTTTTTTTTTTTTCCACTTTTTGAAAACTCTGAAAAGAGTTGCTAGGGTTGAGCTCTTTTGCCAAACTTGCTTACTGGATATAATTGAAACTGCTGGTGTCTACTGAGATCATCACAACATGTATGCTTTACATGATGTTACTCATATAGTTCAATTTCAATAGGGTACATGAAATGCCAGGTGTTTTGCTTTTTTGAGGTTGAGATTAAGTACAAAATAAGGAAAAATATTCTAATTTAAGAAGGTCCTAATGTAGTTGTTTAAATATTTTCAAGAGGCTCTCTTTTTTTAAAAACAATATTTTTGGGGATGGGTGGGGAATAATTACAGTTCTAGGCATTACTTTTTCTATACATAGTAATATTATAACAAGCATTGATTAGATGAGCAGGAGTAAAAAAGGGATTGGACGTCTCTAGGGCTAACAATAACTTTCAGAGTTACAATAGCAAGCATTGGGAAAAAAGTTTTGGAAGGGTTACAACCTTCATGCTTCAGGACATAATCCAATATTTAAATAATGGGGGTCAGGAACACTATATTATCCCATAACTGCCTACTGCAGCATTTCCTACACCTTTCTCTGAGGCATCTGGTGCTGACCACTGTTGGAGGCAAGATACTGGATTAGAGGGACCCACTGATTTGTTCTAACATGGCAATTTCTTTGTACAAAATCAACATGTTTTCAAAATAATCCCTGAGGAAGGGATGCTTATAACAAAAGAGGGCTGTCTCTTCGCGTTTGAGAGATCTGACCATGCCTCATCCACAGAAACTTGATGCATCTGCCTGTCACTCATTTTGTGTTAGATATCTACACCAACAAGGAAGTTCCTGATGCATCTCTTAGCATTTATTTTATTTTTGTTTGTTGAACTTTCGTAGGTTTACTGCAGTATCACTGAATGACTCTTAATCCTATTTCTACTGCTTTGATTTTATAATCTTTCATTAAATAGAAAAATACTAGGAGACTAAATAACAAGTGCAGATTTTTACATTTCACGATTGGTCATTGTCAGCCACCCCAAAGTGTTTAGATTTTCACAAGTCTCATAGTACCACATACCAATAATAATAATAATAATAATAATAATAAGCTGTTATTGTGATGACAGAATTTTCTGCCAGGCTATTATTTTACCCAGACTGAAAGTTTGACCATCCTAAAAACATACTGCAAGTTCCATCTCTTTGCAATAGCCTTCCTGACATAGCAAAAGACAAAGAGATGCTAACGTGGTGGTAGGGCCAAAAAAGGAGAGCAACAACTGGAATTGCTCCTGAAACCTATAGAGGGAAATCCACTGGAAGTTCAGCATGGACAAGGCTTTGTAGACAGGTCTTCATCCAGGATGAAGAGGTGAAGTTTCCTAGTGAACTGGAGGTGGAAGAAGCATGCTCAGTAACACTGTTGGAGCCAACTTGCTTTCACTCTCCCCTTCCACTATCGTCAGGCATGTATTGTCTCTGTCACCAAGGCATTCGGAGCTGGTTGGCACCAGTGGCAGATTACAGTGGTGAAGTCCATAAATGGCTATTAGCCAGGATGGTGAGGAATGGTGTCCCTAGCCTCTGTTTGTCAGAGGATGGAAATGGATGGCAGGAGAGAGATCACTTGATCATTGCCTGTTAGGTTCACTCCCTCTGGGGCACGTGGCATTGGCCACTGTCGGTAGACAGGATACTGGGCTAGAAGGACTTTTGGTCTGACCCGGTACAGCCGTTCTTATGTTCTTACTGTATGGGCTGATGGAGCTTGGGCCCAGGGGCCCCGACCAATTTGGGGGCCCCACAGGAGTGCCAGCACTCTGGTCCCAATCCCTGCTGCTCCTCCCCCCACATCCTGCTCCTCTCTTCCCCCAAGGCCCCACCCCCAGCCAGGCTGGAAGACGGATGGAGTAGAGTGTGAGTGAGTAAATTCCCCCCTCTCTCCCCTGTGCAGAGCTGGCCTAAGCCCCCTCTCCCCTTCCCCCTCAGACCCTCCACCCAGAGCCTGGCTGAGTCCTCTCTCCCTTCCCCTAACACCCACGCAGAGTGTGGCCAAGCTGCCTTTCCCTCCTGCCCAGCCCAGACTACCACGTGGAGCCTGGACAAGCCGCCTTTCCCTTCCCCCCAGCCCAGACCGCTATGTGGAGCCTGGTCAAGCCGCCTTTCCCTTCCCCCCCACCCAGACCACCACGCAGAGCCTGGTCAAGCCGTCTTTCCCTTCCCCCTAGCTCAGACTGCCATGCAGAGCTGGCCCAAGCCCTCTCTCCCTTCCCCCCCACAAGGAGGCAGCCCAAACCACTTGCCCAAGCCCCTTCCTTCCTTGTGGAGAGCTGGCCCAAGCTCCACTGCTCATCCCCCTCAGTTCTTTTTTGGCAAAACTGAGCATTTGTGCTGTTTGCTCTTGACAACTGGTGATCGCTTGACAAGAGCAAATGGGACAAATGCCCAGTTTTGACAAAAGAGTGTGCACATTCAAGGCCAAAACAGAACGTATGGTTACCGTATGCCAAGGGTCCCCAAAATTTTTCAGCTGTCCTCTCCAACCTGGTCCATGGAAACCAGGGCCAGAGCTGGGAGTGTGGAGCCAGGGCTCGTGGTGGGGCTGGTGGCTGCGGTCAGGAGCTGGGAGTGAGAGCAGGGCCAGAGGTGTGGCTGGGATGTGGCCAGGAACAGAGCCTTGGGTGGGGCCAGAGCAGAGCTAGGGGCAGAGCAGGGCTGGGTGGCACTCCCTCCCCCCCCACCCGTGGGAGCTAACCCATGCCCCACCACACACCCCTGAATGTTCCTCCATGCTCCCCTAGGGGGCACTCCCCACAGTTTGGGGCTATTGTCCTTGGCTGTGGCAAAAGCCACCTAGGGAGCCCAGGCACCTGTGGGGAGCCCATGGGGGGAAACTGTCCCAGCCAACACAGGAAGAATGATCACCCTAGCCTGTGGTAAGGGCCACCCAGAGCCCTCCACCTACCTTGGGTGGGGCTGGGATGCCTGAGAGCAGCCCCCATCCTGTGTCCCTGCCTCATAAGGTGCACAGCCCAGGGCAGATGGAGCATCCAGGGCTCCCCACAGCAGCCCAGGCTCCCTGGGCAGTTCTTACCACAGCCCAGCTTCTGGCCAGGCCATGAGGCACAGTTATTGGGGGAAGGGAAGAAGCAGGGGGCAGGGCACCATGGATGGAAGGGATGTGGGGGACCTCAAATGTTCTTTGTGTCCTAGTAAATCTTTGGGCCCCAATAAATCTTCATCTGCCTCTGCGCAAGCAATTGCTGGAGTTGATGCCATTGAAAGCAGCACATCACATGGTAAGGAAGCCAGTATCCCAAGAGAATAGCAGGTGGTAGTGGTTGCTTATCACAAACTGCATGGTCCCTTTAAGAGGGAATGGGATTAGTCTCCTGTGCCTAGGTAGCTGCCTCTCAGTGGGGCCAATTTAGCCTATTTAAGTACACCTGGGGCTAATTCTATTGGTGTGATCAGTCTCAGCTGGGAGGATCTAGAACTCATTACATAAAGAGGAAACCCCAGGGACTAAGAGGCTAGGTAATATGGAAACCCCTTGGAAAAGGGTTGCTGGAATCCTCTTGTGCCAAGATGGAGATGAGTTTTAATTCTGGGGACAGTAGCTTAACTTCTAGATGAGAAGGATTATTTAAATCCTTAATTTATCAGCAGGGCTGGATTAACTCTTCTGTGGGCCCAGGGCTATTAGATTTTGTGGGGGCTCCTGGGGGTTTGGTGTGTGGGAGTGGGCTTGGGGAGGGGGGGTAGTTCTAGCTGGGGTGGGCTCTGGGATGGGGTCAGAGATTGTACAGCAGGAGGTTTGGGGAGTGGGCTCTGGGTGGAAGTTTGTGTGTGGGAGGAGGCTCAGGCCTGGAATGGGGGTTGGGGTGCAGGCTCTGGCTGGGAGGTGCTTTACTTGAGTGGATCCTGGTTATCAGTGCAGTAGAGCTAAGGTAGGATCCCCTAGAGTTGCCAAATCTGTAGAAACTAAGCAGAAAGTGGGCATCTTTTAGGCTAAGTTGGCTTCTGTTGTGTGTTGGCTAACTTTTTGGCTTTCAGGGCTTTTACAGTAGCTTGTTTTTTTAATTGGCTCCTGGCCAATCAAATGAAAGCTTGAATCAGGTGGTGGTGACTTGCTTTTTTGGCTACAGCATATGTGTATCCCCCTGTGTGGCAGGGGCCACCAGGGCATGCCAATGAGCTAGTACTTGTGGCTCCAGCCCTACAGGATGGGGGAGCTGAGGCTTGGGGACCAGTGTCTGACCTGCAGTGCTGAGACTTACCATGGACTGGATGAAAAGAAGCAGTGGGCCCTATCTAGCCTGCAGGGCCTCCCCTTAGCCTGAGGTCCTGGACTGCAGCCCCTAAAACCTCTGTGTTAATCTGGCCATATTTCCAAGGGACACTGGGATGGGGGAAATGCAGTGGTCCTCCATCAGGACCAGGTGTGGTATGAGGCTTAAGTCATAAGAGAATATTTTAAGTTGTAATTTGTGGTGTCTTCCATAAGATTATGGTTTGGACTGAGACTGGGACACTAAACTGATAAAGGAGCCCACCAAGGGGGTTTTTGCTTAGAAAGAATGGCTTCTGTAGTGATTTGAGAGTTGCAGAGGGCATCAGGAGGCCTCAACTCTTGCATGGTCTCTCACCAGGCACAAACTTGAGTGGGTGGAGTCACTTGATTGATGGGGAGAGCAACCAGGGATCTGGATGTGAACAGTCATCAGTGACTTCAGTGTGGCAGGAGTCTCAGAAGGCTGATGCTAAATGGGACTGGCATAAAGACTAGGGGAAAGGTGGTGTGGGTTAGGATGGGCACTTTGCATGGGTAATAGAGGCTACTTCAAAGTGGTGGCGCTGCATTTTGTGCTGTAGGACATGATTTTAATAATCAGAAAACCTAAGTCTGTATTTGCTGCTTTTAATGGTGGGGCAGTAAGTGTTGGGTGTAGACAGTTTCAAGGGTAGCAGTGTAAGAAGCGTGATTTGCCGTTTCCCTCTGTGTGATGTCCATAAGGTATGGAGCAGTGCCTCAGTATCATGGTGATAGCATTTACAAGTGTCTTACCTTCATTATAGGTGAAGCTGAAAGAGAGTTTAGTGAAGTTTCACTAAACTCAGAAGGGGATTGAAGCTTTGCATTCCTATACTGCAATGGCTTTTATGTCTAGGATTCAAAATGACTTATTCTTATGTAGAAAGTTATAGTTTGCAATACATCTTATAAAGCAGCAAAATTCTAAAGGTTACTACTCTCTAGTCAATCCAGAATACTCAGGATGCAAATTAGCCCTGCTTCAGAGTTATGTGATCCTCATTTTTAGGAAATTGTACCATTCAAGCTACAAAGCACTTTAAAAATTCTCAGTACATAAGGAAAGGTTGATAAAAGTTTGAATAGATAAAAACAAAGGCTCCAACATCACTTGGAAAAACTGGCCTAGAATTCTCCATTCCCAGGTGTCTGGGGATTGCTTTAGAGCACTGAACTAAGGAATATCTGTTCTATAGAACAATCAGTTTTAAATACTTTTGGCCAGCAGTCTGCCCTGTCTGTCAAATCACTCCTTTGCCCTCCTTCTGACAAATGAGAGCATGGTTAAACCAAAACACTCTATGAACTTTGAGTAGATGTGCTAACTTTTGTGTTTCACTAGTGTTCAGTTCTTTCTGCAAAATCCAGTGGGGCTTGTTATCAAAAGGGTATTAAAGACCCTCAAAATAAAAAGTAGGCCAAGAGTAGCAACAGACTCTTCTACAAAAAAACAGTTCTAGTTTGTCAATTTTAAAACCAGGTCTCTTCAACCCCATTTCTAAGACGATCCCCTGTAATAGCACTGGCAATGGAAACATAGCCATATTACAACATTGCACTGGGAACTTGTATTAAGATTCAGTTGTCATTCATTGTGAAACATAATGTCCCTAAAAGACAAGTAGTAATCTTCCAGAGATGGAGAAGGGAAACTAAGGCACAGATTGTTTAAACCATGTCAATGAGAGAGTCAACGGTACAGGTGAGAATGGAGCAAAGGAGTTGACTGCAAGTCTCATGTTTCAACTACCTGACTTCAATGTGTAGTTTTGCAATTCTATACCTGCCCTGGAGGAGCCATTATAAATGCTCCATACAGGGCAGCAATTTGGTACATAGCTCATTTTGGGTAACACTGGGGACATTGACATTGCTTTTTCTTGGAGAAGGATGTGGTGGAAGGAAAAAACAAAGCAGCAAACACAATATAATTAAACAGTAGCAAAAGCATATATGAGGCATAAAGCCACAGTGAATAAAATTCATAGCTGTTAATCTAATAGATTAGAGTGAAAAACAATTCACCATGTAACAAAATATTATGTGAGGCAAAGATGGAGGACCTCTTAGAGGTGCTTGGAGCTAAACTGGTTTCTGCTCCTCAACTAGTATCTTTTTTTCCCTTGCATTATGAGCTTAACTTAATGGATTGATTTTTATCATTGGTGCCTAATTTTGGGAGGAGGAGGCTTGCCAAAAGGTTATGGATAAGGGGAAATGCCACTTTAATTAAAGCTAAAGAGAGAGGTAGCATTTAGAACTGAATCTCAAGAGACAGCCAAAATATCCCTAATGTGTCAGGGTTTGTTCTTGATCATGTGAATTAGAGTAGGACCACAGTGCTTCCCCTCCTGTGACTGCTAAAGCCCAGTTCCCTTATAAAATCACTGAATTTTCAATACCAGGTGACCAAACTATCTCTCTTTAGAATCAAAACTTCTTTCTCCACTCCATTTCCCACACCCACTGAGAGGCCATTCAGGTGTGTCCCCCTCACTGCAAGGTTTGATGGTCAGTCTATGACCTCTTCCTCATTCACCTGAGCTAAGCTGCTCTGCCCCACCAGCTAGTGGTATTCAGTCCCATACGGGAGGTGTGCATGAAGAGAGAACAGGGATGTGTAGTCAAAGAAGGGAGTAAGGGAACAGCAGATGGGAGAATCCTGATGTGCATTCTAGTTAGGGTCATAACACCATAGACATTGTGGCTTCCCAGGGCATACTAACTCAGTTTTCAGTTGGCATGTGAGCAGACTCATGCCATGCAGCACTGGAGTGTGAGCAGTACACATCACCCTAATATTTCAACCAGCTGCTGGTGGGCTTGGCTTCTGGAACTAAGGTGATCCCTAGATCTGCACACTTGGCAGAACTATTTCAGTTAGCCTTGAGCTTCCTGCTGATTCAAAGCTCACTTTCTAACTCCTATGGAGATGTTCTCCAACTTTCACAGTGTCTGTAAGAACTTGCTTTGCCTACTCAATGTTATATTCCCCCTGCCCCCAATTATATTTTGTAGCATCTAATATCAATACTACACCTTATGATACATTTGTTCAAAATGTTTGCTCTGGTCAATCAGCCATTTTGTGACTAGACCCACAACTTTTCCACTTAAAGAGCAAGAGTCACAAAGGTAACCTAGCATATCTTGCTGCCTGGCTGGCACTGGAAACTTGATTCTCTTTTTCAGTTAATTGCTAATCTGCAGAAGTTACAAGCTGAATTTGGCATCCACCATTCTGGGGAAGGAAAATGCCTGAACTGTCTGGGGCTAACTGTTTCTGCAAGTGGCAGGGTCCTTTTTAAATAACAAACTTAGTAACTCAATGGAATGAATGTAATAGATCTATACAGTAGCTGATAGTCTTTACTTTTTAAATTAAAAAATTTCCTCTTGGAATCTGGATACCCCGTCTTTGACTGAGGTAATCCAATCCACCATTCACTCCCATCAGTGGGTCATTTGAATACAGGCAGACAGGGCCAGCTCCAGGCCCCAGCGCGCCAAGCGCATGCTTGGGGCAGCATGTCATGAGGGGTGCTCTGCTGGTTGCCGGGAGGGCAGCAAGCGGCTCCAGTGGACCTCCCACAGGCGTCCCTGCGGAGGGTCTGCTGGTCCCACAGCTGCAGTGGAGCATCCGCAGGCATGCCTGCGGGAGGCCCACCGGAGCTGCGGGACTGGCAAGTGGCAGAGCGCCCCCGCAGTGTGCCGCCATGCTTGGGGCTGTGAAATGACTAGAGCTGGCCCTGTAGGCAGAAAGCTGCTGATGACTCTGTGGAAGAGTAAATTTTTGGGAGTCTTTAAATAACTGTCAACATAAGTTTCATTTTTATTTGGTCACAGAGATGGGCTCCTGGCTAATGAGGAACTGGGAAAGTAATTCAAGAGACTAACTGGCAGCAGGATCATATGTGATCCATTAAAACAAATCCTGCTATCATTCTAAACTTTATTCTGATTTCAAATGCAAAGTACATTTTTAAAATGGCAAATGCCAAATGATGTTCTTCTTGGCATTATATTCACCTAGGCAAAATTCTCTGAATCTTGGTCAGTTTTGTCTGAAAGAAAGTTATTTGGAAACAGAATGACATACACAATCTTTTAACTGAATCTAGAAACCTAATGCAAGTGGAGTCATTGTGGCAACAAAGGGCTCATGAGATGCTTATTTTGAAGTATTTACTGAATAAGATTAAATAAATGCTTTAGACTGGCCATAGGGGAAAATACATCCTGGCAGTAACTGTCAGAAAGCATGCATTAATCTATAGTAAACAGTCTGAAAATAGCTTTTCTCCTACTGCATCTCAAACCATTTCTTGCTTAAAAAGGTGCTACTAAAAACCAAGCTAGTCCTTTTCTGGTGTCTAGTCTAAAAGTACAATGAGTTCTTAAACAGTTTATATTAACTCTGTTTCTTCTTCTATGTACATGTGAAACAGTTTGTGAACCTTTCATACTCGAGCATATTTCCACAGATTATGTTGTGGACTGCCTCTTCTAGTACAAGATCACTTAAAATATCTGGCTCTTACAACAACAAATTACATTGAAAATGGGAGCTGGGGGGATGGGTGGGTGGGTATATTTGAGATTAGTTTAATGCAGTTTATCAAGTGCATAAAAACAAGGTGGAGAACCTCGGCCCAGCTTCTGTGGAGAACCAAAAGTGCTTGCAGACCACAGCTCAAATATTGCTCCCATATGGCTTTCAAAGCCATTGTATTTAAGGCTAATTTCTTGACATTGGCAGAAGACTTAAGTGGAGAGTTGATAGATATGAAAATACAAGAATAGGAATATGGAAAAAGTGAGGTAACTCAGTTTCTACTTTTTCCTGTCTGTCTTCTGTGGCAGTAGGATCAGGCTTTTAATATGTCTCATTACCTCTTCCAGGGTAATCTCCACAGTAACTCCCATTTAACATCCGGTACGTTAGTGACCAGTGGTATGACTGTAAGAGGTGGCAATATAAAATGATGTTTCTTTAACAAGATACCTGTATTTTTAGCTAACTAAATTAGTTTCTGGGTGGTTTCTTTTCATACCACACACAAGAGATTAAGGCAGAGTACAAACTTATAACAAGTAGAAGTCAAAGGGAGTTCTGTACTAGAACATTTTTCATGAGCAGTGCTATATAAAACAAATCAGAAAAAGCTGGCATTGGCAAATTCCTGTTCTCCTAATCCCAGGCACAGTATCAATAGGTGATACAATCTCTCTGCATGTGCTGCCTCTATGCATTGTTAACATGAAAACCAAGTGTAGAAATAACTTCACTTAAAGTGAAATTACACGTGTGTGTGTACACACTGTATGCTCTTCTATGCTAACATAAGAGTGGAGAAGCTCAATGTTCCAAACAGTTGTAAAAGTTTAAGATTTTTAAAAACTGAATATGAATTCTTTAAAATCAGTGAAAGTGCCCATGGAACTTTCTCCTCTGAGTGAATCCAAGATGGAAATATAGTTCTTGTCAAACCATAAAAAATCCTGTATTTTTGTCCTGGACTTTGAGTTGGAACTTTATTTGGAACAATGGTCTCATGGACTGAGGCCTTGGGAGACCTCCATTCTTGTCTCTGCCAGATTTCTCTATGGCCTAGGGTAAGTTATTTACTCTGTGCCTCAATTTCCCATATGTAAAATAGGGCTATTTAGAATGTAAGCTCTCTATAGTCCCTGAGATAGAGCATGCACATGCAAAATCTTCCCTAATGAATCCCCAAGCTTGATTGGTGCCTCTAAACTTCTGTAATCAGTTTCAACTTATCCAAAGTCTAGTGCAGGGGTTCTCAAACTGGGGGTTGGGACCCCTCAGGGGGTCATGAGGTTATTACATGGAGGGGGGAGAGGGAGTCACAAGCTGTCAACCTCCACCCCAAACCCTGCTTTGCCTCCAGCAGCTATAATGGTGTATAAATTAAAAACCCTTTTATATATTTAAGGGGGTAACTCTCTAACCTTTGGTATGTGAAAGAAGTCACCAGTAAAAAGTTTGAACCACTATCTAGTGGTGTTTGGATCCAGTGTGGTGTGGTTTCCTCACCCACCGCTTAGTGATCAGATGAGGATGGGCCCGATTTTTTTTTTTAGTTGTCAGTGAGCTGGCTATAATACACCTTGATCTCAAAGGAGAGTGAATAATATGCTGTTTGAAGTGTTTCCCCCCGTGCACCTATTTTAAAGGGGGTTGGGGGGGCAGGAAAGAGCTGTTGGTGGACTGTGTTGCTGCCATGTCTCCTTTGCTGTGGGCAGGAGGCCAAAACTGTGTGAGTGACCTATTAGATTACTGCAAGTAAGAACTAAAATCTGATTGAGACTCATTTGTAAAAGGAAACTGCTCCCAAGTATAACTAAATCAAGAGGCTACCATCAGGATTTTTGTCTAGTAGTAAAGATGAGGTCAATGTGACCCACCAGCTCTGCTCTTTCCCCTAGTATTGGACTTGAGTCTCTGCAGCAGTTTGACACGGAAACAAATCCTGTGTCTTGAAATCTCATCCAACCGTATGGTTCTATGATGCTTGGACACACAAGACTGTTCTTAAACTTTTAAGAAGTGTATTTTTAAGCATGCAGTAAGGTCCTGTAGATCCTAGGGTGACTTCTCTGCAAACACACGCTGTGGTAGGTTGTTTTTTACGAGAAGTCCAATACTTACTAGCCATGACTGGATGGTGAGATTTCTCCCTTTTTCTATAGAATAGGAGGAACTGCTGTCTGTCAGATGCCAGTGTGGGTAACAGAGTCCTTGATGGTGACAATAGTTGAAAGTAACTGGCGCGTGAGAAGCACTTCTCAATAGCATGTACAACTACTGCTTATTCTTGGAAAAGCTCACTTGTTGGAGCATGTAGGAACTCAGGTGATGGGCAGTACTTAATCCTGTAGTGCTCCTTACCAATACTGAAATTGAGGCATTGCTTTTTTCATAGTCCCTGTTTCTCCCTCGTGCCCCCCACCCCCCCCAAAAAAAGCAATAAGAATAAAATTCTCAGGGAAGAAGTTGCAAGGGAAGGAATCTGCTCATGTTGAAATCATGGAAAAACTTGTATTGACCTCACTAGGAGCAGGAGCAAGTTGTGGGATTCCTTCAAACTGTAGACTGGAAGTGAGACAAAGGTTTATTTTTTCAGTAACCATCATAAGATGGATTTATTTAGGTTAGTGAAATTATGAACTTCAGAGGTATAGCTACAGAGAAATACTCTTTATTAAAAGCAAATTACTTTTATTATGTTGCTGTCGGAATAGTAAGAACTTTCTAACTTGGTAGCTCAAAGTTCAACCAGCTGGAATATTAACTGCAAAAACATAAAACTTAATCTTTTTCTCAATTATTCATATGAAATGGGTTTAGGCATATTGGAAAAGTAGATCCTAATCTTTACATTAGGCATATAAGAAATAGCTTGTCCATACCTTATTATGGGATATCTCAGGAAGTATAAATTGTAGGACATAACTCTCTGAAAATTGTCACTGATATACAGTAGCTGTCTACAAATTGTATTTTACAATCTAAAAACAGAGGAAAGTGTGAAGATGAGAAATCCAGATGGACTGTATGGGGGAGGGATTTAAAAAGCACTTGACATTAGCTGAACTGTGCTCCCACTGACCTCCATAGGAACAGCACAGTTAGGCCAGTACTCAGTGCTCTTGAAAAATCATACCCTAGATGAAGGCTAAAACTATAATCCATAGTTCAACTTTCAAGCACTCTGTGTTGCAACTAAATGATTGTTTGGGGTTTTTTTTAAACACCAGAATTTAGGTTGTCCATGGAACTTTAATTTTGCCCATCATTGATCAAGGCTCTTAGACTACTTACTACTGATGCAAAGGAGTTTTTTTTCTAAATAAAAAAACTGCAGACCAAATCAGAGGTGTTTGTAAGGTTAGTTCCTTACGCTCACTGACCGAGTTCGTTCATCTTTTGTGCAGAGATCAGAATCTGGAGTGTAAATCCAGAATATATCGAGAGGTCAGTGGTGTTAAGAGGGATGGTGCTGGAAAAGCAACCAATAAAGTATTTGAAGGAGTAAGTAGGTGGGGAAGCTGGGCAAAAAATTATGAAATATTGTTTCAATCTATTGTGGAAACTGTCTGTCAACTCTGAAGACTAATCATGTAAGCAAGGGAGCTGGAATTTGGATCCCTATGGCACTTTGGATTTTAAGAAGATGGCTATAGATTAATGTTCTTTTGAGTTGCTTTGTTTCTTGCAAACATCTAGATGAAGACATTGAACTGCCTGTCAATATTTTGAGGGGTGTGTACTAATTCAATAAATGCTAGTTTATTTTGCTAGTTACAATATTGAACAGTTTCTGATGGTGAGGTCAGAGCATTTAAACAGTTCTCATCCCTCCCTCCTCTAACCACCCACCCACCCAGGAGAACAGGTGGATGAAAGTATTTCAAGCCTGAGTGACTCTGCGAGTGTTTTTAACCTGTGCTCATTGTTTGAGCATGCTGCTAGAATCAGAGACAGAAGCTTCCGGTAGGCTGTTTGCTCTCCTCTTGCCTGAAAGTTCATTGTCTGCCCTAGGCACTGAGTTAACCATTTAAAACAACAGGAAATTATTTTCCTCTTTCAAAGTACTGTGGGTACAGAAACTTGACTCAAAGTTGTCAATTTACATTCCAAGTACAGGGATAAGAGCCAAGACAATAACCAACTCACAGAAAATGATATGAACTAACAAGGGAGTAGAGGGAGCAAGTAAACTTGTGTATGTATCAGATGGGTCTGCCAGCTGGTAATGCATAGCATAGGCTTCTCTCTGGAAAGGAAAAACATGTGAGATGCTCTTGTTAAATATTGAATTGCCCTCTGAAGCGCATACACTGTGGTGCTACAGAAAACCATATGGGGGGGAATGAGGCTTGAGCCCAAACTCCCTCACTCCCCCTTTTTTGTTTCAGTACTGCGAACTCCTCTAGGCTTGCCCAGCACTGACTTCAGTATAGTTTTTATCTAATTTCTGACTTATTATCAAAGCATGTTTAATTCTAAAGAGCAAACAGCACACCATGCTTTGCATGTACTTACACTAACTCAGGTTATTGCTACTGCTTTGGGAAAGCTTTATTCAGAGGTGAAAGTAAGCCCACACGGTCCAGTATAGTGTTCCGGCAACAGCCAGTACACTGTGCTGGCCCACATTGGCTTTGTGGCTGGGATTAAAAGGGTTCCATGCAGCAACGGGAAGCTCCGAGCCCTTTAAATCCCACATGCAGCTGGGCTGGGACCAGGATTTAAAGGGCTCAGAGTTCCCCACAGCTGTGGGAGCTCTGGACCCTTTAAATCCCCACTGCAGCTCCAGATGGGATTTAAAGAGCTCCATGGCAGCCAGAGCCACGGGCCCTTTAATTTGCCCATGAGCCCCAGGGGCCCCCAGCCACCTCTGGGGCTTCCAGCTGCAGGTTGATTTGAAGGCTCTGGTGCCTCAGGGCCTTTAAATCTTGGGAGGCCAAGCCTCTTCTGGATGAGGCCAGTACTGCTAGAGTCCGGAGGGGGGCGTGGCAGGTCTTGTAAGTTACTTTCACCCCTCGATCTGTTAGTGATGGAGAATCAGTTCAGTTAAAACAGAAGCTGACTAAAATGGTCGATTTTACTCTTTCCTTCAATGGGACAAAAAGCTCTTCAAAGGCATGGCAAGTTTGGCTAGGAGCAATGCTCTTAACTCCTTCCTTGCTGCTTACTGTACCCTTCCAGGACCTCTGAGGGGCAGCCTCTTCTGGCAGCAGGTTTCCTCTTCAGGGGAGAACATCACATCAAATGCAAAGATCTGTTTTTATGATGCACCGAGACACATGCATCTCCAGGCTTGTGGAAAGACTTACCCAGGTGTGTGGGGAGAGCAGAGCTGTTGGGGCTGGGGAGATTTCAAAAGGCATGGATAGTTCAAATATTCAGGCTTCATGATAAAATCACTCTAAACCCCATAGCAGGCCTCAATATGAATTTGTTGCCTGTGGCGACCTAGCACAATGCTGTGCTTGGCCATTTGTTAATGGGACTGAGTTATAGATCTGTGCCTTAAATGCAGAGGGCCATAGTCCTTGCCAAGTGCTAGTAGCAGATATCCTTGCAATCTTGTTCTTGGCAATTGAACTGATCATGGTGTGCAGCTGCCCTCATTTTCAGGATACTTGTAGTGTATAACTGGGGCATCTATGGCTGGTACAAGTGAGGAGCTATAAGATCAACTGTCTGAACTTGTTGAGGCTCATCTCTCATGGTGTATATGCACTTGCTAAAGCAACCATGTGGCCCAGATGTGTATTCTGCTATCCCCTTTCAATACTCCTGCTCTCTTCCAAAGAGCTCCCCCTGCTGGTATGAAAAGGCAACATAGGCAATACCTCACTGGTAGGTTTATTTGTCAGTACAAATATGAAAACTTTAAAATCTCAACTAAATGAGACACAAGAACTGTTTATAAAGAACTATTGGCACCTTTTCAATATGAAATACTTGTATTGCCCAAGACAGGTCATTGATAGACTAAAATGAATCAATAGGCAATGAATGGGGGTGATTGACAGCATTGCTTCAAAAGGTAACAGCTCAGACAGCATTGGTAAACTGGGTCCCAGATGTCACTATTTTTGGAACATTTACTAGAGTAATCTGGCCAACAAAATTAAAATTATTGCTGCTTCTCTCAGGAGCTTAGTTAACAGCTTACTGCAAAATGAAAATCAATTGACAATAACAACGCTATGATTACATAGCAAACAATACTACATTAATCAGGATATCTAGAGTGTCCAGACTGAATATAGTCCCAGACCATAAAAAGGACAAAATTCCTTTTGCCATTGTGCAATTGACTTTTGCTAGTATCTCCTTGTCATAACATTGCAACAGATCATCTGTTCAACTCTCCACAGCAATCCAGATGATGGGACTTCATTTCCACAGCAGATCTAATTAAGGATTATAAATGCAATTTGAAAATCAGTTTTTGCATATCTGGATTGTCTCCTAGAGGCTAATGGCTATGCCTGATAACATTCACGGAGGTGCCCAGTCTCTTACATTCCCAGCCCCTGTGCTGCTGATGAAACACTTGGAATGCATGGGCCTATAGCAATACAAAGGAACTAAAAATGGTGGTACCCAAAATGAAAAGACTGGCAATAGCAATACTTTGCTTAGGTAGGCCTCCATGAGGGGAAGGGTCAGTGCAGAGAGATTTAAAGATATGATAAAAGAACAAGGGAAGGGAATACTACTTACAGCTGAACTGTAGTCTACATAACCACAGACACAATGAACTCTCCTTTTCTCAGGTCCGAAAAGGGAAAAATAGATGGCCAGGATTATGGTAACTCCTTGATTGAATATATTGGCTGGGATGTGGGGAATCAAATGGTCAGACTGGAGCCGTTGAGAGTAACTTGGTGAGGGTGATCTCCATTAAAAGACTGCCAAGGGACATGAGTGTGTGTGTGTGTGTGTGTGTGATTCTCCATCTCCTGATCACCTTCCAGAAAGGCAGGCATCTTGATGTGAAGACATGCTTTAGCCAAATAACTGGGTGAAATGTAATGGCCTTTGATATAACAAGGGAGTCAGACTAGATCTAATTGTCCCTTCTGGTGTCTGTCAGATTTTTATCTGACAGATTGGTTCTTGTTGTAACAAAGGACAAAAAATCTAGTTCACCATTGAAGTAATGAGAATGAAAATAAGGCTGTCTACACTACACAGCTTTTAGCAACATGGCTATGTTGCAACAGTCATGCTGCTAAGTCAGGCAGTTAGCTGCTGTTCATTGGCTCTTGTGCCAATAAACTTCCACCCCCAACAAGCAGCATTTGCGTTGTCACAGGAGAGCATTCCTGCCAACAAGGTGCTGTTCACACTGGCACTTGTCTCAGCAAAACTTTTGTCTTGTCCTTAACACCTCCTGAAAGACACACATTTTGTTTAAATTGCCAGTGTAGACATAGCCTGCTCTTAACCACCTCTTGGGGCAGACGGAAGAGAAGGTATTCAGACCCTTGTAAACGAGTCACTTGAGAGGCATAAGTGCCATGACAGTGTAACTGGATCTACTGTAGCCATTTGACAGTGCTGTATGTGGATCCTAAATCCACCTAGTTGCTAGAAGCATGGAAAGAGTGGCACTCTAAAATACAAAGATGTGCCCTTGGCTGCATAGATCATGCCCTGGTGCTATAACCATATGGAGAGGTGACTCTCTCAATGGTACGTTACTTTTAATAAATAAAAAAAAAGCCAGGAGGGGGAGCATTTTCAAGTCCTAATTGCTCCAGGCCAAGTAACCTAGAATGCACCACTCCTGCATTCTAGATACAGGGCCAGCTATGCTGGTTTGAGGCACTGCAGTTGAGGATCAGGGCTTCTGAATTCAGAACCCATGAATCCCTCTTGGTTTTTCTTTTTATTTTAAAAGAAATGAAGTTTCCAACCTGTGCTAATGGCTGTGCTGCCCCTACTGAGAAGCAAGAGACTTACTGTTTTTGTTGGCATTTCAGTAAATCCCCAGAGACTGACAAGGAGCAACGGACAAAGCTTTCACAAACGTGTGTGTGTGTGGCTTTTTTAAAGGGGCAGGGGCAACCTCTGGGGTTGATAGCCTAACTCCAGTTCTCCCCCCCAGGCCAGTCAGTGTGACTTGTCAAAAGTTGGCTATGACAGTGACACTGAAAGCAGCTGTAAACATGAGTCCGGGGAAGAGAACAAAGGTATCACAACACTTCTGTGGCTAGCTCACATGTCTGTAACTAGGCAAGCTGGGGGACATTGTTTCCCATAAGACTCTTGCAATGTGATGCACAGATGACTAAGCAAACTGCCAGTGCTGTAACTAGACACTCTAGTGACCAGGGTGAGGAAGCATATTTGCACCCTTCTACCAGTGGCATGTCATTTTTTCCATAGGGTGATCATTTCCTTAAATTGAAAATACAACTGCAGGTGAGCAGTGATGCCAGGCAGCTTGGCTAGTGCTGTATAGGGGCCCCTCATCTGAACCTCACTGTTTTTTGGCAAAACTGGGCATTTGTCTTATTTGGTCTTGCCTGGGAGGCTGAGGGAGAGGCATGGAGGAACATTTGGGCAATAACAAACCAGATAAATGCCCTGTCTTACCAAAAACCTTCAGGGTCAGAGCTTAAAAGGACTGTCCTGGCTAAAACAGGACCTATGGTCACCCCATTATTCTGCCCCTGCAGCTTTGCACCCTGGGTGGGAACCCTGCTCATCCCACCATGGTAAAGAAGCAATTTGGGGTCATGTTAATGACTGATCATGTTCTTGAAGAAAATTCATTTTGTCAGGAGTGGGAGGGAGGCACAACACAGCTCTCAAAGCTGCAGATCCAGCATATCACAAAACTCTGCAAGAAATGAAGATGCAGATCAGCAGAGATAAGACTGACCTGTTGTGACAGGTTGGATTACAGAACCCCCCTTGGGGCTGCCAACTGACATGCCAAGACTACTACTGCCCCTGTTTTCCTGCCCTGACTTCAGTGCCCTGCCTGGTTTGAGCCAGACCCGCTAGCCTGCTGTAAATCCAGACCCAGGGTCTGAACCACATCCCTTAACAGCTGTAGGCTTACCTGAACACAACTTACAGAAGTGTTCCTGTCTTTAACACTTAGATGTCCAAGCTTATACAGGGTAAACTCATAAATTGTTCACCCTCTTTAACACTGCTGGAGAGCTATGCACAGCTGTTTGCCCCCCCAGGTATTAATAAATACTCTGAGTTAATAAGGAAAAAGTGATTTTATTAAATACAGGAAGTAGGATTTAAATGGTTCCAAGTAGTGACAGACAGAACAAAGTGAATTACCAAGTAAAATAAAATAGAACACACAAGTCTCTGTCTAAGAAACTGAATACAAATAAAACCTCACCAGTTCCAGTAAGCTTCCGTTTACAGACTAGTGTCCTGCTAGTCTGGGTCCAGCAATCACTCACACCCCCTGAAGTTACTGTCCTTTTTTCCAGTTTCTTTCAGGTATCCTTGGGGGTAGAGAGGCTCCTTTTAGACACCTGAAGACAAAATAGAGGGGTCTCCCACAGGCTTAAATAGACTCTCTTGAGGGTAGAGACCCCCTCCTCTCTCCTATGCAAAGTCCAGCTTCAAGATGGAGTTTTGGAGTCACATGGGCAAGCCACATGTCCATGCATGACTCAGTTTTTACCAGCCAAGCCACATTCCTGGGAAGGCTTAGATGTAGATTGGCATCTTAATGTTCATTGTTGACTTAAGTGGGTTTTGATTGGGCACTTAACTTGCATTTTTCTCAAGAAGCTGACAAAGTGCTCTACTAGGCTAGTTTAAAATCAAGCCAGTACACTGACAATAATTTTTGTATTCAGAGTTATGAAATATGTATTCATCCTATTTGTATACATTCAGTAGATTATAACATATGTAGTTATGTGGCATGGCATATGTAGCCTAAAACACATTCCAGTACAATCCTATACAATCATAAGCATATTCCATAAAGACTTGTGGGAGGCATTGTCACACCTGTAAAGGCCAGATTTGGATCTGACCTTTCCCAAAGCTCAAGTTGTTCAGAGCTAGAGTCTGGACTCTGCCCCAGACCTAAACATCAAAGGAAAAACACATTCCACAGCTGGGAAGTGATTAAAGATTTGGAGTTTGGAAACAGAACTGGTGGTGATGGACTTCCTCCCCTCCCCATCCCTACTCTCAATGAATAAATTGCTGCAGGTGGAAAGGTCTCATGTATTTCCAGGCTATGTACTAAACAATGTTTCATTGTCTTAAGGTCCTAGACAACTATCCATGTCACCTTTGGAAAAAGCCTCCCCTTTAAGATAGAAGATAAACTGATGGGAGAATTGGGCAAATATTGTTTGCAAGCATTTCCTTGAACAGCTGATTGACCATGGTCATTAATATTCATGTAAGCAACTCTCATTCACCTGAATCTCTGGGAACAGGTGCTCTTTACATAAGTACCAATGTTCTTATGCAAGCATAATTGACTACTTATTCTCCTGTCTAAAGAATGTCATCCAATCAGGAAGAAGAAGAAACATTACCATGTAGGGCTGTCAGTTATGGTTAACTCATGATTAACTCAAATTAATCGCACTGTTAAACAATAGAATACAAACTGAAACGTATTAAATTTTCAAATGTTTTTCTAGATTTTCAAATGGATTGACTTCTATTACAACACAAAACAAAGTGTACAGTGCTCACTATTTTTATTATAAATATTTGCACTGTAAAAACAAGTGTTTTTCAATTCACCTAAGTACTGTAGTACAGTCTCATCATCATGGAGGTGCAACTTACAAATGTAGATTGTTTTTGGAGTGCAGTTATGTAACACTTTAGAGTCTACAAGTCCACTCAGTCCTCCTTCAGCCAATTGCTCAGACAAACAAACTTGGTTGTAAAATGCAGGACATAATGCTACCTGCTTCTTGTTTACAATGTCACCTGAAGGTGAGAACAGACATTCATGTGGCACTGTTGTAGCTGGTGTCACAAGATATTTATGTGCCAGACGCACTTAAGATTCATATGTCCATTCATCTTCAACTACCATTCCAAAGAAATGCGTCCATGTTGATGGGTTTACTCGATAATGATCCAAAGAAGAGCGGACCCGATGCATGTTCATTTTAATCATCTGAATCAGAAGCCACCAGCAGAAGGTTGATCTTTTTTTTTTTTTTTTTTTTTTTTTTAGTGGTTTGGATTTTGTAGTTTCCACACCTGACTGTTGCTCTTCTAAGACTTCTGAAAGCATGCTCCACATATCTTCCCTCAGATTTTGGAAGGCACCTCTGATTCTTAAACATTGGGTTAAGTGCTGTAGCTATTTTAGAAATCTCACATTAGTACCTTTTTTTAAATCAAATTTGCCATGAAAGCGTTCTTAAAACAAATGTGCTGGGTCATTATGTGAGACTGCTATAACATGATATATATGGCAGAATGCAGGTAAAACAGACCTGAAGAAATAGTTATCCCCCAAGGAGTTCGGTCACATTTTAATTAATGCACTATTTTTAGCAAGCATCATCAGCATATCCTCTGAAATGGTGGCCGAACCATGAAGGGGCATGCATATGTTGAGCATATCTGGCATGGAAACACTTTGCAACACCAGCCACTACAGTGCCATGTGAATGTCTGTCTGTTCTCACTTTCAGGTGACACTCTAAACAAGAAGCGGGTAGCATTATGTCCTGCATTTTGTAACCAAGTTTGTCTGAGCAATTGGCAGAAGGAGGACTGAGTGGACTTGTAGACTCTAAAGTGTTACATAACTGCACTCAGACAAAACAAATCTACATTTCATGATGAGATTGTATGAGGTGAATTGAAAAATACTTCTTGTGCAAATATTTGTAATAAAAAATTGAGCCCATACACTTTGTATTCTTTGTAACTGAAATCTCTCATGTATATATAAAGTAGAAAACACCCCAAAATATTTAAATTATATTCCATTATTGTTTAACACGCTTAATCATGCACTTAACTTTTTTTAAATTACTTGACGGCCTATTAGCATGTAGATTTTTTTTTAGATGACCAATTGCATACCATGAATAACAGGATGTTTGAAATGAGCTGTTTATCTAAACACTTATGAATAGTTGCCCATAATCTTGTGCCTCTTCAACAGAGATGTTATAGTAAAAGTTTGAGAGCATGGAATATTCCTGTTGTGGGTAGAAATTGCATCCAAGAAAACATCACTCTCATCAATCTTGTTTATTTACAAGTAACTCAAAGTCCTGCTTCTCCAAACACAGGCAGAACCAAAAACCAAGGGATAGCTTCTCTGCTTATAGCCCAAGCTTCTCAAGCAGCATCAGACCCCAAAACCCTCTCTTGCTTTTTCCAAGGTCATACAGCAGGTCATAGACTCATAGACTCCAGGACTGGAAGGGACCTCGAGAGGTCATCGAGTCCAGTCCCCTGCCCTCATGGCAGGACCAAATATTGTCTAGACCATCCCTAATAGACATTTATCTAACCTACTCTTAAATATCTCCAGAGATGGAGATTCCACAACTTCCCTAGGCAATCTATTCCAGTGTTTAACTACCCTGACAGTTAGGAACTTTTTCCTAATGTCCAATCTAAATCTCCCTTGCTGCAGTTTAAGCCCATTGCTTCTTGTTCTATCATTGGAGGCTAAGGTGAACAAGTTTTCTCCCTCCTCCTGATGACACCCTTAGATACCTGAAAACTGCTATCATGTCCCCTCTCAGTCTTCTCTTTTCCAAACTAAACAAACCCAATTCCTTCAGCCTTCCTTCATAGGTCATGTTCTCAAGACCTTTAATCATTTCTTGTTGCTCTTCTCTGGACCCTCTCCAATTTCTCCACATCTTTCTTGAAATGCGGTGCCCAGAACTGGACACAATACTCCAGCTGAGGCCTGACCAGCGCAGAGTAAAGCGGAAGAATGACTTCTCGTGTCTTGTTTACAACACACCTGTTAATGCATCCCAGAATCACATTTGCGTGGTTTTTTTTTGCAACAGTATCACACTGTTGACTCATATTTAGCTTGTGGTCCACTATGACCCCTAGATCTTTCTGCCATACTCCTTCCTAGACAGTCTCTTCCCATTTTGTATGTGTGAAACTGATTGTTCCTTCCTAAGTGGAGCACTTTGCATTTATCTTTATTGAACTTCATCTTGTTTACCTCAGACCATTTCTCCAATTTGTCCAGATCATTTTGAATTTTGAACCTGTCCTCCAAAGCAGTTTCAATCCCTCCCAGTTTGGTATCGTCCGCAAACTTAATAAGCGTACTTTCTATGCCAACATCTAAATCGTTGATGAAGATATTGAACAGAACCGGTCCCAAAACAGACCCCTGCGGAACCCCATTTGTTATACCTTTCCAGCAGGATTGGGAGCCATTAATAACTACTCTCTGAGTACGGTTATCTAGCCAGTTAGGCACCCACCTTATAGTAGCCCCATCTAAATTGTACTTTCCTAGTTTATCTATAAGAATATCATGCGAGACCGTATCAAATGCCTTACTAAAGTCTAGGTATATCACATCCACCACTTCTCCCTTATCCACAAGGCTCATTATCCTATCAAAGAACGCTATCAGATTAGTTCGACACGATTTGTTCTTTACAAATCCATGCTGGCTATTCCCTATCACCTTACCACCTTCCAAGTGTTTGCAGATGATTTCTTTAATTACCTGCTCCATTATCTTCCCTGGCACAGAAGTTAAACTAACTGGTCTGTAGTTTCCTGGGTTGTTTTTATTTCCCTTTTTATAGATTGGCACTATATTTGCCCCCTTCCAGTCTTCTGGAATCTCCCCTGTCTCCCATGATTTCCCAAAGATAATAGCTAGAGGCTCAGATACCTCTTCTATTAACTCCTTGAGTATTCTAGGATGCATTTCATCAGGCCCTGGTGACTTGCAGGCATCTAACTTATCTAAGTGATTTTTTACTTGCTCTTTTTTATTTTATCTTCTAAACCTACCCTCTTCCCGTAAGCATTCACTATATTGGACATTCCTTCAGACTTCTCAGTGAAGACCGAAACAAAGAAGTCATTAAGCATCTCTGCCATTTCCAAGTCTCCCGTTACTGTTTCCCCCTCCTTACTGAGCAGTGGGCCTACCCTGTCCTTGGTCTTCCTCTTGCTTCTAATGTATTGATAAAAAGTCGTCTTGTTTCCCTTTATTCCCATAGCTAGTTTGAGTTCATTTTGTGCCTTTGCCTTTCTAATCTTGCCTCTGCATTCCTGTGTTGTTTGCCTATATTCATCCTTTGTAATCTGACCTAGTTTCCATTTTTTATATGACGCCTTTTTATTTTGTAGGTCACGCAAGATCTCATGGTTAAGCCAAGGTGGTCTTTTGCCACACTTTCTATCTTTCCTAACCATCGGAATAGCTTGCTTTTGGGCCCTTAATAGCGTCCCTTTGAAAAACCTGCGAACTCTCCTCAGTTGTTTTTCCCCTCAGTCTTGATTCCCATGGGACCTTACCTATCAGCTCTCTGAGCTTACCAAAATCCACCTTCCTGAAATCCATTGTCTCTATTCTGCTGTACTCCCTTCTACCCTTCCTTAGAATTGCAAACTCTATGATTTCATGATCACTTTCACCCAAGCTTCCTTCTACTTTCAAATTCTCAACAAGTTCCTCCCTATTTGTTAAAATCAAGTCTAGAACAGCTTCCCCCCCAGTAGCTTTTTCAACTTTCTGAAATAAAAAGTTGTCTGCAATGCAGTCCAGGAACTTATTGGAGAGTCTGTGCCTCGCGGTGTGATTTTCCCAACATATATCTGGATAGTTGAAGTCCCCCATCACCACCAAATCTTGGGCTTTGGATGACTTTGTTTTTTGAAAAAAGCCTCATCCACCTCTTCCACCTGATTAGGTGGCCTGTAGTAGACTCCCAGCACGACATCACCCGTGTTTTTTACCCCTTTTAGCCTAACCCAGAGACTCTCAACACTTCCGTCTCCTATGTCCATCTCCACCTCAGTCCAAGTGTGTACATTTTTAATATATAAGGCAACACCTCCTCCCTTTTTTCCCCTGTCTATCCTTCCTGAGCAAACTATAGCCATCCACACCAACATTCCAGTCGTGTGTATTATCCCGCCAAGTTTCAGTAATGCCAACAATGTCATAGTTGTATTTATTTATTAGCACTTCCAGTTCTTCCTGCTTATTACCCATACTTCTTGCATTTGTATATAGGTCCACTGATCCCTCCTTGATTTTCTGTGTCTGTTCCGTTTGTCTGGACACTACCTTGTCTTACACACCCATCCACCCCCACCTGGCTAGGACAATATCAGTGGAAACACCTACTCACTTGGTGCTAGTTTCTGGCCAGACTTATTAGATGGAGCCCTTTAACTTCTTATAGCAATCTTGTGTTCCCTTATCAGTTTCAACAGGTTTTAACTTGACCCATAACAAGGCTGAACTTGACTCATAATAGACTAGCACTACAGAACTTTGGTGCACAGGAGCAAGGGGCTGATAGGCGAAGTTTGGGGTTAAGCCTTGTTATGCTACTTCCATCTTTTGAGGCTCCTAGTCATAAAAAAATAAGACGCATAAAAACAAGGCACCAAAAAAAATTCTAATTTTATTAATGCTTTTCTAGCCTTTTTCTGTGCAAATGCACTAATTGAGGGGAAAATCTAGCTTTCATGCAATGTCAGTTTATATTAAGCATAGCAAGCCCATTCAAATGCTCTGGTCCCATGGTTCTTTAGCTGCTTCAACATGTTGAAGCTGCATTCCCCTGAAGCCACTGATGCAGGCAAACTGATGACAAATACGCAATGCAATTGTGATATTAGAAAACACCCCATAGAATCCAGGTTTGAGTATTTCTTGAAGCAATTCCTTTGGCTTGCAATCCAATTTAAAGTTTGTGGAATATTTGTTTGAAGATGACCTTATCTCTGAGATCTTTTGAGTTTTTGTTGTGCTATTGCTGAAATTGTTCAGCTGCAGACAGAGCTTCATTACTCAGTCTAAACTGCCAAAAAACCCTAAAAGGGTACAAATTAGGCACAGTGACTCAAATTGAAGTGACTCTATTCATTTGGGCCTTAATGATTACAAGGAAGACATTGCCCTTATAATGCTGCTTGGCATTGGATTCAGTGGGTAAGTTGCGATTGGTGGAGAACTCTAATGGCATTTCATCTGTCTGTGCTGCTAATTTGGACTCAGTCAGGATCACATCCATTGTTCATGAATCTGTTGAATGTCATTGATAAGACTTTCAATGTTGTTCTCTCAACATCAAGTGTAGCATTGTGTGCTTCAATTACCAGATTAGTTTGGTGGATCATTGTAAGTTGTTTCATCCACAAAGATGACATCAGAATGCATTCAAATTTGGACATGTGCTTCTGAATAGACTGAAGTTGAGTTTGAGCCTGTGTGGTGAGATTGAGATTCAAGCTTATTTAAAGTCTGTCTCATTGAATTCAGATACTGTGCAACTGGTTGAACACCATCTATTCATGCAGGCCATCTAGTTTTGGACATCCCATGCAGTGAAACAGGAAGATATTGCTTCAGAATTTCCCACCTTTTCAGACCGCTACTGAAGAGACTGTACGTTTGCTGAACAGCTCCAAAGTAAGTAATTGCCTCCTTGCATGATTCGGCACAGTCAACACCTACAAGGTTTAGTGTGTGGCTTCCACAACTGGAGGAAATTCCACTTTGAATTCTACTCAAGCAGAACTGGTTGTACATCTTTTTACTTCCCAGCCATATTTAGATTCATTGTCATAGGATTGACCAATGCAGACTTGAAAATCTAACTTAAAACCTTCTAGAATTGCTAGTACTCAAGCAGCAATTTCTCTTCTAGATTTTCCCCCCCTGAAATTATCAAATCTATCATAACATAGGAAATAACCATAGTAGTCTGTTCCTTGTGAGAACAATCTGGAGTGGCATCAACAATGATTAAAAAATACTTGGCATTTCAAATCTCATTAAGAATTATTTGTTTGTACAAATCCACATAGTTCAAACTCATTTTGTATGTGTGGCGAGATAATGGACTTGTTTAACATGTTCTGATAAAAGTGGGTCTTGCTGAGAAGCTCAACTATGCCTAGAAAGTTTCCATTGGCACGATCACAATACACTGACTAGAACCAGAGAGCCAATTCCTCCCCCACCCCCACCCCCGAAAGAGAGAGGATGAGATTTAGGATGCGCTCGAAGCTTTTTCCAGTTTAGTTTCTATAGAGTTCAGTCAAGCAAGTTCTCAACTGAACTTCAGCTGATGCTGCCCTACTGGCTGACTTACATGCAACATAATTTTCTTTGTGACATTGAACTCTCATGTGACTGGTATTTGGTCTTTCAACTCCCTGCAACCTCTGATGCGCCATCCTGATCAGAGGACTGATGCATTTGCAGCACTTTCTTCAAAATGAAGCAGGGTCCACAGTACAGAAGTGGTTTTCCATACTCCAGAATAACCAGTCTCTTGTGCAGTTCTCAGCAGAGTTGTGTGTTAGCAGATGAGTAGGAAAAGCATGATTAGTGTTGGAATGTTACTTGGAATTTCAGAACTACTAACTTTGAAGAAAAGATTGCATTTGGGCAGCATTGCTCTTGTCTGTAATTCGTGTCAGCTGTAGTACCCATAAACTGCTCTTGCTGCATAATATCTACACCTTCCTGTTGCTGTTGAGTTTCTTGATCATACACAGGATCTTCTGCTGCATCTGCTACTGTTGGCACATCTCCTTCTTGACTCCTGTCCTCATGTTCAGGTATTGGCATTTGAAATATCAATCACCTGTTGCAGTTGTGGCATTTTTCATTATTTGTAGCATTGTTTATTGGGTAAGGTGGGTGTGTGTGTGTGTGTGAGATTTTTTTCTCTCTCCCCCCTCCCCCCCCCCCGTGGCTTGAGAAATGAAGTTATTGGTGAAAACTACTGAATGAAGCAGCAGCTGCCTCTTGCTTGCACCACTTTCAAATCTGCTTCATAGTAATCTATCTGGTCAATATGTAGCCTGTCCACACTTGAAATATTCTGCTGTAAACATGCACACAAATGCTGAAAATTACTTAAAATGAAGAAATACTAATTAACACAATGAAACACTCAGACAGGTTATCCTTATCACAGAATCAGAACTCAAGCATGCAAGGTATAATATGACAGGCTGAGCTGAAGACCAAGGGATGACCTGTATAGTTAACACTGATACAGACAGAGGGACAGTGTCCAAAAATTTCAAACGCTTGTTCCCTCAAAACTCTCTGAACAAGATTGTCCTAATAAATTTTCACCTGGAATCTGGGCCTATAGGCTGCAAAAGCCTATGATGGCCAAGCTGGGCTCAACCAACCAACCACTCACCCCTATGAAGATAATGAGGAATTCTCAAATAATTCCTTAGTCAACTAGATGTCATAAACAGATAAGTTAAGGGTTAATGTGTTCTTTACCTGTGAAAGGTTAAGAAGCTCAGTAAACCTGGCTGACTCCTGACCAGAGGACCAATAAGGGGACAAGATACTTTCAAATCTTGGCGGAGGGAAGTCTTTGTTTGTGCTCTTTGTTTTGGGTGGTGGTCGCTCTTGGTACTAAGAGGGACCAGACATCAATCCAGGCTCTCCAAATCATTCTGAATCAGTCTCTTGTTTCAAAATTGTAAGTAACAGCCAGGCAAGGCGGATTAGTTTTATTTTTTCTCAATTTGTAAATGTCCGTTTGTTTTTTTTTGTTTTTGTTTTGTTTTTGTTTTTTTGCTGAGAGGATTTTACCTCTGTTTGCTGTAACTTTGATCCTAAGGCAGAGGGGGTTCTTCTAGGCTATATGAATTTGATTACCCTGTAAAGTATTTTCCATCCTGATTTTACAGAGATTTTTATCTTTAATTAAAAGCTTTCTTTTTAAGAACCTGATTGGATCTTAAAAGTAGGGGAAACAAACAAACAAAGGGTTTGGATCTGTGTTCACCAGGAAATTGGTGAAGTCCCTCAAGGCCACCCTGGGAGGGGAGAGTTTTGAGGGGACAGGAAGTGCTCAAGACACTGACTTCTGGATGGTGGCAGTGCATCACATCTAAGCTAGTAATTAAGCTTAGTGTCCATGCAGGTCCCCACATTTTTACCCTAAAGTTCAGAGTGAGGAAGGAACTTTGACATAGACATAAATCTATAAAGACACTAAAAGTAACGATTCTCTACCTTTCAACATGCGCTTGATCTAGCACCAGCCACTAGTGGTCATCAGTCTAATCTTGTGCCATCAGAACTGATATTTTATTACGATTTATGAACATTTTTAACTCTTTATGACAATATGTTAAATTCTTTTCCAAAATTGCACTTTATTTGCTTAAATTTGCAGCTCTAAGCTGAGTGTGGGTCACATTTTGGTCCAATAGGGATGCACATAAAAACAAGCTGTGAAGCTTATCAAATGCCAAAATTAAAAGTGCCTAAAATTGAAGCCCCCCTTTGTGCTTGAGGCCTAGGCCAAAGGGCTCTCCTGGGCCTCTCTGTTTTTTGTGCTGGCTTGGTAAATAAAACCAGCTTCTAAGTATTTGGAATATTCATCAGCTTTGGGGATTGCCCCATCCTTTTGCAGTTCACCTTAATTGAGTGACCTTAGCTGGCTCCCCTGGGACCTGAATCACAGATCCTGTGAGAGATTTCTAAGTTCTTACCTAAGTGACCATGATTCTAGGTGCTAAAGCTGTCAACATGCACCTCCCCTGCATTTGAAATGACATCCCTGCAAAGGCATTGAATGCGTCTGTTCTCCTCCCTCTCCCCCCCCCCATGGGGTGCTGGCCTGACAAGAACACATGTCCTCTCCCAATCTAGATGTCCAACTAAGCCTACAAGGGGGACACGTGGTGACTTAACAAGTGGCAGGCTACAGCACTGTAGATTTACACCCTGGCTTGCCATGCACGAAGGCCTGATATAATCTTAAAAATTAGATGAATCTAGTTACATCACTTGAGGCTGTGGAAAAATGTTATTTCCTGAGCACCACAGTTAGATTGGTCTGAGCATAATTGTGTAGAGGCAGCTAGGTCAACAAGCTTTCTGATCTAGCCGCCATCTGAGCAGAGGTGAAAGTAAGCTGGTACGGGCCAGCACGGAGGAAAGGAGGTAAGGAAAGGAGACTGACAGAGGCAGGGAGAGAGAAGCCTGCTCCCTGCATAAAAATAGTTTAAACTCGGCTGTTACCTGATGGTTCAGCCCCCAGGGCTAGGTTTCTGGCATCCTTGTTAATTTCACTCACAGTAGCTGGGGAGAGGGGGTCAAGGGGAGGGTGTGTTTGACCATGGCAGGGGCAGTCCTTTTCTGCCCCCTGGGATGAGGGGATCTCTCAAATACTAATATACACAACAAATACAAGCATTTGGCTGCACAGCTTAAATCCAGAGCTAATAAAAGCAGGTGGAAGGGGAAAACTCACTGTCATATTGGTTTCTTGACTCCTTCCTCCCCCTCCTTCAGCCAGGCTGCAGACAAGGCTCTGCATTCCTCCCACCCCCAGCAGTAGTTTTCCTCTAGGCTCTAGCTTAGAGTAGGGACACTGGCTGAGATGGCGGCTGCTGCTGCCTACAAAGGAATATTTTAAACTTAGCTGTTCCCTGTTCAGTGCCCAGAGTTAGGAGCTGTTTCTGGCGTCTTTGTTAATTTCACTTCCAGTTGTTGGGTGTGTGTGACCATGGCAGGGACAGTTCTTTTCTGCCCCCAGGATGAGGGGATCTCCTAAACACAATCAAAATCAGGAACCATTTCCAAGTTCAAATCTATCCCATTCCCTCCCCAGCAGAGGATCATGGTTGTGATGTCTAAACTGCTTGCAGATCCTCTTTGAAATGTTACTGGTTTTAAAAAAAAAAACACAAAACATAAGAGAACATGATGATGGAAAGATGTCATGATGATTAGGGTTTATTTTGGACACAGCAATTTTGCTAAAGCAACTAAAGATTCACAGGGAAAGCAAATAGCCCCCATAGACAAAACCACAAAGGGATTGGAGGGGAAAACTGAATATTTAGGGAAATTATTGGGCCTCCTTTGAAAGAAATAGTAGTTTTCTTTCCAATCCACCCTCTTCATATATTTTAAACACATGAAATGTCCTTAGGACATTGGGTGCAATCTCAGATGTTTTTGTCCTGCCCACAGAATGCAGAGGCTGAAATTGACACAACTTTCTCTAAATATCTTGTATATTTCATGCAGGCTATTCCAGTTGTCCTTCATTCACCCCTGACTTCCCCTCCCAGGCTGGCTGGCTGTGGTTTTTGCCTTGGTTACTTACTCCTTGGCAGACCCAGCACAGTGGCACCTGCTGGCTCTCTCTGCAGGCAGCAGCCCACAGGGGCTGGTTGCTGGGGTTGCTGCTGGTCGATGGCAGGCTGCAGCTGCGTTGTTTGTGACACATTGATACTTTCACCTCTGACTGTATGTATATGTGTAAGCCGATCTGGTCCAGTACTGCAAGTACACCGTACTGGACTGCATTGACTTCCATAGCGGGGACTGAAAGGGCGCAAAGCTCCCACAGCTGTGGGCAGCCCAGAGCCCTTTGAATCCTGGCCATGGCTCTGGCAGCCAGGCTGGGGCCAGGATTTAAAGGGCTCCGGGCTTCCCTCAGTGGCACAAATCTCAGGGTTCCCCCTGGTGGCCAGAGCTCCAGGCCCTTTAATTTGCCCCTGAGCCCTAGGGGGCTCCCAGCCACCTCTGCAGCTGGGAGCCCCTGGTTGATTTAAAGGCCTTGGGTCTCCCAGCCACAGCTAGTTCCCCAGGGCCTTTAAATCTTGAGGCCACACCTCCCTCAGGACTCCGGCAGTACTGGTAAGTCCTGTAAGTTACTTTCACCTCAGCATCTGAGGCAAATTACCTACATCAACAGAAACGCTTTCCATCAGTGTGGGAAGTATGTACACTAAAGAGGTGTATCTACAGCTATCCTTCTGTAGCCATTGGAGACTCAGGCTGTGTGTACACTACATGTGGACAAGCCCTAAATTCATCAGATAAATTACTCATAATGAAGAATTCAGGCAGCACTGATAATTACCTTTTTGTTTATGGCTATTCAGCCAATTCTGTCTCATTGAGCATATTCAAACCAATCTGAATAAATCTTGAATAAGATGTAATGCTTAAGTATTGTGAGAAATCATGTTTGAAAGCCTCTTTTCGTGGGATGTTCAGGTGAACAAGGCCATGAACAGAAGACCAAATAGCAGAAATTTTTTAAAATATACTTGCTGTTGCCATTGAGAAGATATGTTCGTCTTGGCTTTTTCCTGGGTTGCTTTAATGAGTGTGTCACTGGATAGATTTTTCTAAAGCAAAGCACCCCTCTTAGTACTACCATAGCACTTCAAAGGCCTCCTCATGGACAAGGACTTCCTTGTGCTAGGTGCTGTACAAACACAATAAAAAGACAGTCCCTTCCCCAAAGAGCTTACAATCTACATAAGATTGAGACAACAGACCAGGGTGGTTAGGAAGCGTACAAGGAAACAATGAGACAGTACTGGTCAGCCTGATAGGCCACTCATGTGGTAAGACTACTGTCAAATGTTCTGCAGACATCAGAAAATTGGGATTTTTGAAGGAGGATATTTTTTGCAGCTGTTTCTTCCTTCCTTTCTTTTTTTGGGTACTGCTTTATTCTTTCCCCAGGCTCTCAATGGGAACACATTAGGTGTTAAGCAAAGTGCTCATGCTAGTTAAAAATAAGCAGACAAACTGCAGGACCCACTCACTGTATCAATACCATGAGCATTGTTGCTGTTAGCATAATGTCCTTCCTTCCTCCGTTAGCAATGTGGATCTGAATTCTTCACTGCATACATAATGACAGCAGCACACAATTGCCAAGAGGAAGCTTTTGACAAGGGATGCTTGGCTCAACCCATCTGTTGTGGAATTGCACCTCCTATTAGCTTCTACTGGCTGTGTTCCAGCTTCCCCGGTTGAATTCTGTTTACTGAATTCCCTTTATAATTTCATTTAAGGTAACCATTTCATCTCCTCCTTAAAATGCTGTTTGAGCATGTGGCTCTGTCACTTCAGATTTCTGCAGCACCTGGTCCAGTGCATCTCTAATCTGGCTAAAACTTTTAGGTGCTACTGTAATATAAATGATTAAACTATTGTTTCCACCATTGTGGTGGATGCTGTTTTGGTGGCAAGTCAAGTGATTTTCTGTAAAGTGCTTTGTGTTCCTCCTGTATGAATGTAAAATCACCTTTTTTTACCCCCCTCCACCCAACTGCATCATGCAAATCTGGTATGGAGAAAGTATCTGACTTTCAAACTGCCTAGACATACGACATGCCTCTTGGCCATGGTTTGTTTGTTTGTTTTTTATTTTTCCTGCTGGGGTGTCTAATAATGCATCTCTTGCTGAACCATAGTTCTGTGGGAGTTTAGCTCTTCCTTAAGTGGAAGGCTGGGGAGCTTCGTTTTGTCTGCTCTTACCAAACTCTGCTCAAGATATACAAATGAAGTGTTGGTGAGTGGGAAGTTTAGAGTAAGTAACTGAAATATTCTATCAACCTATCCCATATTTCATGAATTAATAGGTCTGATTATGCTAAATAAAAGCAGAGCAAGTGTACTGAATAGGCCACTCTTTGTGGCAAATCCAAGGTATCTATTAAAATTGGACCTGAATTACAATACATCCAAACTCCTTTTTGAAGTTTTTCTCTGTAGTTCAGATTTGGATTTATAATTTAATTCTGTAACTTCTCAAATAATTTGACTGTGTCCCTCAACATTATATTACAGCACAGTGATTATGGGGGTATGTAGATCTGACGCAATAAATGCAAAAACCATTGAGGAAACCCTTCCAGCATGCCATCCAGTGCCGTATAATCACATGACACTTAAGTCCTTGGTGGGGAGGGAGAAGCTCCCTGAAAGCCTTTTTTTTTTTCTTTTTTCTGTTTCAAGGTATGTTGCTGCTGCAAGGTTGTCGACACAACGTTTTTGTTTTTCACAATACTTAAAGCCCCTTTCCTTCCTCTTCCCCCCCCCCCCCCCCCGCGAAAGACAAGTTTTGCGACACAAGTGGTAGTGTGAATGTGGCTTTGTTGGCAGAAGTGCTCTCCTGGCGACAAAGCTAACACTACAGGGGATGGCAGTATTTTGTCAGCAGAAGTGTCGACAAAGTACTCAAAGAGCGTTTACATACTAGAACTCTTTTAGCGACAAGGTTGTCGACACAGCATTATCACTAAAAGCTGTGTGGTGTAGACCAGCTGAACACCAACTGAAGTGTATAAACTTATGCTACAATTCTTGTTTACTTAAAACCTTGTATTTGTGAAGATCAACTGAACAAGTAGCTGAAATGTCTCTTGGACAGCTAGCTCAGATAATCAGGCACATAGGCAAATAATACCAAGCATCTCTATACAGCAGATACAAATAGCCACTAATTGACTACTGTGACTTCCGAAACAATATAATCATTAGTATAATAAAGAAGCAAACTAAATTTGCTGTCCAGTGAACAGTTTTTTTTGTTTAAAATGATCCATCCAAAATTATGGCTGCAGACACAAGATGCATTTATAAATGCACAGGCATTTGTGGCGGTTCAGTTGATAAAGCAATAATTATCCTTTGAAATAAAGGCCATGTCTACATCTAAAATTTTGCAGCGCTGATTGTTACAGCTGTATTAGTACAGCTGTATAGGGCCAGCGCTGCAGAGTGGCCACACTTACAGCAACCAGCGCTGCAAGTGGTGTTAGATGTGGCCACACTGCAGCGCTGTTGGGCGGCTTCAAGGGAGGTTCGGGGAACGTGAGAGCAAACCGCGGCGAAGCTGGTCTCCTTTCCCGGTTTGCTCTCGCGTTCCCCGAACCCCGAGCAAGCAGGTCTCCTTCCCTGAGGTTTGCTGGGTGGTTCCAGGAACGCGAGAGCAAACCGGGAAAGGAGACCAGCTTCGCCGCGGTTTGCTCTCTCGTTCCCCGAACCCCGAGCAAGCAGGTCTCCTTCCCTGCGGTTTGCTGGGTGGTTCGGGGAACGCGAGAGCAAACCCGGGAAAGGAGACCAGCTTCGCCGCGGTTTGCTCTCGCGTTCCCCGAACAAGCAGGTCTCCTTCCCTGCGGTTTGCTGGGTGGTTCCGGGAACGCGAGAGCAAACCGCGGCGAAGCTGGTCTCCTTTCCCGGGTTTGCTCTCGCGTTCCCCGAACCACCCAGCAAACCGCAGGGAAGGAGACCTGCTTGCTCGGGGTTCGGGGAACGCGAGAGCAAACCGCGGCGAAGCTGGTCTCCTTTCCCGGTTTGCTCTCGCGTTCCCGGAACCACCCAGCAAACCTCAGGGAAGGAGACCTGCTTGCTCGGGGTTCGGGGAACGCGAGAGCAAACCGCGGCGAAGCTGGTCTCCTTTCCCGGTTTGCTCTCGCGTTCCCGGAACCACCCAGCAAACCTCAGGGAAGGAGACCTGCTTGCTCCGGGTTCGGGGAACGCGAGAGCAAACCGGGGAAGGAGACCAGCTTGATTACCAGAGGCTTCCTCAGGTATGCTGGGATACCTGCTTATTCCACGGAGGTCAAGAAAAGCGCTGGTAAGTGTCTATATTTGATTACCAGCGCTGGATCACCAGCGCTGGATCCTCTACACCCGAGACAAAACGGGAGTACGGCCAGCGCTGCAAACAGGGAGTTGCAGCGCTGGTAGTGCCCTGCAGATGTGTACACCTCCTAAGTTGCAGCGCTGTAACTCCCTCACCAGCGCTGCAACTTTCTGATGTAGACAAGCCCTGAAAACTAAAGCTGTTTATAAAAGTATTGCTATATTCAAATGCATTGCATTTAAAATCAGAAATTTAGAGCCAAACTCAGATGTGATGAAGTCTTTGTGTAAACTACCTCTTCTCACACAACTGGTATTTATATGCTGGGGTGGGGGGGAGATCAACCAAAAGGAGGGTATAAAATATGCTAGCTTTCCTGTTGGTTACCTTTCTTGCTAAAACCCATATTCCATCCTCTTTGTACCTACTTTACCTTGAGTTACCACTGTGTAACTTAAGCCATCATTTATGTTGCCTCTGAATTTGAGCTGGCTTATCAAAAATTATTAGAGTGACAACACCCCTTATTTTGAGGGGAGTACCTACAGACTTCAAAAGCTGGTATTCCCACACATTTCTATGCTGCAAAACTTCTTTTTAATGATGTGGAGTCCCTGTAAAGACAGCTTCAGGGATATTATCAGGATGCATTATGGAGTGGCAGTAGCTATTCCACAGTTAAGGTTGAAGACTCAACTTTTTCCTTTTTGGGAGGTGGGGCTTCAGGTTAGGGGTCTTCTATCATAAGGTAGATGAGGAGTTAATTAGGGATTCATTAGCTTAAAGATGTAGAGTTCAGTGGCAGGCTGGGGGAGAAACCTTGACGGGAACGGGAAGCACAACGCTTACATGACCGGACATACTTGGCAACGTCCTTGCCCATCCCCTCCCAGTGGAAGGACTTCCCCAACCTGTCTTTGGTTCTGTTCACCCCAGCATGGCCACTGGGATGATCATGGGCTAAGCTTAAGAGCTTCCCCCGGTACTTAGTTGGAACCACCAACTGTTTTTGCGGCTGCCATTCTTCCCAGTGTCCACCAGAAAGAATTTCCTTGTATAAAAGTCCTTGGTCTATAATAAACCGGGATCGATTAGAAGAGCTGAGAGGCGGTGGGGTGCTCCGTGCCGCTGCCCAAGCTTTGTGAAGGCTGTCATCTGCTTCCTGCTCAGTCTGGAACTGTTCCCTTGAGGCTGGGGTCACCAGTTCTTCCTCAGACTGTGGACTTGGGCTTGGTCGCTCTGGAAGCAATGTAGGTGATGGGGTTGTTTCCGTTGCTGGTGAACCGCTCTCCGCTGGTGCACCTGAGGTTATTTCAGGCTCTGGCTGAGCCTTTTGGGTATGGCTGTCTGTTGCTTCTGCCAGTTGTGGCTTGCTGGCGCCCTCTGGCGTTGAGTTTGAAGATGTGGTTGCACTTGCTGGTGCTGGTTGCTGTTCCAGTTCCAGGCCTGGGACTGGAGGTGTTGTGGCTGTTTCAGTGGTTGGCATGGAATCCGGGTCCACTACCTCTGTCTGGGTCCCTGGTAACACAGACGGGGCCTCTGTGGACGGCTCAGGAACAGGAATGGGTCTGGAAGCTTGCCTGGTTTGGCTACGTGTAACCATTCCCACTCTGTTGGCCCACTTCACCTGGTTGGCCAAGTCTTCTCCCAGTAGCATGGGGATAGGATAATTGTCATAGACTGCAAAAGTCCACATTCCTGACCAGCCTTTGTACTGGACAGGCAGTTCAGCTGTAGGCAAGTCTACAGCTTGTGACATGAAGGGGTAAATTGTAACTTTGGCCTTTGGGTTGATGAATTTGGGGTCAACGAAGGATTGGTGGATAGCTGACACTTGTGCCCCCATGTCTTTCCACGCAGTAACCTTCTTTCCGCCCACTCTCAAATTTTCCCTTCGCTCCAAGGGTATTTGAGAGGCATCTGGGCCTGGGGATCTTTGGGGTGATGGTGGTGTAATGAATTGCACTCGCATGGTGTTCTTTGGACAGTTGGCCTTGATATGTCCCAGTTCATTACACTTAAAGCATCTTCCATCTGATGGGTCACTGGGCCGAGGTGAGTTACTGGAGACTGGTGAGGTGGAAGAATAGGGCGTCTGTGGCTTTACTTGGGTTGTATGTGGGGTCTTTGGCTGTCCTTGGTTGTAGGGTTTATGGTCGGTGTGCTCCCTGCGGTATTCGTTCCCCTTGACTGTAGCTTTCTTGCTTTCTGCCACTTCCATCCATTTGGCTCCAATCTCCCCCGCCTCAGCGAGATCTTTGGGTTTTCCATCTTGTATGTACCGTGTGATGTCTTCAGGAACACCATCCAAGAACTGCTCCATTTGTATGAGGAGGTGCAGTTCTTCCAAGGTTTTAACATTGTGTCCTGATATCCAGGCCTCATAATTTTTTGCAACGTAGTAGGCGTGTTTGGGAAATGACACATCTGGTTTCCACTTTTGGGTTCTGAAGCGCTGATGGGCATGATCTGGGGTTATTCCCATTCTGTATCTGGCCTTGGTTTGAAAAAGTTTATAGTCATTCATTTGCTGCTTAGGCATTTCAGCTGCCACCTCTGCTAAAGGTCCACTGAGCTGTGACCTCAATTCTACCATGTACTGGTCTTCGGGGATGCTGTACCCAAGACAGGCTCTTTCAAAATTTTTCAAGAAGGCCTCGGTGTCATCACCTGCCTTGTAGGTGGGAAATTTCCTGTGCTGTGGAGCAATAATTGGCGCTGGGTTGTTAGGGTTGGCTGGCACATGCAGCCCAGCTTGCGCCAAGTTCAGTTCATGTTTTCTCTGTTTTTCCTTCTCTTCATTTTCTTTTTGTTTTTCCATGTCTCGGCGGTGGGCCGCCTCTTCTTCTTCTTGCTTCCTTCTGTGGGCCAACTCTTCTTCTGCTTGTTTTCTTCGGTGGGCCACCTCTTCTTCTTCTAGTTTTCTTTGTGTGCTGCCTCTTTGGCTGCCTGTTCTCTTTGGTAGGCTGCCAGTTTGCTGCTTTCTTCCTTTTCTTTCAGCTCCACCTCTTTTTGTCTTTTTTCCAGTTGTCGCCTGTGTTCAACTTCTTTGATTTGTTCTTTGGCCTCCATTTTTGTCTTGGTAGACATGGTTTCTGTTTTCTTGTGTTGGGGTGCCCTCCGGTGTTTATCTTCAGAACTGCAGGTTCTCTGTTGCCTCCTGAAGTCTGCCTAGCAACAGTGCTTAATTCCTTTTCTTCCTCTAGCGTAAACTAGAAAAAACACTTTATTTGCATGTATATAGTGCTGGTATTGACTCTCAATGGGAGTGCTATTGTGTGACTAAAGACCCTTAACAGTCTGGTAATGGCTTCTTGCTTAACATGCAAGCCACAAACTGCCAGAGAGAGCAGAAAAAAAAATTCTCTTTTAAACCCAAACTGTTTCTCTCTGCTAAAAAGCCCTTAGCAGAGAAGAGAAAAAATAATATTCCTACTGGCTTCTGGATTTTGTCTATCCCGTAACCGCTGCCACTCATATCATACCTTTAATCCCAGATTTGGACCTTAGCGTCCAAAATATGGGGGTTAGCATGAAAACCTCCAAGCTTAGTTACCAGCTTGGACCTGGTACTTGCTGCCACCACCCAAAAAATTAGAGTGTTTTGGGGCACTCTGGTCCCCCTGAAAAACCTTCCCTGGGGACCCCCAGACCCAAATCCCTTGAGTCTCACAACAAAGGGAAATAATCCTTTTTCCCTTCCCCCCCTCCAGGTGCTCCTGGAGAGATACACAGAAACAAGCTCTGTGAATCCAAACAGAGTGACTCCCCCTCTCTGTTCCCAGTCCTGGAAACAAAAGCACTTTCCTCTTCACCCAGAGGGAAAATCAGGCTAGCAAATCCAACACACACAGATCTCCCCCTGATTTCTTCCTCCCACCAATTCCCTGGTGAGTACAGACTCAATTTCCCTGAAATTTCCCAGTAAAGAAAACTTTAACAGGTTTTAAAAGAAAGAAAAATACATACAAATGGTCTCTCTGTATTAAGGTAACAAAATACAGGGTTAATTGCTTAAAAGAAATATGAATAAACAGCTTTATTCAAAAAGAATACAAATCAAAGCACTCCAGCACTTATATTCATGCAAATACCAAAGAAAAGAAACCATATAACTTACTATCTGATCTCTTTGTCCTTACACTTAGAAACAGAAGATTAGAATGCAGAAACTACTTCTCCAAAGCTCAGAGAAAGCAGGCAGACAGAAAACAAAGACCTCAGACACAAAATTCCCTCCACCCAAAGTTGAAAAAATCCGGTTTCCTGATTGGTCCTCTGGTCAGGTGCTTCAGGTGAAAGAGACATTAACCCTTAGCTATCTGTTTATGACAGGAGTGGCAGTAGCTATTCCACAGTTAAGGTTGAAGACTCAACTTTTTCCTTTTTGGGAGGTGGGGCTTCAGGTTAGGGGTCTTCTTTCATAAGGTAGATGAGGAGTTAATTAGGGATTCATTAGCTTAAAGATGTAGAGTTCAGTGGCAGGCTGGGGGAGAAACCTTGACGGGAACGGGAAGCACAACGCTTACATGACCAGGGACAAAAGGGGTAAGGAAACCTTTAGGCCAGTAACCAATCCCTTTCCTTATGTGGAAGGGCTAGACCATTTCATTTCCCCAACATGCAACTGGGATATAGAGAACTCTCTTAAACACCACCATGATCTACTCGGGGGTTGTGCCGTATGACTGGAGGATTGCTAATGTAGTTCCTATTTTTAAGAAAGGGATTAAGAGTGATCCGGGTAATTATAGGCCTGTTAGCTTGACGTCTGTAGTATGTAAGGTCTTGGAAAAAAATTTAAGGGAGAAAGTAGTTAAGGACATAGAGGTCAATGGTAATTGTGACGAATTGCAACACGGATTTACTAAAGGTAGATCGTGCCAAACCAATCTGATCTCCTTCTTTGAGAAGGTGACGGATTACTTAGATAAAGGAAATGCGGTAGATATAATTTACCTTGATTTCAGTAAGGCGTTCGACACGGTTCCACACACGGAGCTGTTAGTTAAATTGGAAAAGCTGGGAGTGAATATGAAAGTTGTAAGGTGGATAAGGAACTGGTTAAAGGGGAGACTCCAGAGGGTCGTATTGAAAGGTGAACTGTCGGACTGGAAGGAGGTCACCAGTGGAGTCCCTCAAGGATCGGTTTTGGGACCGATCTGATTTAACCTTTTTATTACTGACCTTGGCACAAAGAGCGGGAATGTGCTAATAAAGTTTGCGGATGACACGAAGCTGGGGGGTATTGCTAACACGGAGAAGGACAGGGATACTATTCAGGAAGATCTGGACCACCTTGTAAACTGGAGTAATAGAAATAGGATGAAATACAATAGTGAAAAGTGCAAGGTCATGCATTTAGGAATTAATAATAAGAATTTTGGATATACGTTGGGGGCGCATCAGTTGGAAGCGACGGAGGAAGAGAAGGACCTTGGGGTACTGGTTGATAGCAGGATGACTATGAGTCGCCAATGTGATACGGCTGTTAAAAAAGCAAATGCGATTTTGGGATGCATCAGGCGGGGTATTTCCTGCAAGGATAAGGATGTGTTAGTACCGTTGTATACGGCGTTGGTGAGACCCCATCTGGAATACTGTGTGCAGTTCTGGTGTCCCGTGTTCAAGAAGGATGAATTCAAACTGGAACAGGTTCAGAGACGGGCTACGAGGATGATCCGAGGAATGGAAAAACTGCCTTATGAAAGGAGACTCAAAGAGCTTGGCTTGTTTAGCCTAGCCAAAAGAAGGCTGAGGGGGGATATGCTCGCCCTATATAAATATATCAAGGGGGTTAACGTTAGGGAGGGAGAGGAATTATTTAAGTTTAGTACTAATGTAGCCACGAGGACGAATGGGTATAAACTGGATATTAGGAAGTTTAGACTTGAAATTAGACGAAGGTTTCTGACCATTAGGGGAGTGAAGTTCTGGAATAGCCTTCCGAGGGAAGTATTAGGGGCAAAAGACTTTCCTGGCTTTAAGACAAAGCTTGATAAGTATATGGAGGGGATGTTATGATAGGATCGTTAATTTGGGCAATTGATCTTGAATTACCACCAGACAGGTCTGCTCAATGGTCTGCGGGGAGATGTTGCATGCGATGGGTACTGAGTTGCTGCGGAGAATTCCTTCTTGGGTGCTAGCTGGTGACTCTTGCCCACATGCTCAGGGTTTAGCTGATCGCCATATTTGGGGTCGGGAAGGAATTTTCCTCCAGGGAGGATTGGCAGGTGCCCTGGAGGTTTTTCGCCTTCCCCTGCAGCGTGGGGCACGGGTCGCTTGCTGGTGGTGTCTCTGCAGCTTGAGGTCTTCAAACCATTTTTGAGGATTTCAATAACTCGGTCCTGGGATAGGGGTTGTTATAAAATTGGATGGGTGGGGTTCTGTGGCCTGCCTTGTGCAGGAGGTCAGACTGGATGATCAGATTGGTCCCTTCTGACCTATGAGTCTATGAGTCTATTGTCTGGCTTGGGGAAGAAGGATTATAAAAGAGAACAAAATACAGGTACAATGCAACTTAGTATTTTCATACTAATTCTCTTTAAAGATGCCTTGGACACAAGTAATGAATCATTGGTCCAAAGGTGATGTATATCTGGTGGGGTGTTGGTATCAGATAAGATGTGGTCTTACCACTTTACAGGATGGAAGACTGTCTCAACAGAGATGAGAGAGAGACTTGCGTATTCTCCCCTCCTGTCCAAAGAAAAAAGAATCCCTCATTGCTTCTATTGCTAGCTGTGAAAGGAGGAGGCTCTAGAGATAAGGTGAGCCCAGTGCAAATACAACAAGCCTTGTATTTTCTGACTTGTGTGGTGGGTTTTTTGTTTAATGTCTAATCAACACATCTTTTTATGGACCAGATCCTCAGGTGGGGGTGGCATTCTTATGGTGCTATGGTGACTTATACTAATGGAACACCTGCTTGTGTGTACTTCCACAAGTTGGATTCTGTTCTCAGTTACACTAGTTCAATTACATTATCATTAGGTGTAAATAAGGGCAGAATCTGATCCCCAGTCCACATTGAATATTTAAGCAATATTCTGAATAATGTAATGGGCCAAACTGTGCAGTAATCTTTGCTCAATGACTCAGATTCATTGAGGAAGGAGGAGAATTGGGGGTGGGGTGCAGGATGCACAGGAAGAATGAGGGGTCTACATAAGGTGCTTTTGAAAATGTAGAGATCAAGAGCTGAATAGCTTCTAAAAACTAGAGGAGGCATTCAACACAGTTGCTTTCTGAAGTAGTGCAAGTCACCTTTGCTGCTGCTCTTGCAGTCTAATTGTTTTGTGTTCAAATTCCTATGTGCACACTACAAATAAAAATAGATTAAGCAAGAACATCATGAGTCTCCATCTACTCCATTTTCCTCCCAACAAAGAAATAACCTAAGCCCAGTTACTCAGCAAGTCAGTGCTTTCCTAACTGTTTGTTTGAAAGCCAGAATAGTGTATGCTACAGGATACAATATAGTTGATAACAATATAGCATTTACTGGACTAAGCTGGAGAAATTCATAGTTGAATTTTTTGTCAAAAAGAGAACACTTCTGAGCTCACTCATAATATGTGAAGAGTCTAAAATGTATAGTGTAATGATCCTGCAATACAGAATCTGTTTATATACATGCTGCTCATCTTTGAAAGAGCCACTAATTATTTTTGCAGATTTATAGCCAAAGTAACTTGCACCAGGACTTCTGATGACCATACATGTCATAAACAGATAGTTAAGGGTTAATGCCTCTTTTTTCCTGTAAAGGGTTAAGAAGCTCAGTAAACCTGGCTGACTCCTGACCAGAGGACCAATAAGGGGACAAGATACTTTCAAACCTGGGGGGGGGTGGGGGGTGGGAGTCTTTAGTTTGTGCTCCTTGTTTTGGGAGTTGTTTGCTCTTGGGACTAAGAGGGAGCAGACATCAATGCAGGCTCTCTAAATCTTTCTGAATCAGTCTCTCATGTTTCAAACTTGTAAGTAACAGCCAGGCAAGGCGTTAGTCTTATTTTTGTTTTCTCAGTTTGTAAATGTTTCTTTTTGCTGAGAGGATTTTACCTCTGTTTGCTGTAACTTTGAATCTAAGGCTAGAGGGGGTTCCTCTTGGCTATATGAATCTGATTACCCTGTAAAATATTTTCCATCCTGATTTTACAGAGATGATTTTTACCTTTCTTTAATTAAAAGCTTTCTTTTTAAGAACCTGATTGATTTTTCCTTGTGTTAAGATCCAAGGGGATTGGATGAGTGTTCACGAGGAACTTGGTGAAAAAGCCTCTCAAGGCTGCCCAGGGAAGGGAAGGTTTTGGGGGGACAGGAAGCGTTTCAGACACTGAAATTTCTGGATGGAGTCAGTGTTACCAGATCTAAGCTTAATTACTAGCTTAGAAGTGTCCATGCAGGTCCCCACATCTGTACCCTAAAATTCAGAGTTGGGGAGGAACCTTGACAATAAGTGAAACAAGGGGAACTGTTTTCCATCATTAATTTTAACCTGTAATATTTTGCCAAGATGGCCTCTCTGCTTTGCTCTTCACCTCTGCAGTTTCAATTTATTCTGCTGATTTGAGCATAAATTCTTACGTGGTCTTAACTTAAGATATATCATCATGCTTTTAAACTTCATTAAAAACAGCATCCCAAGTGTTCTCATACCTTAAATAGGTTCTGTCATTCTCCTCATAACTTTAGGTATCCAAATTAAACAAATAGGAAAAATATTAGAGGGGTCATTGCCTTGTAGGAGCTATATTCCATTCCACTACACTCCAAATAGGTCAGTATCTTAACTGGTTAAACTAATGAACTGATAAAGAAATGCATTTGGAAGTCCATTCTGAAACTCTAATGATGCTCTATGCTTGTATGAAGCCTAATACTTGCCTATTTGACCTTAGAGAAATATGGTAAATATTTTTGTTGTATAGTAAATCATTTTTACAGTCAACTTTTCCAGTATTTTTCATATCACAGCACATGTTCTGCACTATACTTCTAATTTTTCTACCTGCTTTCTTCACAGCACTCAGTCTTCTAGCCAACTCAGAAATAGAATTTATGGGACCTTTTGTCATAAAAACTATGGACATGACACATCTCAAAGGCAGAGATGTGAAGTATGGAAGGAGAGAGGAATGGGAGGAAATCTTCAAGACTCTTACAGGGAGATATTGGAACCCCAGGGCCCTCAGTCTTAGGGCATGGCTATGCTGGCACGTTAGAGCACATTGAAGCAGCCCCAGGCACCATAACTCATGACGCATCCACACTGGCAAAGCACATACAGCACCCAGATGCCACAGCTGGAGCATTCCTGGTAATCCACCTCCAATGAGAAGCATAACACTTGATGCACCCTGGCTGGAGCACTGCAGTGCCAGTGTGGACACCCTGGTCTGTTAATGCACTCTGATCAGCCTCCAGAAGTGTCCCACAAGGCCCGTTCTAGCCACTCTGGTCATCACTTTGAACTCTACGGCCTTGTCCTCAGGTGACCAACCATCAGACCCACCCTTAAATTCTCTGGGAATTTTGAAAATCCCCTTCCTGTTTGGTCAGCCAGGAGTAGTGTGCTCTCAGTAACTCTTTCCAGGTGATCATGCCTCCATGTGCCAGGCAATCCTCAGTATGGAGCAATGGTGAGGTGCTAGACCTCATCAGTGTTTGAGGGAAGGAAGCTGTGCAGTCCCAGCTGTGCTCCAGCCAGAGGAATTATGATACCTTCGGGCAGATATCAAGGGCCATGATGGAAAGAGGCCATGACTGGGATGCACTGCAGTTCAAGGTTAAAGTGAAGCAGCTGCAGAATGCCTACCGCAAAGCCCATGAGGCAAACCGCTGCTCCGGTGCTGCCCCCATGACCTGCCATTTCTACAAAGAGCTGGACACAATACTTGGGGGCAACCCCACCTCCACTCCAAAGACTACCATGGAAACTTCAGAGTCCAGCTCAACGAGGAGGAAAGCAGGAGTGAAGGTGCTGAAGAGGAAAGGGACACCCTGGCATCCCTGGATAAATTCATCCAGGAGCTGCTCTCAAGACACAAGGAAGGTAGCCAGTTGCAGTGGCCGGTGCTGGGGGGAGGGGGAGAACAAACACCAGAGGAGGTGCCTGGTAAGTGGCTTTTATTTTGGGAAGAAAGTAGTTCGGTGCAAGCTGTTGGGGTGAGGAGGGTTAGGGCTGCATGCGTTCCTAGATGTGGAATAGGGTGATGTGCTCTCACATCATGGTAATCTGTCTCAGTGATCTCTTCAAAGCTCTCACGCAGAAGCTGGGCAATCCGCTTGCGCAGGTTCCTTGGCAGAGCTACTGTGCTCCTTGTCCCAGTAAGGCTAACATGTCTGCACCACTGTGCCATGAGGGGCCAGGGGGACCATTGCTGCACACAGGCAAGCTGAATAAGGGCTAGGGTGGAAGCTGTATTGTAGTAGAAGACCCTCCCTTGCTTCCCCAGTCACCCTCAGCAGCAAGTTATCTTCCAGGATGAACTCCTATGGAAAATGTGGGGATCATGCTCAGTACAGGGGCCCTCTCCAGCTGTTGGCCTCTCCCCAAGGCACAGAACCCAGGAGGACAGTTTGGCCATGAAACAATCAGTCCACCTTGCCCCTGTGCTTACTCACCATTTTGGGGCTCCTGTGGTTTGTGTGCTTGCTTTGGGACAGGTAACTTCTGCTATTGTGCAGAATGTGCTTGGCTGTTCTTAAAGTAAACAAATAATTGCTGTGTCTGGTGTGAACAATGCTGCCTCTGTTAAGTGTTTGCATTTTTTCTTTACAGATGAAACCTTGAGATCTCAGCCATCCTTGTTATCAATGGCTGAAAGACTCCAAAGAATTAGTAAAAAGCCATGCAGAAGCAAAGAGGACATGCTACATGAAGTAATGCAGCAGTCGCTTAATGAAAATCAAAAAGCACAGGAGAGGTGGGTGGGTGAAAGGAGCATCTGCCAGCAGAATGCAGATCGGCAGCACCAAAGCACAGAGTGGCTGCTAAACATTATGGAGTGCCAAGTGGACTTGATACGAGCGCTTGTCGCAGTGCAGGTGGAGCACTTCCACGCCCATCCCTCCCCCCCTTGTCACAAAACTTTTGTGCCCCATGTCACCTCCAACCCACTTTCCCCAACAACTGGGTTCTTATCACCACCAGCTGCACTGAACCCCATCACCCATGCATTTTAGCCAGCCAGAAGTGCAGTACTCCAGACAGGAAGACTGAGAATGAGAAGAGGACATATGCAAATCTGTGACTGAACTGTTCCCCACCCCATGCCCAGGCCCTTGCCCTTTGTTTCCCAAGCAGTTGTTTCTTTTCAATAAATGGATTTTTTTGGCTTTGAAATCATTCTTTATTGCATTAAGTAAAAGATACCTTAGACCAGGAAAGCAACAGGCACTGTAAGTCAGTGTAGCAAACAGATTCCTACTAATATTGGAACCACTGCACTTCACTCCCGTACAGGGCACCAGACATTACTGGTGGCTTTCAGCCTCAAATTGCTCCCTCAAGGCATCCCTAATCCTTGCAGCCCCATGCTGGGCTCCTCTAATAACCCTGCTCTCTGGCTGTGCAAATTCAGCCTGCAGGTGTCAAACCTCCGAGGTCCATGCCTGAGTGAAGCTTTCACTCTTCCCTTCACAAATGTTATGGAGGGTACAGCATGCGGATATAACTGCGGGGATGGTGTCTTCGGCCACAGCCAGGTCCAGCTTCCCCTACAGAGGGAACCCTGTAGGGGTTTCATGAGCCATGGCATTAGCGGGTAAGTGGGGTCTCCAAAGATCACAGCGGATATTTCAGCTTCCCTTACAGTGATTTTCTGGTGTGGAAAGAAAGTCCTGGCTTGCAGCTTCCTGAACTTACCTGTATTCTGAAAGATGCGTGTATCATGTACCTTTCTGGACCAGCCTGCGTTAATATCAGTGAAACATCCACAGGGATCCACAAATGCCTGGAGAACCATAGAGAAATACTCCTTCCGTTTAACATACTCTGAAGCTAAGTGGGTTGGTGCCAGAATTGGAATATGTGTCCCATCTATCGCCCCTCCGTAGTTAAAGAAACCCATTTGTGCAAAGCCAGCCACAATGTCATGCACATTACCCAGAGCCATGGTTCTTCTGAGCAGGATACATTTTAATGGCCCTGAAAACTTGCATCAACACTATTCCAGTAGTCGACTTTCCCACTCCAAACTAGTTAGTGACCGATCAGTAACTGTCTGGAGTTGCCAGATTGCAATAGCCACCTGCTTCTCAGCTGTTAGGGCAGCTCTCAATTTTGTGTCCTTGTGCTGCAGGGTGGGGCCAAGCTCCTTACAGTCCTATGAAAGTAGATTTTCTCATCCGAAAGTTCTGCAGCCATTACTCGTCATCCCAGACTTGCAGGATGATCTGATCCCACCATTCAGTGCTTGTTTTCCGAGTCCAAAAGTGGTGGTCTATGGTGGTGAGCATGTCCGTGAATGCCACAAACAATCTTGTGTCATATGCATTACGCACTCAACATCATCGTTGGACTCCTCACTGTCAGATTGTAGGGATAGCTGGGATGTGAAGCAATGCATCACGGGGCATTGGGACAGGACCCAGAATGCCCTGTACTCCTCTTTCCCCTTCCCACAAGCCATGGTGCTGGAATGGGAAGAGGTGCTCTGTGGTATTGCCATCCATAATGCACCACTGCCAGTGCTGCAAATGTGGCCATGCCAGTGCTCTTGCAGCTGACACTGTGAACACACTGCAGTACTTTTCCCTACTGTTTTTCTCTGAGGGCTGGTTTAACTCACAGCGCTCTACATCTGCAAGTGTATCAATGTCCCTAAGAACTGGATCTACCACTTGGATATATAAAGAGAACCTTCATTAGTTTTCTGTATTACTCTGATCTGAGATGCAAACATTTCTGTAATATTAATGCCTAACTTAATTTTAAAGGGAGGAAGGAAAAAGAATAGAGAACTAGACTGAGTCCTGAACAGAAGCCTGACTGACCAATACAATAAACAAAGGTGATCAGCTCAGGAGATACAATGCAAGGCCAGCCACATAATGTCACTTAGGAACAATCCTGCCATAAAAGCTCTACAGTACCAGAAGTCATTTGTGTGGAAATGTAGCCAAATATTCAGTGAAGTTCTCAAAACTTCATAACTCTAGGCCTCAAAGCTCCAATCTCTTCATTGGCTTCCACTTCTTGGATTTATGAAAGGGTCAGCTTGCTTCGTGCCAGAAGAAACTTGATGTGATAGATTTGAAACTGTTTGCATTGGAGCCACTGAATTGGCAGCCAGAAAAAGGTTGGATGGAGGATGTGCAGGCAGGAATGAAGGACCATGCGCCTGATACGGAATAGCAGCTGAGGTGTACTGCCTAAAAGGGGTGTGCATATGTGGCATAGATACCTACCTGCCACAGGCTAAACTGGCAGCAGTGGAGTACTGGAAGTGCTCTTTGACTCCTCTGCGGGGTTGTGAGAACAGGTGAGTACCTGACACATGTTCCTAGGAGATCTAGAAAAAGTGTGGCTTATAGGAAGCATCTTTGAGAGCCTATCACCGTTAGGTGGTTAGACATCTAATCTTTTATCAGAAGAATAGCATCTCCAACTATGTAGTGGCTCCCTAGTGTTGAAGTGTTAATATTTCACAAGAGGCCATATCTTAAGGTTGGACTTGAACCTATGGCATTCTGGACTAGCGCCCTGAGAACTACTGATATAACCACAATAATCTCCGCAGTAACACAAAATCTAAAGAAGCAGCTTCTCATATAGGGAACTTGACCAGCATAGATACTTTTATAGTGGAATTATTATTCTATTGTGACTTTTTAATTCAGGAATACTTGTGTTTTCTACACTGACATAAAGGGGAATATAATTCTGAAATAATTACCACCTTTCTCCCAGTACTGGCACCTTTCCTCTGTTGTGAACAAAATAGCTGTATTGATACTAAAGTACATGAAATGGCTAGTGAAAAGGCTGCAAATGTTACAGCTGTGTTTACTGTAGCTAGGTTTCACCTTCCCAAAGAGCCCAGCCCAAATGGGACGATGAGCATTTGGGCTGACTTATTCCCCTCCTGTACAGAAATCACACCGGGAGGAGGATGCAGTAAACAAACAAATACTAATGCCCACAGGTCTGTAAGGACAGCAGTCAGTGGAGGCAGTGGGCTTCAGAATATCTGAATCCTACAAATGTCTGGTCTGTAGCGGGGAGGCACTTTCCATCCACAAGTCCCACAGCAGCCCAGGCAGTGTGACCATTCTGAAGGAGTGTGTCAGGGCAGAGCACATTGGGGAGCTCCTGCCCTTTTATGTGGGGGAATATATCACCTAGTGCATCTCCTCACCAAGCCCTCCAATTTACCCTTTTTCACATGACCTATGGGTCACATATTTTTAGAAGGGACAGAGAGATGGCACCTCCTATGTAGCTGTCTCTCCTCTGCATCTGGTCTCACTGCAGCTTCCCCACCCAGTTCTTCACTCCCTATGGGGGGAGATGATAAAAGGCATTGTTTTCCATAGCTCTACTGCATGTGAAAAATGGTTTTGTTTTTTTAAATCTGGTAACCATACAGTAATAAAGCATTCCACTACATGAGGTAAGTGTCTTCTGTTTTCCCACAACACTTGACCCTTAATCAAAAGCACATATAGCTTTCTTGTGCTTGCTAACTCTTATTCTTCAGTATCATAGAATCATAGACTTTAAGGTCAGAAAGGACCATTATGATCATCTAGTCTGACCTCCTGCACAACGCAGGCCACAGAATCTCACCCACCCACTCCTGTATCAAACTTGTGTCTGAGCCAATGAAGTCCTCAAATCATGGTTGAAAGACTTCAAGGTGCGGAGAATCCTCCAGAAAGTGACCCCATGCTGCAGAGGAAGGTGAAAAACCCACAGGGCTTCTGCCAATCTGCCCTGGAGGAAAATTCCTTTCTGACCCCAAATATAGCAATCAGCTAAACCCTGAGCATGTGGGCAAGACTCACCAGCCAGCACCCAGGAAAGAATTCTCTGTAGTAACTCAGATCCCATCCCATCACAAGGTACTGGGCATATTTACTGGAGGTAGTCAAAGTATATTACAGATGGGAGTGGGGGGGGTGGTGTTTGGATTGTTTGGGTCAAATCTTGATCACATGGAAGGAAAGGGCAAAACTCTTTCTCTCCAGTGGGACCAGGATCTGTCCCTTAGTTTGGCTTCTGGTCAGTTGAGATTGGATTTAAAAAAAAAAATGCAAGAAGAAATATTCTGGCAACCCATGAGGACTGAGCTGTGGTATCCCAAATCTATCTTATTGAGATCAGGACATGTGGAGTACTTCTATAGGCCAACCTCTGATACATAGGAGAAATATGGACTAAAAATGCTATCCTATTCAGGTAGAAATATTATATTTGCAAACAAAGGGTGGGCAGATCGGCTGTAATCCAGTTCTCACTTTCCACATCGATACATGCTGACCCAGATTTTTCCAACCTGAAGGGACTGGAGAGGGGAAGAACTGGTTTTGTGTATGACTTGGTTTGCCACCTCTTAATTTTTTTAAAATAGTTTTGCTACTAACCTGTACAACAACATAATGGTTGCAAAAGTAGCAAGAACCAACACAAATCATCCTTTGTAGTTTGACAAGTTTGCTGTCTAGGGACATTATTAAAAATTGGTATCACCCAATCTCTCAAGTATGTGTACATCCCTTTAAAGTAGCATTGGTGTGAATTATAAGTACTGCTTTACAACCTTATATTTCAAGGTGCTTAGTTCAGTGGGATTTGGGGTGAAGGAGGCAGAGGGTCTCTGCAGGCAATCTATCCCTTTCAGGATTGAGCAACTAACTTTTATGCAAGGTAACATTGTTTACATAGCAAGAGTGTAATAGGATCAGTCATACTGATGGATTTATTCAAAACTAAACTGAAACAAATAGGAACGTGAATGTGCTGACGTGCACCATTGAAATTATTTTCACGTTCTTTGTCATTTTTATTTAAATGACGCTTTTTAAATTTTGATTGTAGCAGATTTACTTAACCTGGAGGTACAATGCTGCCAGTTTACTTAATTGAAGTGAAGAAGCCTGTTTAGTTACCCTCAATACATTACACTCCTCATTTCAATTCTCCTGTTTTAGATTTTCTTAAGCATGTAATTGTACCAGCACCAGCAAGGTACCCTAAAGAACAAAGAATCCTGTGGCACCTTATAGACTAACAGAGGTTTTGGAGCATGAGCTTTCGTGGGTGAATACCCACTTTGTCAGATGCATGTGGTTAATGAGCATGCATCTGACAAAGTGGGTATTCACCCATGAAAGCTCATGCTCCAAAACCTCTGTTAGTCCATAACGTGCCACAGAACTCTTTGCTGTTTTTTCCAGACTAACACAGCTACCCCTCTGATACTAAAGAACAAAGGCAGCCATTTTGTAACATATACATTCTAGGACACTTTAATTATTGACCAAATGTGTAAATAATTGATGGCTCACAAAGGCGTCAGTGTAAGAGCACTGGAAAGTGTTACACTAGTTGGCTTGGAAGGTGGTGGGGTTAGGGCTCTGTGAAGAATAATGCTTCATTCTTTCCTTCCTGATTTAAATGTTGCGATGTTTTTTGAATTGCAAGAACGATATGCTAAAAACAAACAGAATAAATCCTTGCCACCCCTCACAAATACCAAACAAAGCATGAGCATCATTAGATAAAGGGGTGTGTGTGTGTGTGTGTGTGTGTGTGTGCGTGTAATAACAAATGTGCATCCCTTTTTGTCCACATGGGTAACAACTGAGAAATAAGGACAACCTACTTTTGTGTTTTGGCCTGCAGGGCTGGAGATGCCGCCACTCATACTAACTCTTCAAGTGAGAAGAGGAAATGTGCCAGCTCTCACACTGCAAAGCCAAGTTTCACATCAATGGAAACCCAACTGGTAATTGACTTGAGCCTAACAGCACTACTTGAGTAATGAAGACGAATAGTGTGAATTTCACTCCATTCATAAAGTAACTTTGGAAAATACACTGCAGTTAAAGGTCTGTATTTATGTATCTCTGATTCTGCTTTCCATGTATTTACTTACTTCATGGAGCATTCCCATATTACTGAAGATCTGACAATGCAGCAGTCCGTGGTACTGAACTTCTGATTGAGAAAGGGAGCCTGTGGCATCCAGGGCAGACGACAAGATGTAGGGAGAGAAATGGAAAAACTGAATTAACTGGTAAGAGATGGAGTACTGAGGGACAGGTGAGCTTAAATGGTATGATGGGAGCATTCCTCTGTCTAGGACAGGAAAGGGGAACTACTCCTAGAATACATATTGTGGGGTTTTAGTCCATAAATTTATGTCTGACCCATATGATAGTGCTAAACGGCATTGGGAATGTTTGGAAGTAATGTACAGAACACTTCTTAACAAACAGGATTAAAGCAGTGGGAATGGTAGCTACAATTTCCCTGTCACCACAGCATGGAGGAAAAATGATTTTGTATCAGAACTTTGCCAAGCTGTCTTGGGCTCAGGCACTGATCAAGGGCTTAGGGTTAATACTAACATTTTTTGATTGTTAATCAGAGGTTTTCACCTTGTTTTAAACTATTAAACTGAGTCCTTTTCCCAGACCTGAAGAGTGCTGTGTGGCTCGAAAGCTTACCTCTCGCACCAACGGAAAGTTGATCCAATAAATGAGATTACCTCATCCACCTTGTCTCGCTAATATCTTGGGACCGACAAAGCTACAACACTGCAAACAAAGACTTTTTTTTTCCAGGCCTATTGGGCTGGGAAGAATGTAGCATGGTTCCCCTCCCCCCGCCACACCAATCAATAAAAAATGAGCAGTAGGGGGTTTAGTAAGTTAAACAAAAAATCATTAACCAAATCATGTTGGTGGGTGTCACAACTCACTAAAGTTAATAGAAAATCATTGTTCTCACGGCTTAGAACAAAGACTCAATTCTAGCAGGTCACAGAGTGGCTGGTGTCCCCTTCAAGGGGTGGGGTCCAGTGCCCAAAGGGCTGCTAGGCGATGGAAGGGGAATTGTGATGTAGTCAACGTATTTCAAGTTAAATACTCATTTATTCTAGCCAGTAGACTGTTATGTAGTATCTCTTTAAATAGTCTGGGAGACTTTGGTTTCTCCACATTTTTTTTAAACCTTTTGTAGAGAATGGACACAATGGTTTTTTTTTTTTGTTTTGTTTTGTTTTTACACCTCTGCTGCTTTGCATTTAGCATCTTGCCTTTGTGTGATATTGATCAACAAGGTAGACAGAGTTCTCTTTCTTTTTTTAATTGGACAAGGAAATTACCTGGAATGTAAAAACTGATCTGCAATTTATGTGAACTATTACAACTCTGGAAGGTGGTGTCACAGGCACTGGCTTCCTCCTTGCTTCGGGGGTGCTCAATCTTCACTCTGGTCCAGGCTGTGCCCCCACCCTGCCTCTTTCCACCCAGTTCTTCCCCCTCCCCACATCACCACCTGCACCCAGCAGAACAACTGAGCCTGGTGGGCAGGAGGCACTGGGAGGGAGGGGGTGCTAAGCATCCACTAATTTTTTTTCCTTGGAGCCTGCCCTGGAGCACCCATGGAGTCAGTGCCTATAGGTGGTGTGCAATCTTGTAGGGAGCTGAAAGCGATGTGGGTATCAAAGGAGCATTGCAGTTGCCATTCAGGATCAGGCCAGTGGTCTGTCTAGTCTAGCATTCTGTCTTTGATAACAGCCAGTAACAGATGTTTCAAGCAACCTCATTTATGACTTTTAGAACAAGCAAGCCGAAGGGGAAGCTTCTTTCTAACCTCTGTCAATTACAAGTTGGCTTATGCAATGGGGTTTGAAGACTTAGCTCTCATAATATTTTTTTAAAATCCTTTCTAAAATAACAGGAGATGTTCTTGTCTGTGTATATATCTAATCCTTTTATTAATCTTGTTAAGATCTTGGCCTTAATGATAGTTGGTGCAAATAAATTCAACGGGTTAATTATGCAGTTTAAAAAAAAACTGATAAGAGGAAGTACTTTACTAAATAGTCTGTCTTTCAGTATCATTAAATGTCCCCTTGCTTTTGTGCTATGATAGAAAGTAAATAGGAGATCTAACTTAATTTCCCTCCTATATCATTTTGGTTATTTTACATGCAACTCTCAAGTCTCTTACTTGTCATCTCCTCCTCTCTAAGCTCAAGCAGCTGAGAACTTTTGGGAACAAACATTCGTGTCTATTTCAAAGTCATTAAAAAAACACTCTCTCTCTTTTCAAATGGAAAAACTTTGATAACATTTTCAATTTTCTTAAACCATAAAAATTTTCAAAAGGATGAAACATTTCAAGTTCCTTACAACCACTGGAAAGTAGAAACAACTTGAATTTCAGTTTCTCAGTTTCTTATTTTTCAACCAGCTCAACTATAAACTAAACAGATTAGGATCATTTAGTTTCTTTTCATATGAAACCTCTGGAAAGTCTTTCATGACTTCCATCATTCATCTTTGGATCCTTTCATTTTTGCTGTCTCTTTTGAGAAGGCTTACTCGAACCAAAAGATGATATGCCAGGTTAAGGTATACCACTGATTTTTTCCCCATAATGGCATATTTTCAGTAGTTTTGTATCCTATTCTCTGTACAGTTTTTAGCATGTTAATTTGTTTGACCACAAAGTACTGCACAGATATTTTCATTGAGCAGTCTACAATATCGCCCATATCCCTCCCCCCCCACTCCCTCCCCAAGTTAGTTAACTCAGAGTTCAGCAATGTGTGTTCATTATTATTCCTTCCAGCGTCCCTGCACTTGTCAGCATTATATTTTTGTCATTCAGTGTGATGCTTAATTACTCTGCTGGGGCCTTCTGGAGTTAATCACTTGCCTAGCCTGGCCGGGCCTGGCCTAACCTAACCTGAATAACTTTGTCCTCTGCAGATCTTGCTACCTCGCTGTTGGCTCCCTCATCCAGCTCATGAATACATTAAACAGCAGTTTCTAGTCTTGAACCATGGGACACCCCACAGCTTGCACTTTCCTATGTTAACATGCTCCTCTTCTTCTTTTTTTGTCTTTAGCCAGAGTCCAGTCTGTCAGAACTCTCCTGCCCACCCACACCTATGTAGCTTCCTTAACTACTGCTTCTGAAAGGTTTTGTCAGCAGCTTTAACAATTATGAGGTTTTTGGAGACCTACTATTCTGAGGGAGCAGTACCCCTGATGCTTTGGTGCAGGCATATGCGGCTCCCCTAGCCTTCCTGGTTCCTTGTGCAACAGAGTTAAGGTGGAGGTAGCAGCAGCATCCCTATAAGCCAGAAAAGCTACTTGGCCACCTCCCCTACTCCGCAGCTGTCCTGCTCAACAGCTGTCCTGCTCAACTAGGGCCAGATTTAGGGCAGGGAACCCAGGTGACCACCTTGGGTGCCAGGCTTCGGAGAGTCCGGGCTCAGGGTGCTGTTTTTGTTGTCACTAAAAGGAAACATTTTACTTTGTTCTATTTTCCAGGTATTTCATATGTGGAGTTATTTTCACTAACATCCTAGAATGTTCTGGACCTTTGTAGAATCTCATGGAGCCTTCCAGACTTTGAGAACTACATTTTTCCTTGAGCCTCCTAGAATGTTGTCAGCCACATAGGCACCAACTTTCCCCGGCACCAGTGCGTGCTTGCATGTCCCCAGCCCTGCCCAGACTCCACCCTTTCCCTGTCCCTGCCCCACCCCCATTCCAACCACTTCCCCAAAGTCCCTGCCCCAGTTCTGCCCTCTCCCTGCTCCTATTGGACACCTTCCCTAAATCCCCACTCCAGCACTGCCTCTTCCCCTGAGTGCATCACGTTTCCCTTCTTTTTCCCCTACCTCCCTCCCAGCTATACAAAACAGCTATTTTGCAGTGCAAGCACTGGGAGCTAGGGGGAAAATGTGGGCATACGGCATGCTCAGAAGAGGAGGCAGAGGCGAGCTGGGTGAGAAGTTGCTGGTGGGTGTAGAGCACCCACCAATTTTTTCTCATGGGTGCTCCAGCCCCGGAGAACCCACAGAGTCAGTGCCTGTGGTCAGCCATGCCCTTGCAGGTATATAAGGGATGGTGCAGCACAGGGTCTGCCAGTCAGTGAGATGGCATGGGGGAGGCCAGGGGCCTTTGGGCCCCACCTAGGGTTGTCAACTTTCTACTCACACAAAACCTAGCACCCATGCCCCACCCCTTCTCTGAGGCCCTGTGCCTGCTTACTCCATCCCTCCCACTCTACCGCTCACTCTCCCCACCTTCACTCACTCATTTTCACTACGCTGGCTCAGGGGGCTGGGGCGTGGGAGGGGGTGAGGGCTCCATGGTGGGGATAGAAATGAGGCATTCAGAGTGCAAGAGGGGGCTCCGGGCTGAGGCAGTGGGTCCAGATGCGAGAGGGAGTGAGGGCTCCTGCTGGGAGTGCAGGCTCTTGGGTGGAGCCAGCTATGAGGGGTTTGGGGTGAAGGAGGGGGCTCTGGCTTTGGGGGTGGATCCAAGGGGTTCAGAGTATGGGAGGGGGCTCCAGGCTGAGGCACAGGTGTGGGAGGAGGTATGAGCTCTGGGCTGGGGGTATGGGTTCTGGGGACAAAAATGAGGGGTGCAGGAAGGGGCTCAGGAAGAAGGTTGGGGGAGTGAGAGCTCTGGCTGGGGGTGCAGACTCTGAGCTGAGGATGAGGAATTTGGGGTGTAGGAGGGTGCTCCAGGCTCAGACCGAGGGGTTTGGAGGGCAGAAGGGGGATCGGGATTGGGCTCCAGGCCCCACTTACCTCCAGCAGCTCCTGGAAGCAGCAGCATGTCCCCCCTCCATTTCCTGCTCAGACAGGCATCTCTGCATGCTGCCCCCTCAGCAGGTGCTGCCCCCTCAGCTCCCATTGGCTGCAGTTCCCAACCAATGGGAGCTGTAGGGACAGTGCTTGGGGTGGGGACAGTGTGTGGAGCCACCTGGCTGCCCCTACATGTAGGAGCAGGAGGGGGGACAGGCCAGGTACTTCCTGGGAGCCACGCGGTGTGGAGGCTAGCAGACAGCCTGCTGTCCCCGCTGCGTCACCAGGATCCCTTTTTGACCAGGCGTTCGGGTTGTAAACCAGACACCTGGTCACCCTAGCCCTACCACCTTTTACTGGCTGTAAGGATGCAATGTGGAGGGCAGGGAAAATGTACTTGCATTTTGACACCTGAAGAGTCTAATAGTGATTAATAAAGGACATTTAAATAAAAATAAAGACACCAGAGATATCCATAGAACCCCTATTTATGCAATAATATAAAAGTACTATTTCTTCTTTTTGCCATGCTTAACACACAATGTTTGAAGACTTGAGGTTACTACATTTCTATTGTTCTTAAAATTTAAAGTTTCTATAAGCTTAGAGGAAACAATTTTTTCTATTTGCTTATATATGTCATAAATATGCACATGAAGATCCATATTTATTCGTCTTATATGGCAGGGGTAAATGGTGCATTAAAGTAGTGAAATGGGCTACAAATTTAATAAAAAATAAGGAATTTAAAAGTTTAACAAGTAAGAGGAGTGCTGAAGATGCTCCTTGCCTGGCGTGCCATTTGGTCTAGGGCTGGCCCTGTGCTTAATGTCTCTGCCCCTCAACAGCTACTCTATCTCCACGCAACCTTAATTTCAATCCAAATGACCCATCCAATAACTCAGAACCACAAAAGGAGAAATTCTCCACCTGCATCACTTCTCTAAAGTAAGACTTATCCTCCCAAGTTCAACATCCATGTCCACTGCATATTACGCAATTCACTGCAAATGTCAGTGATGTGCATATTTTGACTCTTGCTTCCCTCACTCATGAAAACACACAACTGCAAACTGTTTCAGCCCACATGCCTCCTAGAAAGCAAGCTACTCGAGGTCTTACGTCTAGACAAACACCTAGTCCCTCAAAGTAGGGGCTGAGATTGCCTATTTCCTGGTGAGTGTGATGGAGTGTTTTGGTATTTAATGTATTTGAAATGAATGCAAAGTGATGATGGCAGCATGGAGATTTCCTACACTTCTAATGCTGGTGGCTGATAGGGGAAGGAACCACACTTGTGCACTGTGGCTGATGTGGGATTTATAATATTGGTTTGAAATGGTAAAGAAAAGATCACAGGGCAAATCATGGCTTCAATAAAGACCAACGGGCAAGGGTCAAAAAAATCAATTTTTTCCCATTCATATGCCTGTTTGGCTTCCATTTGGAATGTAAGAACCTTGATGCAGGGTCTGGTCTCACTTTGTCTCTAGTCCTAGAGTGACCTGAACCTTTAAGGGGGTTGGGGAGCATCCTCATATATGTGAGGTTTAGTCAAGCTCCCCAGATGGAGGGAATGAGTACAAGAGTCGTGATGGGGAGCATGTGCCTAAGAACCAGGCCTGCTAAGGGAGACATAGGGGCAGCCTGTAGTCAGGGAGGTGTGACCTTTCTGTTAGAGTGGGAGACAGCCAGGGAAGGCCCATTGGGGAGGCCTAGTCTAGTGCCATAAGAGAAGACGGGGCAGATTGAGTATGGGAACCCGAAGCAGAAGGTGGATGTGGGTTTCCCCTATGCTGCAACCTTGGGATCAACTCCCCCTGTCACTGTGAGGAAGAAGGGACTAATTGGAGCCTAGGACAAGGGCTAAAGACACTCATGGAAGAGAAATGATGACTGAGAGGAAGGTTTGGACCTGGCAAGAGTCTGGGACGAAAGATAAGTTTTGTAATTCTCTGTGGATTTTGATTAACTCTAAAAGGAGTTTTCTGACTGAGCTGGAGGACTAGGTCATCTTAGTGGCCCAATAATTCTGAGAGCTGGGGGAAAGACAGCAAGTTGTCCAGAGTGGGGAAATTCAGGCACCACACTGAAGAAAACTGAGATAGAGGACAGGTCTGAAACAACACTGCTTCAGGCCCTACTACAGTCTCTCTGAAGCACCTAACACACTGAGTTTCTATATTAAAAACTATAGTTCCATATTACCCAGCCCTATTTCTCTTAGACAGAAAATGAGAATACATCCACAAACATCAATAGAAGAATCTTAAGACCACATTAATGTGCCCTAGCCAGAAGCTGCTAACCCCAAGAGGATTCAGGAATACTCCGATGTCTTTCTTCTGAAAGACAAACTAATTACCTTTGTCAATTTTAATGCTGCAAGGCATCAAGCCAATGCAAAAGCATTCAAAGCACAGCCCTTTGTGCTTTGCAGTCAGTACAGAAGTAGTTGAACATTTGTTTTCCTGCTCTTTTATGCCTACTTTGTGTGACATTCAGGAAATAACACACTAGTTTGATCAACAGATCAGAACTACATTAAAACTTGATGGGCCATTGCTTAATGGCAAAAATAAGTAATTAGAGCTGCAGCGTAAGCAGCAATCAGAAGCAAACTCTTGTGGGATCGCTTCGGTAAACACAGGAACTGCCAATGCTTGTCAGCATGACTGTTGTGCCACGAAGGAGGAGGAACTGGCTAAACTACTTTGACTTGATCTGTGCAGTAGACCCACCAGTAATTGGACCTCCATACACTCATGAATAATGTAGCAGGGTCTGCTTTCATAACTATAGCTCACTGTGAATGCAGGGAGCCTGTTACCTGGCAAACATTAGACAGCACCTGCCTGGTAGTATTACCGATGTAACAAACAAAGCTGAAAATGAGGTCACTACCAGGCATCTTTAGTTTGTTCAGCTGAAAGTAGAGGTGGTGTTGGTAAGGAAAACCTTAGACTGAACATTTCTGCTACAGATTGCTAGGTATTGTGTCTCAGATTAGCTGATGAGAAGAGCAGATTTGTAGAGATTGCATCTGGGAAGAAAATTCTTATTGAAATGGCCTAGACTAAACTGAGTAACTTTGAGAAGAGTGAGGAAGGAAGTTCTAGGAAACAATAGATAATGTAACCCAGCAGGCATAAATGACTCCATAATCTTTAGCTTCCTTCCACTGTCCTACATGAAGCACACCTTAGTGTTTACAGTACCTTTTTTTTAGATATTCTTTATTACTGCAAGCATTAGGAATGAAGTGAAAACAATTCTGGTACCCATAGAACCCATAGAAAGGGCTGTAACTGGCATCTCATTTCTACTGTAACTCCCACATGGCACGTGTCATGGTATAATTCCCCACTCTGGACCTTAGCATCCAAAAGATGGGGTACCAGCATGAATTCCTCTAAGCTCAATTACCAGCTTAGTACTTGTAGCGCTGCCACCAACCAGGAATTCCAGTGCCTGGTACACTCTGGTCCCCCCAAAACCTTGCTCGGGGACCCCCAAGATCCAGTCCCTCTGGATCTTAACAGAAGGAAAGTAAACCCTTTCCCTCACCGTTGCCTCTCCCAGGCTTCCCCTCCCTGGGTTACCCTGGAAGATCACTGTGATTCAAACTCCTTGAATCTTAAAACAGAGAGGAAAATCCACCTTCCTCCCTCCTTCTCTCTCCCCTCCCAGACTCTCCCTGAGAGAGAAAGTAATCCTAACACAGAGAGAAAATAACCTTTCTCTCCCCCTTCCCTCCTTTCTCCCCACCAATTCCCTGGTGGATCCAGACCCAGTCCCCTGGGGTCTCACCAGAATAAAAAAACATCAGGTTCTTAAACAAGAAAAGCTTTTAATTAAAGAAAGAAAAAACAGTAAAAATTATCTTTGTAAATTTAAAATGGAATAGGTACAGGGTCTTTCAGCTATAGACACTGGGAATACCCTCCCAGCCTAAGTATACAAGTACAAATTAAAATCCTTTCAGCAAAATACAAATCTGAATTCCTTCCAGCCAAATACACATTTGAACTCCTCCCAGCCAAATATACATTTGCAAATAAAGAAAACAAACATAAGCCTAACTCGTCTTATCTACCTAGTCCTCACTATTCTGGACATATAAGAGACTGTATCAGAGAGATTGGAGAGAAACCTGGTTGCACGTCTGGTTACTCAGAACCCAGAGAGAACAACAACCAAAATCTAACAGCACACGCAAAAACTTCCCTCCCTCAAGATTTGAAAGTATCCTGTCCCCTGATTGGTCCTCTGGTCAGGTGACATCCAGGCTCACTGATCTTGTTAACCCTTTACAGACAAAAGAGTTATGAAGTACTTCTGTTCTATTAACTCTTACTTATCTGTTTATGACAGCACGGTTCTTTGGGGTTTGAGGGTAGCTATGCAGTGCTTAGAAAAGAGATCATGTCACTGGCCACATCTCTCCCAGCCTCTCTTCTGCTTCTCATTTCCATCTCTTGGAGCAGCAAAATGCAGCACTGAAAGACAAGTGGGAAAGTCTTCTGAGGAAATGGAGCCTGGATCTGAGATGGCAGCGGGTGCCTCTGACCCCAGTGTGATAAAGCCATGAGATTTGGCAAGAACTCTGAAAAAGGGAGGAGGAGAATGCAGAGGAGGAAGGTTGTTAGGTTATATCATTAACGTGATAGTATTTCTCAGCAGAGTGTCTGAAGCCTGGGTTAAACATTCTGCCATCAAATTGAAAAGAAGGCTAAGAGTGAGTTACTTCATGGAGCATTCCCATATTACTTAATAGAAAAGCTTTCTTTGTGATATTTAATGCTTCCATAGACTTCAATATAAAATTATATCCTTGCTGTGGGATGGTTTAAAGGTATAATGGATAATGTTAAAGTCTATAGCTATTTTTGCATAATAGCTATCTAATTCTAATGGTTTCATCCCATAAGACACTTCCATAAGGGCTGCCTCTGGAGATTACTGCAAAAGCAGAGGCTGCTAGAGGATTACTATCCCCAAGACAATCAATATTTCTAAAGAGAAATGTTTTTGACAATGGAATGGACCAAATCGTCACAAAATTCAAATTCCTGAACAAGACACCCCTCAGATTACTTTACAAAGTACTCATTCCAACATACTCCTCTTTGAATAATACGTACTGAACACGGCTGTTGGTAACTTCAGTACAGCTTCATGGAATAAAATGTACCTACTTCGGTAGAGAGAGCCCCAAAAGAAAACCTGAAATCCATGTCTGACTGATTTATTTCAGAGGGTAGGGTGATGAGTACTACTTGTAGGACACAGAGTTTTAGAGCAATTCCTTAGATTTTCAGCTCAGCCACTTTGTAGCAGCACAGAATTGGAGATAAGTGAATGCCACGGCAAAACTTTCATGGATGTTTGCTTGAATAAAACATTGGCTTGGCTTCACTTGTGTTTGCACTCCATTTTGTATTTTTTTAATAGAAAGCTAACCCAGAAAAGGAATGATACCCCAGATCAAAGGAAAAAAATTAGTATATTTACATAAAGTCTGACTGGTAATGTTCCAGAGTTCTCTGAACCCAGGCTGAGTAACTCTTGTTAATTATAGCAGAATCTGACTTAAAATAGTCCTCTACTGCAGATACATCTATGAAACTGCACCAGTGGCCCATGGGACTCGTTCCTGAAAGCCTTTTTGCTTTGTGATCAAAAGAGAATTTAATGCCTTATATTCTTTTCCTCTCCCTGAATATGCTGAAGTAACTGTAAGTCAGATATTTCTCAGCTCCAATCATTTAGGTCCGTCTCATCTGTGGTTGGCAGCACCCCCAGAGCTGAAATAAATTGTTTACCTGTGTGTGCAGGATGTCTACCAAGCAAGATTCCAGCAAATCACTCTGCAAGTTATGATTTAAGATAAGGTCTGTATAGTCTAGTTTTAAGTTAATCAGTAAACTGGGTTTTATGGGGTTGACTTTTATCTCATACAATATTTTAGAATAAATTGAAGCAAAATAGAAAACATGTTAGTAATCTGGGACTGAATGTTATAATTTTGAATGGCAAATGGTGAGATTCTTGTGCTTATGGTGACTGGACTGATATCAGCAGGCTGATGGGTAGTGGTCTGATAGCATCAATTTTTCTTTTGAAACCGTGTAGAGACCCTAAGATAAGTTGATTCTAGTAAAAGTAATAAAATAAAACTAAAATAGCTTAGGAGTTAGCCAGCAATAAATGGGGAAAAAACACAATGTTGCTGGAAAAGTATTGAATGAGCTAATCTAGAGAGATGAGGGGTAAAGGTGATGTAATAAAAATGACAGGAATCACTACGGCTGGATATACCTGGATTTATGATGTTCCCACATGAGTGTTTTTTTGTTTTGTTTTTACTCTACAGGGTCATGTTCAAAACAGTCTGGTGGGCTCATTTTTTAAAAGAAGCTAGCTTCAAATTATGAAACAGTCCATTAAGTGTTGCCTTAATAGTCTCTTACTGTGAGTGCAAAACAACTCTTATAATTGTGTAGAGGGTGTGTGGGAAAGAGAGCGAGAGACCTCAATTATTTGTATTTCAATAATTGGTGGATAACTTTTTAACTTTTTTTAAAATTTTCCAGGGAGAAGTGAAAGGCCTCTAGTTCTTGCTGTTGTCAAGTTTTTTTTTCCAGTGGGACTGGCAGAATCCAGCCCCATGGATCATGAGTATTGTTCATCAGGTGCAGAAGTGCTTGACCAGTCTGAATGCTGCAGGAGGCAGTCCATGGAAATGCTTGAGGTGGGAAGAACGCAGCTAACTTGTGTGAATGAGCTCCCTACCCCCTTGTGTTGCTCTCTCCAAGTCCCACTTCTTTTGCTAGGGTAGCATGACCTACGGCACCCCTGAGATTGAGATGCTACACCAGCCTTTATGCAGGGGAAGGGAGAGGGTGAAAAATAAGACAAGGACAGGACTCGTATATTTTGCTCATTAGAGTTCATTGAAATAGGTGAAAAGGGGAGCTCTCTAGAAGAAAAGAATAATATTCTATAGGCATTTCTATTCAGAGACAGAGTTCTGTTGGCATTGGTGATTGCTGAAAGGCTCCATCATCAAACCCGAATGGGGGCTCCATGTGCAGGCTGCCGAGGGCCCTGAATTGCCTTAATCTGACAATTCCGAAAGGAAACAAGGGGTTCCCATTGAATGTAGCAATTAATCATTTATGTGCTTAGCGTTGTAGTTCAGCTTTTGTGTGGCTAAGTCTTTTCTGAGGGGTAATTTAGTATTCTCCTTGTACTTTGTTTCACCTCTTTGTTCCTATTGGCTGAGAGTGACTTGGGGCAGGTTATGTTCTTTTCACTAGCTCTAGACCCTGAAAGCATACGGTAACTATGCACTGCACGTGTGACTAGGCAGTCAGGTGCTGGTTTGAGATGGACTTTTTTATACATCAGTCTTCATGAACTTTACTTTTTTAATAGACATTGAGCACTGAAATTCAGATGATGGCTTAGATGCCACACACTTCAAAAGCTTATAATATTAATGACTAGATAGAGCATGAACTCCATTTTCAGATGGTCTATTTACATACATTTTTAACTTTCCACACTGCAAACTGATCATTGGCATCAGAAGAACCAATTATTCTGAAGACTGCTTATTTGAGTTTCAAAATGGTGGCTCTGCTGATGACAGTTTACTGTAGCAGTGCTACTTGTAAAATTCCAAGTACCTGATCCCAAGGACGGGGACTCAGCAGGGGAGCCAGGTGGCTGGAGGAATGTGTTGAAAGTTTGAGAATCTAATGAGAAGACAAAAATTAGGCAGCCCTTGCTGGTTGCTGTGTAGTGGCTTATGTAAATATATTATCCATTTAGCTTCTAATGGAAAGTTTCTGTGTCATAAAAATCATCATACCTATTGGCAATGAGTGCACAAGTCAAGCACTGAATGGAGTGGTGCTGGAATTTACTGAGGAAATTATCTGGCCTCTGTTATGCAGGAGGTATAACTAGATAATCATAATGGTCCCTGCTGGCCTTAAAATCTATTCATGAACTTCTCTCTGCATGCAGGTCCCTTCAGGCCAAGGTTGAGACATGTTCCACTGCTGGGTCCATGTTCTACTTTGTTTCTGGATAAATATTGTTAGTGTTCTTAATCTGGCAACTTTAGCCAGCACTAAATGTACTTTATGTTCTTTTAATTGGCTTTGTCAAGAAATTACAAAAGCAGAAAAGCTATAAACGTAAGACAGACGTAAGTAGCAATGCCCAAGCCAAGCAAGAGGAAGGAAGTTTCAGACACTACTCTGTTACAACAGGAGATTACAATAATAATTTAAAATAAATTCACCCTTGGCACTCAATATGAAAGTAGCAAAGGCGGAGAGCTCCCTAATGAAATGTCTCTTAACTGATGGAAATTCAATTAGATCAAATTGATTCTTCTTTATAAAAGGTGTAGAGAAATCACTTCAGATTCCTCAGAAACTTATAGTCACCAGAATGGCATCAGGGATTTGGTGGCTCCATAGAGGGCACCTTGTTGGACTCCTGAATATTTCATTGCATTTCTTTGACAGAGTGGGGAGAGTTATCTCAGACTCGGTTGAGAGAAGAGTCCCTATATTGCATGGATACATCAACCTCAGTCACAAATAGATCACCCTCAGGGTAGAATCTTATAATGTTAAAGCTGAGAATTGTTACAGTCCACAGTGGATTTCTCCTAGATTAACTTACTTTTAGGTTGCATCATTGAAAAGGAAATGTAGAAAATGAGTCTCAGTAAATCTCTTATTTGACCAATAGCCACAAATGATGTACAGAATGTTATTGTGTTGAGTAAAATCTGTTTCTGACCTGTTTTTTGTAATGTCCATCTTGAATTCGTAAAATTGGAGGAGCTGGGAGTTGCCCTAACTGTAGCCCTCCTATATAGGGGCTGTTCAGAGAGCCTGCATCTAACTGCAGCTGGGTATGGTCCTACCTGTATGAGGCTGGTGAAAGTGCAGGCTGGACGGCTTTCCAGCTTTTCACAGCAATACAGTGTGAGAGGGAGCCCAGGCTGGTGGGTCAGGGGGCTTAATGGTACCCCGGTTCCAAGTGGCACCCCATGGGGAACACGTCACTCTCATCTAAAATTAAAGAACATGGGTTTTTATTCTTTAAGCAGAACTGTCAACTAGAGCCGATAGTTACAAATACCAGGAACAGCAGGTCACATCACCGATAACATTTTGTGATACATAACTGACTTTTCTGCACTTCTCCAGTTTTGCATGCAAGAACAATGCCTGAAGTCACAGTTTTCTCCTGAGATGCCTGGTAATAGCCCTCTTCATTCACAGATCTATCACTTTGCAAAGGAAGGTAAGCATTTATTTTTTCCCATTTTACAGATGGAAAAACTGAGGCAAAGAGGCTGAGTGACTTGCCCCTAGGGAGAACTAGGAATAGAACCCAGGTCTTGTGACTCATAGTCTCATGCCCTATCCACTGAATCTTACTGCCTCCCATATTAATACACCACTGCTAATGTCCAAATTAGCACATTTGTAGATATGCCAAGTATTTTGGCATATATAGCATTAAGTCCATGACAAAGTGCTACATAGGTAAAGTACTCTTTTTGTTTCAGCTAATCAGCTCAGTGTGACCTTTCTTACCAAGCTGTGACTTGTCTCAGCCAATTAGACTCTGAGTGGTAGGCTTATGAATAAGAATTTTCTGATGTCTTTTTTTCTGCGCTAGCAATCAATAAGGGTCACAAATGGGGCAAAGTAACACCAACTTATTATTCAGCCCTTCCCTGTTCATTAAAAATGCTATTATACATATCTCAATCCAGACTCTCCCATGATAATAGAAGGCATTGCTCTGTAAAATATAAGCAATAAACAAACCCCAAACCCTTTAAAAATCAATATATTCACACTAACAATCTGTATATCACAGGGCCTAAAAGATCTTTGGCAGCAGCATCTCAACTTGCTCATCCATCCCTTTCTGCATTCTAAGTGGAATTTTGGAAATATGCCATGAGTGGCCTGTGAGTCCATCCAGTGCAGACTGAGCTCACTGGAAAAATTAGTAACAAAGAACAGCAGGTCTGTTATTGTAATCTTTCTTCTTATAGCACATGAGTAAACAAATGTGGCTTTTTTGCCTTGCTCTGAGTGTTAAATGGCACTGATATACTTGGTACAACCTGGCTACTTCACATGGCGAACATAGGCCTAATACTGTCTTTCAGTACCTGGAGGGTCAGTTTCCTCTTTCAATAACCTTTGATTCTGGTCTGCTGTATGGATTTCAAGGGTGAGTATCTATGGATATTTTATTTCCAGTGTTTTTCACTTGTATGTAAAAACAATAGTGCATACAGAAGTATAAGGAAACTTATTTCCTCGATGGTGTCAAAATTTCCTCTATAAAGTTGAGTGACTTCACATAGTTCTTATACAGCTCAAGCAAAATGCTATAGTACGGCACTAATCAAAACAGATAGATCTGTGTCAGAATGAATTTCATTTATTAAATGATAGCAAAGTGGAATATAAAGCTTTAAAATGTCAAGCTTCTTTTGAAAGTGAACATGTCTTCTGGCTTTTAGTGGCATTTTGCCATTTCTCCTTTGAGTAAAACCATTAGTCTACTAACACTTTGAAAATCTTTTATGAGAAGAGAGCAATGGAGCAAAATGCTTCTGCAATCAGATCTCTGCTTTCTAATCATAAATTGCTCCTGGCTCCATGCACCGAGTTCACAAAGTTGATAACATTTTTTTTTAATTGGTGCTATTTGGAAAATGGCTCCTCTTTATAACAATATTCTAGCAAACAGAGACTGGCAAGAGATCCTGACTGCATTACAGTAAGAGTGCAAGAAAGTTGGAGAAACTGGAAAAGGAAGTTTGCTATAACCTGCTCATCTATACTACAGCAAAGTATAACTTGCAGATGTATACTACAGGGTGTAGTGCTCAGTAGTGAGTACTCTGGATGAGAACACTGTCAAACTTTGGTGAATATACACGTTTATTGTATACTCGGCTATAAAGGTTGTTCATGGTGGATAGGGACCTAGTCCTGCACTGGTTACCAGTTAAAAATGCTCTCAACAGGCCCTAAGAACAATAGTATTATTAGGCAATAATATGGATTGGAAACAGAGAGGGGGAGTCCCTCTGTGTAGTTTCACAGAGCTTGTGTCTGTGTATCTCTTCAGGAGCACCTGGAGGGGGGAAGGGAAAAAGGATTATTTCCCTTTGTTGTGAGACTCAAGGGATTTGGGTCTTGGGGTCCCAGGGAAGGTTTTTCAGGGGGACCAGAGTGCCCCAAAACACTCTAATTTTTTGGGTGGTGGCAGCAAGTACCAGGTCCAAGCTGGTAACTAAGCTTGGAGGTTTTCATGCTAACCCCCATATCTTGGACGCTAAGGTCCAAATCTGGGACTAAGGTTATCACAATGTCACAGCTAGAGTAGGGCAGAGTAGAAAGTAATTGCCCATAACAGATGGAACAAGTGTGTCACTTGTGTGCCTTGTCTGAAGTTAGGGTGACCAGATGAGAGATGTGAAATATCGGGGGGTGGGGGGGGTGCAGGCGGAGCAACAAAAAAAAACAAAAAAAACCACCCCAACCAAACAAAAACCCAAGAGCCGGGGGAGCATAAGAAAAATTGGTGGGGGCTGAGCACCCACCAGCAGCTCCATGCCCTGCCCCCCTGCATGAGCTCGCCTTTGCTCTACTTCCACCTCCCCTGAGCTGGCTGCTGCGTCCTGCTTCTCCTCCCTCCCTCCAGCTCTTGCATCGCCATACAGCTGATTAGTGCAAACCTGAGAGGGAGGGGTGAGGAGGAGGAATGTGATGTGCTTGGGGAAGAGGCGGGGTCAGGGTGGGGATTTGGGGAGGGATCCAATGGGGGAGAGAGGGGCATAGATGTGGTTTGGCCGGGGTGGAGTTGGGGTGGGGGGGCACGAGCCCCCTCCACCTGTGCACTGGAGGGCAAAATATCGGACAATTCACGTCCTGACTGAACATCGGCAGAACACGGGACAAACAAGTAAATATCGGGATGGTTCCGATAAAATCGGGACATCTGGTCAACCTATCTGAAGCCCAAGCACCACTGCCTGGGGCTGACACGTCTAACTTAAGTTAGCTTTGCAGGGCCTCTTGTGCTGTGCCATGGGAGTTGCAAGCACCAGGTTGAGAAATGATCTAGATGAGTTGAGAACTCCCCGGAAGACCTCTGTGTACCCCAGGGGTACGTGTGCCCCTGGTTGAGAAACACCAGGTTAGAGTAAAAGTCATATGCAGTATGTGAAGGCAGTTAAGTTATTAGTAACTTCAAGCATTTGGGAGTTTAGCTTCTACTAGTATAAAAATCTGATTTTACAAAGTGAAAACACTTTCAATTACAATTTGTCAGTTTCTTAGGGCAACAATACTCTTGCCTTCCCAAGTGGGTTCCCTACTGTCATCCAAAGAAGATCCACATATAGAAGCGGACAAGGAAGATTGGCAAGGAAAGTTTAGTCAATTACTCTAATCATTTGGTTGTACAAAACAGAGAATCAGACTCACACTTTGGCTACAGCTGTTTGTGATCCAGAGATAGAAGCTTGCTGTCTTCAGGAAGAGGTTTGCTCTTTGGAAGCAATGCTTTCAGGAAAGAGCTGCTGCTTTCCTTTGTTGTATCTGTGGATTATAGAACTCAGACAAACATCAATGTGTAAAGCAGTTTTCCCCCCAAAGAAGTTATCCTTTGTTGGTTGTGGCAAGGACTTAAAATCTCTCTGAAGAAGAAAGTAGCTTTGGCTAGCTTGTTGTTCCCAAGTAATATGTTGTGTATGTTCAGTATTTTATGGGCATTTTTTCCAGTTAGTTGCATTGGAGGGTCCAACGTATCCCAAAATGGTAGTCCTAAAGCTTTTGTCATCTCTTGATCTGGTTTGATGCTATTTTTGGTATTAGTCATTCACTAGTTGCATTTGTAAACCAGCTGGTGAAATGAAATGCCTGAACTTTCCTGAACTCTGTAGGTGGCATCTAAATCAGACAGATGCTTAGTCTTTAGGATCTCTCTTCCAATCCTGTCCTGGAGGTGTAATTATTTCAGGTTTATTTGGCATAGTGCTGGAACGTATGCTCACTTAATGATGGAAATAGCTTATTTCAGTGCAGGGGTGGGAGGTGGCTTTAAAGCAAGTTTGGAAATGGTTTTAAATATACTACTAGACTCTCTAGAAGATCAGTACATAAATCCTGCTTGTCAAAGCTAAAAAAGTTAGTTAATATTTCACAAGGGAATGGGTGTCTTTATGCAACGGAAATTCTGAAACATTTTCACCACTTTTGTTAAGCCAGCTAAGGCCCTTAAGATGGCTTGTCCAAGATAGCCCATCACCTCATTAGGGTAATGGTCAGAGACCTTCAATCACCAAAGCACAAGACTGACCTGTGATTCTGATTCATGGACTCATGGACTCAACAAATTCCAAAGCCTTCTAATGGACAAGAGCACTCCATCCTCAAGACAAGGAGCCAAAGACTTGGTGAATCATGACCATTCTATCCTGACTTCTGCCATTGAGATGCTGGCCCCTAAATGGTCCCTTCTTCCTCATTGCCCACATAGATTTCCTTGGTTTTCTGACACCCTGTGACGGATGAAGAGAGGGACAGAAACTTGAATGGCATTGGCAGAAAACAAAGCCTGATTCAGAGAGGATAAAATATAATGAATTCCTCAAAGCCTATGCTGAGGCTGTAATACAACCTCCGAGAACTTTCCTATCAGTTTCCACTGAGGCTGCACAATCCTGCCCCAAGGAGTTATCCAGAGAGGCAAGATGCTTCGCTAATCCTGAATGCCTGGAACTTGCATCAAAACTGAGCACCAAGCATTGCAAGAGCTATCATCCTTCTTCACTGAAGAGATCACACACGGTTGGGAAGGCTTCTCAAACAGCATGGATCTGCTCCACCTGAACCCACCAACCAACAGCCCACCTGCATTCCCAGAATTCAGTACATTCACTCATCAAATTCAGGAGCCCCTAAAGGAGTCCCGGCCCTTTGGGGCAGCACTTTGACGGCGGCACTCCCTTTCTTATTTTGCTTTGGCAGTGGCACTCAACACTCCGACTTCTTTTTTTTGCTTGGGGTGGCAAAAAAATTGGAGATGGCCCTGGTCTGGCCCGTGCCCTTCCTGCCTTGTGACAGAGTCATGAACTGGGGACATTACTGAGCAAAACAGCCAATTCCGCATTTGGAGAAGGAATCTTACCTTCCTCTGTCAAACACACATTAGTCTGGTCAACGCTCCAGAAACCCGTCCTGGATACTTCAGTCCTAGCCAACTATCACCCAGTATCAAACCTCTCATTCCTGAGTAAAGCTCATAGAGAAGCTGGTATAAAAGGCTAACTACAAGCTTGCTTAATTGAAGCCAATACCTAGACCCAACACAATCTTGATTCAGGCCAGGACATGGAACTGGAATCAGAACTGCCTTAGTGGCACTGATGTATAATCTCCTGCTGTCAATGGATAGAGGATAGACATCCATTCTCATATTCCTGGATCTCTGTGCACCATTTGACACTGATCACAAGATTCTGCTGTCTCACCTAAGAGGTGGTCAAGGTAGGGTTGCCAGCCCCCAAAGATTGTTCTGGAATCCCCAAACATTAAAGATTTAATTTTTAATTAAAGATTGTCATGTGATAAAACCTCCAGGAATACATCCAACTAAAATTGGCAACCCTAGGTCAGCGTAATATGTTAAAATGGTTTGAGCCCTTCCTAGAGGGATGTACCTAATGAGTAGTAATGGGAAATTGCACCTCCCCCTCTAAATCCCTTACTTACAGAGTTCCCCAAGGATCAAGTCTCCCTCTGGTCCTTTTCAACATCCACGTTCAACCACTAGGTGAACTGGTCAGACAAGGACGCAAGTGCCAGCAATATGCAGACAACAGTTCTATGAATCCTATTATCATGGACTAGGATGTGGGCAGTCATGCCTACTGGTTGGTTGGAGCAGTGACTGTCAGGCCTAGTGGTTGGAAGCAAGAGTCACAGCTGGAGTCAGGAACCAAGCAGGGTGGGACAAAAGCTGGTAACAAGGCAAGCACAGGAGTGATTGCAGCTACAAGTGTAAGTGTTGAGCTGCTAGTGATCTGCTGCTGCTGGGCTTAAGAGCATGCCTGCTGGTTCCCCTTGGCTAATCAGGTGGTTCTGCTGTAGCTCACCCATATTCATTAGTTTGCTTGGCCTAGCTAGTCCTGGGCAAAGCTGCAGGCCTATGACCACCTATGACTACCACCAAGGTGACCCAGAGGTTGGATGAGATCAGCTTTTGGAGAAAGAACAGCTGGCTGAAGCTGAACCCAAGCAAGACAGAGGTGATGCTGGTGGCCAGAGGGAAGCATTTGGAAGAGCTTGCAACCACAGTGCAGTGTCTGTTTGATTCAATCCATAGCCTAGAAGTACTCTTGGATTGCTTGCTGATGCTGAGCTCTCACATAACATCCATAAATAACAATTTCTACCATCTCCACTTGGTTAGGAAACTCTGTTCTGTACTGGTAGACGAAGAACTGGCCTCAGAGGTGAAGAAGGCATGAACAACTCAGTTGGATTACAGCAATGTAATATATCTGGGCATGAAGCCTTTGGTACTTAAGAAACTCCCACCGATTCAGAACTCTGCAGCACGACTTCAGCAATACAGCTACTGCAAACCTTTCCTCTATCACTGCACTGGCTTCCCATAGATTTGTGAATTGAGTTCAAGGTCTCAGTCCTTCTCTTCCAAGTGCTCCATGGCCTGGGCCAAGGCCATCTACAAAGACCATGTAAGGCTCTGAAATGATGACGGTGGTCAATAGTTATGCTCCTTTGGCACAATGGCACTCATCAATAAAAGTAAAGCTCATGTATGTGGGAGAGAGAACCTTTTCTGGGAGTGTGCCAAGATGGAATTAACTCTCCTAGGAGCTAAGGCCCATCACAACCTCACCACTTTTCACTCCACAGGCAAGACAGTTTTTAGAGGTTTTTGTTTTTTGATGATAGTGCGGGTAAGCTAAAACTGAAAAGGGCGTACTGTGGTTGGGGAGGGAGCAGTGAAAGGTAATATACATATAAGGAAGAAACTACTGTCGTCCTTTGCCTTTTTAAGTTTAGCCTAAGGTCACTTTTTTCTTCCCAGAGAAACCAATTTTTTTGAATGCTACATCTCATTGTCAGCAATTAATGGTAAATATCACAGGGCACCTACTGTACACCATTATATCGACGCTAAAGATTGCCTAGCTTATATCTAGAAAGCATTCTCTTTAACATAATGGCATAGTCTTTAATCAGACTTTTGGCCTTTTCCCTCACAGTACCCTGAAGAATGTAACTATTTAAGCCTGGGAAAAGATGAGCCCTCATTTTAGAATCTTTCTTTTTAAACAGCTGAAAAGGAGACCAGACCACAAGATTTTAGACATCTAACTGAAATGTTCGACATGAGTTTCATTTTAAAGCATGCCTGACTTACAACAGCTGATATGCCCTTTTAGTGAGCTCTTGAGGAGGAATTTTTCATACTTCCAAAAAGCCTGACTGTCTATTCTGTAAAACTTCAGAAAAGTGATTTATGAAGTGCAGTTGTCGTGATAGTATGTGTAGCTTGAGTCTTTGTGAACCCAGGTTGAATTCAAACTGATGGTCTAAAATTGAAATCCTCGTATATCCCATGAGTACAGTCTTGATTTTGACTTATGCTGAGATAGTATTTAAAAGCAACTTCTTGACACTTTACAGAGGAATGTAAAACAATGTTTGTTGGGTGATGAAGGGCAGAAGGGTAAAGCTGTGCTTCGGGAGTAGATGTACAAAGAACCAAATTCTGCAAACAAACCTTTATTCACATGAGTATTTCCACTGGCTTCCTCTATGGATAAGGCCCACATGTGTGGATAACTATTTGGAGGACTGAATTCACTAACTTCAGCCCATAACAAACGTTTTCTAGCTGTTTATATAAAAACATCTGAAAATCAGGCCTTAATTGAATTCTCCGCAGATCAGGCACTGTGGTGTGAAATTGACATTGCTAACACAGCTGCCTGCTATGAAAGCTGAAAATGACTAGCTGATTAAGAACCTGATACAGTTCCCATTGAAGTCGATGTGAGTTTTGCTACTGATTGCAGTGGGAGCAGGTCATAAATATTGAGAAGTCTGAGATCTAGAGCTGTAAATAGAAGATTTGTTCTATCCTTAAAGGCATACTGAAGCTGGCCTTCTAGTCTGTTTTATGCCAAGAGAAGGGAAGACTAGTTAATAAGGTTGCCTGTTAATAATGTGAGTCATTCCTCCAGTGCCCGAAAAGAAGTACTTAATTTATTTGCCAAGAATAAACTAACGCTGCTGTGGCTGCTTTGCTAGTCTAATTACCGCTCATGCTGAAAGGAAAACAAAGCTGATTGTTTCCCTATACCTCATTCCTTGTAGTATCACAACCACTTCAACTGTTTGAATTCAAACAAGGTAGAGGAGGTAATATCTTTTATTGGACCAACTTGTGAAAGAGACAAACTTTTGTGCTTAAAGAAATTGATCCAATAAAAGACATTACCTCCCCTATCTTGTCTCTCTAGGTAGTATCCCCTGGGATCAACATGGCTAGAACACTGCAAATAAAAATAATAAAAACAGATGTGGAGAAACTAGATCCATGTTTTGCTGTAAACAGAGGTTTGATAATAATTATGAAAACTGGTAAAAGAAAAATGGAGAGAAGACAGCTTTGTTTAAAACAAGTTAAGCAGACACAAAGGAGCCATCAGCTGTCTGTGATAGAGACCACCTTTCTCAGCTACGATATTGAAAGTACAGAGTTTTTTCCTTTCTCTGTTATAAAGGCTACCCAATTCTATATAGGGCAGACTAACTGCCAATGTGAACATATTTTAAATGACTATGAAATATTCATCATCCATGCCCAGGGATGCACCTTCTTCACCATGTCAATATTCTTTCTTTCTTTCTTTCTTTGGTACAAGATGCAAATGACCAACTGTTTGATTCAAGGTAGTCATTTGGACTCATGTTGAAAAATGGCATTAACTTTTTTTTGTCATTTAAACAATTGCTTAATCCTTTGTTGAGAGAGAGAGAAGAGAGAGCATGAATTTTTAGTGTCAGTTGCCCTGGATTTCCTATTCCATATGCTCCCTTTCTCAATGGAGGAAACAATCCAGAAGACGATGGGAAAGTGGTAGTCAGGAGCAAGCACCAGGGTTTTTGGTGCCCTAGGGGCAGGGCCGGCTCGCCGGTCCCGCGGCTCCGGTGGACCTCCTGCAGGTGTTCCTGCTGACGGTCCGCTGGTCCCGTGGCTCCGGTGGACTTGCCGCAGGCACGCCTGTGGGAGGTCCACCAGAGCAGTCTGCCGCCCTTCCAAATCCTGGTGTCCTAGGCGACCGCCTAGGTCACCTAAATGGAAGCACTGGCTCTGGTGGTAGTGATCACTGGCACTGGGATATGCTATTTGTTTTGAAGTGGGATGAATAGTAATTGAATGCAAGGTGACAATTAGCTAGCAGAGACCTATGTAAACAGAATCAAACTCCTCTAGTACAATTGTCAGAGGCTCATATGCAAACACTGCAGGCATATTCTGAGTTTTTGCATGATTAATTTGGAAAACAAACATGCTATCCAGTATTAAACCACTTGAAACTTCATATAAAGGTAAGATTGACTTATTTAGCTGCCATAATAGAACAAATAAGTGGAGAGAAATGAACAAAGGCTACCATAGCTGGAGCATTTATACCTGCAAGTGTCAGTTCAACCTATGAATTGCTGTGACTAGGCTTGCAGACATCTGTTGTGCCATTTAGATTGTTATTCCTTTCTTAGTCACTCCAATGTCTAACAGTGAATCAGTTTCTTGGCAACTGTCACAATTTACATTTATGGTTTAAAATTAACTTGATGAAAAGATGGAGTTCAGAAATATTAGAGAAGAGGTAGCATATTAAAAAGGCAACCGTAATAGTTGACTTAGGGCTCTATGACAGGGTTGGCCAACCTGTGGCTCTGGAGCCACATGTGGCTCTTCAGAAGTTAATATGCAGCTCCTTGGTAGGCATCGACTCTGGGGCTGGAGCTACAGGTGCCAACTTTCTATTGTGGCAGGGGGTGCTCACTGCTCAACCCCTGGCTCTGCCACAGGCCCTCCACTCCACCCTTTCTCACCCCCTCCCCTGAGTCTGCCATGCCCTCTCTCCTCCCCCCCGCCCGAGCCTCCTGCATGCCACAAAACAGCTCATTGAGAGGTATTGATCAGTGGGGCTGCTGGTGGGTGGAAGGCACTGGGAGCTGGGGTGAGGAGCTGATGGGGGACTGCTGACTTATTACTGTGGCTCTTTGGCAATGTACACTGGTAAATTCTGGCTCCTTCTCAGGCTCAGGTTGGCCACCCCTGCTCTATGGATATGAAATGTTCAGTTAGTCATTGGATAGTGATCGATCTAGATGGATAGAGACAAATCTGGGAAATCTGTCCTGTGAGAAATAACTTTAGTAGGCTTTTCAAAGTCCCTTCAAGTTTTTAATGTGGCATCTGTCACGTCTTTCCTTTTTCTCCCTTGTTACATCTCCCAAGCAGAGGCAAAAGCTTACGGAGACAAGCTCAATATGTCACAGCTTGCATGGAGTGTGGAGGGAGGAACAGAGACTGCAGGAGGTAAACATTTAGAGGGGACAGAGAAATCTGTCTGTCCAGCACATGGCTTGAATACCAGTTGCAAATATCTGTAAATAGTTCTCTTTAATAAAGAGCCAATTTAGTTTTAGAAGCATAGAGTCCTCTCATGTTGTGACGCAGCATGCAGTCCAAGAAACACAGTAGAAAAGCTTCTGTAGAAAGGTGGTGAGAACTCTCACGGTATCTCTATGCTGCAATTAAACACCTGTGACTTTCTTGTGTCAGCTGATTTGGGCTCCAGCTGCAGGGCTGTAAAATTGTGATTTGGGCTCTGGCAGGAGCTTGAGCTCTGGGACCCTGTAGGGAGGAGGATCTCTCCTCACAGCCCTGGTTGTATACACCTTTACCTATTGTTAGCAGAAAGGGAGTTTTGTTTCAAAATCCTTTACTGATCACCTAGCTTCAAAGGATTCCTGAAAGAATAGTCAGCCTTTATAATCAGATGGTGCTGATTAGCTACTAAGCTATACTCACGCTCAATATCACCCTGGTGGGTGCATGCATCACCTATTAGGCTGGAATGAGTTGAATCTCTTAAATGCTCAGAATGATTGTAATGAGATATTGAATCACAAGCGCAGGTTGAAAGTATAAAATCTTTAATAAAACAAATCACATTAAATCCTGATGTCTTGGGGAAAATATTGCAAAGTCAAGTAATATTTGTCTGCATATTGTTTTGATAAAATTAATGGAGCTTATTGATAAGCTTTAACTTTAACTGAATTCTCTTGCCAATTTTTTGATTTGTTCTGTTTCTATTAAATATTCAAAGTGGTGGTTTTTTTGTTTGTTTGTTTTTTATGGTTCTATGCTCCTACTAGAACAACTACTGTTACTTGGGATTAACTGCTGACCATGACAGAATAATGAATCAAGTAGGGAAATCCAAGAGATACTTCCTAAATATCGAGAAGGCTTATATATTTCCTAAAATGAGCAGAATTCCACAATCAAGGAGGGAGAAAAAATACTTTGCTTTATGGTCCATTTCAGTGGTAACATTTCTGTGTATTTATCTGGCTTCCTTTCAAATCTTACATTTGTCAAAAATGACCCAAATTTCCCCTTTTGATTTTGATCATGCTAGAGAATTTTATTAAACACAACTATGGGGGGCGCGAACAGGTGCTGTCAAAAAGGAAATGATAGAGAATTTTACAGTGGTCGGGTATGGTTGATTGTATCTTTATATTTGTTTATGATAAACTGTCCTAAAAATAGAAGACATTTTGTATGTGTAGCAGGACAACTGCCCCTGCTTGGGGGGGAGTGGGGGAAGGGGAGGTAGGCTGATTGAGGAAGCAGCCACAGCTGTGGCCACACCCAGTCAGGCCACAGTTGACCCTGGTATAAGGGCTAAGGACAGCATTGGGTTACTCTCACTCCAGCCTTGAAGTGGGAAGAACCTAGCTGCCTGGGGTACATGGTATCTGAGGCTGAGCAGTGTTAGGGAAGGGTAAGAGGAGCTGGGGAGCTCTAGCCTGACAACTAGGGGTGGCTCCAGGCACCAGCATGCCAAGCACGTGCTTGGGGCGGCAAGCCACGGGGTGGGAGGGGGTGTTCTGCTGGTTGCCGGGAGGGCGGCAGGCAAGTTGCCTTCCATGGCATGCCTGTGGAGGGTCAGCTGGTCCCGTGGCTTCGGCGGACCTCCCACAGGCTGCTGCCAAATCTGGGGGACCGTGGACCTCCTTCAGGCAAGCTGCCGAAGGCAACCTGCCTGCCGTGCTTGGGGCGGCAAAATACCTAGAACCACTCCTACTGACAACTCTCGAGGCTGAGACCTTGTTAAAGGCCTAGGGAGGTACTGGGCTGGAGGGAAAAGCAGCTGGTCCAACCCCCTTGCCAGTGATGAGTGGCTTACAAACTGCAGTCTGCCCCAGAGAATGGGGGTTAGATGATGACTGGCAGTAGCCACTGAGGCAAGGTGGGGATAGAAGATTGGATCTTCCCATGGGAGGGGAGACCCAGAGTGGGAACTGCTGTTGGCATAATCCCAAGGTAAGGGGCACCTGTGTCTGGGAGATTTATAGGGGGCCTGAGGCAGGAGAGAGATCCACCAGCAGGGGGTGCACTGTGCTGGAATTGAGCTAATTCCTGGATGACAAACAGGAGACACTGTGCTGGTAAGTGCTCAACTTGCTACAGTATGCCAAATGTTGATTTTCTGGTAGTTATCAACTTCATTGTAAGCCTGCAGAAAGATGAATAAGTAATAACAAATCTATCTCCCCCATAGTAACTGGAGGACTCCTAGACAAGGTTATAGTTTTTCTCTATTTTGGAGATATATTGATACACTGAAACTTTAACCTTATCTGCTTTTCCTAAAGGAGTAGGTATGCTGTATTTCCCACTATAAATAAAAAACCAAAAAGGTCACTGTTAAAGAATGGGACCTACTCACTCAGGTGATTTGCTTCTTGTGTGTATGTGGGGCCTAATTTTTCTGAAAATTGCAACCACCCACATTCTGTTAAACTCAAGGAAGAGGAGGCTGCACTGCATTCTGGAAATCCAGGCCCTCAAATATTTTTATTTTATTGATTAAAAATAAATCTTAATTGCTTCTCGCCCTGCAGAGCTGACAGAGCTCTGGGAGAATAAGTTGGGTTCAATTATGCACGAGGTAAAATAAACTGAACTGTTAACCAAGTTCCAACTCATGAGCTGAGCCAATTTTTTCCCTCAGTTATATGTGTGGAACTCCATGTAAAATCAAGTGTGGGTGCATAGACATAACTGAGGGCAGAACCTGATCTGCAGACTTCATCCTCATGGTGCAGAAGAGGAGCCCAGAGTGAATCTGCAGGTTTGACTGCAATGTTTCCCCTAAGCTGCATGTACAGAGCCATGCTCTTTGCTTGAGGTGAGAGAAAGGAGTTTCAGGGCTCTGCTTTCTAGCTAGGTGTTGAGAGACCTCTGGCTCTTTTTCTCTGCCCACTGTTCCTCAACAGCCACTGGAAAGAGAGGAGCCCTCTTCTCCTGGCCATGAACTGGAGAATGGGAAACCCTGGAATTCCCTCCCCCAGCTAGATTGTGAAGATGTTTTCTAGAGGAGTAACCTAGACTAACAGAGAAACAAAACTATGACTCATTTGCTGTTTTAGCAAACACTATCCTTAACCATATAAGCCGAGGAATATTGATCAGATGCAGGGAGGTCTTGTTACCAAGGCATCCGTGAGACCATATTGGACTATTATATCCAGTTCTGGGGTTCATGCTTTAAAAAGGAGGTTGACAGATTGGAAAGGGTTCAGACAAGAGCTACAAGAACAGGTCATTATAGGACAACTTGCATTACAATGCGGCTAAAGAGGCTCAATCTGTTTAGTTTATCCAAGAGAAGGTTGAGTAATCGGTCTCACAAATGCTTATGTGGGGAGAGGAGTTTGGATAATAGGTGGCTCTCTAATCTAGAAGACAGAAGTATAACAAGAGCCAATGGTTGGAAGCTGAAGCTAGACAAATTCAGATTAGAAATAAGCTAATTTTTTAACAGTGAGGTAATCAACCATTGGACCAATTTACCTAAAAGTGTCGTGACTTCTCTCACTGGATATCTTTATAAAAAGAGATGTTGTAGCTCATCCAGATGTTATTGGTTTGATGCCAGGATCACTGTGTGAAGTTCTGTGGCCTGTGTTATGGAGAAGGTAAGACTAAATGATCATAATGGTCCCTCTAGCCTTAAAAATCTGTGGAAAAGCCCTGTGGATGATGACTTGCAGTAAATAAATAATCTGGCCTACAACTGTCAAGCCTGAAATGTGGTGATGTAGGTGCCTCATAAGCATGTTGGCAGCTCTATAGTTTTGAGAGTTGGGAACAGTCATTTGTACATAGAAGCTTTGTGATCTGTGGAGAGGCCTCTATCTAGCTATCTTTTATACCTGTTCCTCACCATAACTCTAACACAAAGTGTTCAGTGCCAAGTCTCTGCAAAGAAGACTTTCAAGGAGAAAATGGAATGCAATGGCCTGCTAATGGACTAATTTTGTTTTCTCTCTCTATGTAGGCTGTATTGGGAAGATACGTCTCCTTAAAAACAGTTGGTGTCCAAACCATTTTCATATAAAATGCTCTTTTCTCCTAAAATGCTGTGGAATTCCGAGTCTTGTATTCAATATTTTTTTTATTTTCCTATTCTGTGAATACAGGTGGGGACAAAATAATAAAGAGTGGTAATGCAAGCTTTGCTTGATATTATGGCTACAGATCACAGCTGCTTGTCACACAAATCCATACACAGCATTATTGACATAATGCAGCCCCTTCATTAGAAGTGTTATGTTTTCCAAGGAAACCAAAACACTGAGCTCACTGCTGTTAGATGACCTTAATTGCTCTTTTTTTTGCTAGTTTTTTCTTACATTCTAGCAGTGCCTAGAGGTCCCAGCCCCATTGTGATAGGCACTGTATAAACACAGCAAAAATGGTCCCTACTGTATTGCTTAGATACCCTCTTAATACAAAATTGTAGATCTTACTGACTTGTTTGTTATCTAACAATTATTTGAAGATTCAGTTTTAGCTGGTTCCTTATGGAGCACAAGCCAGACAGGTTTTTGCTTGGTTTACACTGATCCAATTTATTAGTGAATGTTGGAACACTGTATAAACCTACTTAAGTTCAACTCCTTGTTCTAGTAGGTGTGGCTTGATAACATCATCCTGGTTCTGAAGAATGTGGGAGTAGTTCTCTAGGGAGAAGGAATAGGGAGCTAACACTGGTATTCCTGGAGGGAAGCTAGAGGCTGCCAACTTCAGGGACAAAGCTTAGGCTGAAGCTGATGATAGTGGTTTTGATATCAATAATGACAGCTAAGGAATGAGATCAATTTGGATACTCCTTGGTAACTCATGTCTCTGTATTCTATTGAAGATGAAGTAGGTACTCAGTCTGTTTTAAAGGCCATATTTTGGCTTTGGGTATACTTGCATCATCCTTCAGAACTTTCCACTGAAAGCAATTAAGTCAGAATAGGGCCCTGAATTAGTCAGTATCCAATTGAGTGTGGTCCTGAACTACATATCAGAATCTGTCAACCCTGGAAGTATAGTCTAATGTACTTGCCTGGTCTCTGGTCACTTTCTATAACTGCAGTAGCAGATCAGAAATATTATAGAATTATAAGCTTATTATAAATTTAAATCAGCTTCTCTACCAAATGAGGATAGCTAAAGTGATGCCAATTTTTGAAAAGGGCTCCAGAGGTGATCCTGGCAATTACAGGCTTGTTCAACATATTCATAAATGATCTAGAAAAAGGGGTAAACAGTGAGGTGGCAAAATTTGCAGATGATACAAAATTACTCAAGATAGTTAAGTGCCAGGCAGACAGCAAAGAGCTACAAAAGGATCTCTCAAAAGTGGATGACCAGGCAACAAAATAGCAGTTTGAATTTCAGTGTTGATAAATGCAAAGTAATGCACACTGGAAAACATAATCCCAACTACACATATAAAATGATGGAGTCTAAATTAGCTGTAACCACTCAAGAAGGAGATCTTGGAGTCAGTGTGGATGTTCCTCTGAAAACACTCGATGTGCAGCAGCAGTCAAATAGCAAACAGAATGTTGGGAATCATTAGGGAAAGGACCGATAAGACAGAAAATATCATATTGCCTCTATAAATCCATGGTAAGCGCACATCTTGGATACTGCATGCAGATGTGGTTTCCCCATCTCAAAAAGATATATTGGAATTGGAAAAGGTTCAGGAAAAGGGCAAAAAAATGATTAGGGGTATGGAACGGCTTCCATATGAGGACAGATTTATAAGACTGGGACTTTTCAGCTTAGAAAAGAAATGACTAAGGAGGGATATGTTTGAGGTCTTTAAAATCATGACTGGTATGGAGAAAGTAAATTAAGGAATCAGAGGGGTAGCCGTGTTAGTCTGGATCTGTAAAAGCAGCAAAGAATCCTGTGGCACCTTATAGACTAACAGACGTTTTGGAGCATGAGCTTTCGTGGGTGAATACCCACTTCCTCAGATGCATGTAATGGAAATTTCCAGGGGCAGATATATATATGCTAGCAAGCAAGCTAGAGATAACGAGGTCAGTTCAATCAGGGAGGATGAGGCCCTGTTCTAGCAGTTGAGGTGTGAAAACCAAGAGAGGAGAAACTGGTTCTGTAATTGGCAAGCCATTCACAGTCTTTGTTCAATCCTGAGCTGATGGTGTCAAATTTGCAGATGAACTGAAGCTCAGCTGTTTCTCTTTGAAGTCTGGTCCTGAAGTTTTTTTTGCTGCAGGATGGCCACCTTAAGGTCTGCTATAGTGTGGCCAGGGAGGTTGAAGTGCTCTCCTACAGGTTTTTGTATATTGCCATTCCTAATGTTTGATTTGTGTCCATTTATCCTTTTCCATAGAGACTGTCCAGTTTGGCCGATGTACATAGCAGAGGGGCATTGCTGGCATATGATGGCGTATATTACATTGGTGGATGTGCAGGTGAATGAACCGGTGATGGTGTGGCTGATCTGGTTAGGTCCTGTGATGGTGTTGCTGGTGTAGATATGTGGGCAGAGTTGGCATCGAGGTTTGTTGCATGGATTGGTTCCTGAGCTAGAATTATTATGGTGCGGTGTGCAGTTACTGGTGAGAATATGTTTCAGGTTGGCAGGTTGTCTGTGGGCAAGGACTGGACACCGCACCATTGCTATAAGTAGGAGAGGGCTGTGGTGGGAAACAGGCTAAATTGTGGACTTCTGACTTTGACTAAATGTTATTTATATAATCTTGGGGGGGATGTTTGCACCTATGTATCTATGTGGAATCCAGATCTATCAGGCTTGTAAGATTTACCTGAGCCAATCAGAAGCAGTGTTAAAACAGAAGCAACATTTTGAACAGTAAGCTTGTCCTCCAGGCTGTTTACAAAGGCTAAGACTAGACCCCAGGGACAGGGAACAGTACCTCCAGCATGCCTAGGAGCACATCATTAATATATGTGCCATACTGCCACATCTGGCTGTAAATGCAAATCAAGCAGTCAGAAATGTCAGAAGCTTAAAGAAAGAAAAGAAACTACAAGATGCCAGTCAATCCTCTAACTTTTCCCGGTAGATAAGGCCTCTCAGCATAATACTTAGTCCTGCCACGAGTGCAGGGGACTGGACTAGATGACCTCTTAGGGTCCTTTCCAGTCCTATGATTCCATGACAGCATGCCTCAAGCAATGCACAAATTGGGCTACTGGATGAACAAAAACAGCAAGATGACTTCAATATAAAACAGCCACACTGGGTCAGACCAATGGTCCATCTGACCCACTATCCTATCTTCTGACAGTGGCCAATGCCAGATGCTTCAGAGGGAATGGCCATTATTGATTGGTCCATCCCCTGTCATCCAGTCCCAGCATTTGGCAATTAGAGGTTTAGGGACACCCAGAGCATAGGGTTGCATCCTTGGGCACCTTGCTAATAGCCCAATGAACCTATCCTCAATGAACTTATCTAGTTCTTTTTTGGAACCCTGTTATAGTTCAGGCCTTCACAACATTCCACTGGCAACGAGTTTCATGGGCTGACTGTGTGTTATGTGAAGAAATACTTCCTTATGTTTTGTTTTAAACCTTCAGCCTATTAGTTTCACTGGGTGAACTCTGTAAGGGTGCTGGAACCAGTGGGGAGGGGGGCAGGAGGAGGTCATGGCCCTCCCACTTTTTGAAAGTTGACAGGCCTGGCCTATCCACATTTTGCTATGGGCCTCCCTAGCCAAGCTGGCAGCTGGAGCCTGACCAGGGAGCCCAGGCAATGTGGGGCACCATGCCATGGACCCTCCACCTGCCCATGGTTGAGGTGGAGTAAGAGCCGCGCCCAGACCATGTCCCCATCCTGAGCAGGTGTAGGCTCAGTGCCGCGGCTCCCCACAGTTGCCTGGCCACATGGCTCTTACTATGGCCAGGCTGTGGCTCCAAGACCCCAGGCTGGAACTGGGTCAGGGAGAGCCACGTGGGCAGCTGTGAAGAGTCACAAACCCTCCATCTGCCCTGGGAGGGGGGCCCCATCGGGCAGGGACACAGGCTGGAGGCTGCTTTCAGCCCCCTCCCCTCCCTCGAGCAGGTGGAGGGTCCGCAGCTCCCAGCCCGCTATGGCTTCCAGCATTTCCAGGGGCAAGGCCTTGGGAAGAAGGGGCGAGGTGGGGCTATGGAGGGGGAGGGGTCCCCTGGCTCCCCCACTTTTGGGAAGCTTCCACCACCAGTGCCCTAGTTCTTGTGTTATGAGCAGGAGTAAATAACATTCACTTATTCTTGTTCTCCACATCATTCATGATTTTATAGACTCAGTTATATCACCCCAAGTGGTCTCTTTTCCAAGTTGAAAAGTCCCAGTCTTTTTAAATTTGCTTCACATGGAAACTGTTCCATACCTTTTAATCATTTTTTGTTGACCACCTCTACCTCTTCCATTTCTAATATACCTTTAAGATGGAGTGACCAGAACTGGATTCAGTATTTATAAATCCATGGGTTGTTCACACCTTAAAGTGGCATTATATTTTCTGCCTTATGATCTATCCCTTTCCTTGTTGTTCTTAATGTTGTTAGCTTTTTTGAGTGCCACTGCACATTGAGCAGATATTTGCAGAGAACTATCCATGATGACTCCGAGATCTGTCTTGAGTGGTAATAGTTCATTTAGATCCCATCATTTTGCATATTTGGTTGGGATTATGTTTTCCACTGTGCCTTTCTTTGCATTTATCAAATTGAATTTCAACTGCTGGGTTTTGTTTTGTTTTGTTTTTTTGCCCAGTCACCCAATGTTGTCAGATCCCTTTGTAATGCTTTGCAGTCAGCTTTGGACTTAACTATCTTGAGTAATTTTGTATCATCTGTAAATTTTACTACTTCACTGTTTACCCCGTTTTCCAGATCACTTATGAATATGTTGAACAGCACTGGTCCCAGTACAGATTGTTAGGGGGACTTGCTACTTACCTCCATGTTGAAAACAAACCATTCATTCCTACCCTTTGTTTCCTATCTTTTAACCAGTTACTGAGCTTCCCTCTTATCCCATGGCTGCTTACTTTGCTTAAGGTGTGGGACCTTGTCAAAGGCTTTCTGAAAGTCCAAGTACACTATATCCACTGGATCACCCTTGTCCACATGCTTGTTGACTCCCTCAAATAATTCTAATAAATTGGTGAGACTTGATTTTTCCTTTACAATAGTAGTGTTGACTCTTCCCAACATATTGGGTTCATCTGTGGCTCTGATAGTTCTATTATTTAATATATTTTCAGCTAATTTGCCTGGCACTGAAATTAGGTTTTGTGGCCTGTAATTTCCAGGATCACCTCTGAAGGGTTTTTTGAAAATGGGTGTTACATTAGCTGTCCTCCAGTCACCTGGTACAGAGGCTGATTTGAATGATAGCTTACACACTAGTTAGTAGTTCTGTAATTTCATATGTGAGTTCCTTCAGAACTCTTGGAAAATACCTTCTGGTCACAGTGACTTATTATAGTTTAATTTATCAATTTGTTCCAAAACCCTCTATTGACACCTCAATTTGGGACTATGCCTCAGATCTGTCACCTACAGAATGGCTCGATTGTCGGAATTGCCTTCATCGCATTCTCTGAAGTAAAGACCAATGGAAAAAGAGTTCATTTAGCTTCTCCAAAACAGCCTTTTCTTTGAGTGCTCCTTTGGCACTTCAGTTATCCAGTGGTCCCACTGACTGTTTGGCAGGTTTTTTTGCTGTGAGTTTGTGTCTTTTGCAGTTGTTCTTCAAATTCTTTTTTGGCCTGCCTAATTATATTTTTACACTTGACAGAGTTTATGCTTCTTTCTATTTGTCCTCAGTAGGATTTGACTTCCAATTTTTAAAGGATGCCTTTTAGCCTTTAACTGCCTCTTTGACAATGTTTAGCCCTGGTGGCATTTTTGGTGGTCTTACTGTTTTGTATCTTATTTGGAGTATATATTTAGTTTGTCTCTATTATAGTGTTTTTTTAAAATAGTTTCTATTGCTCAGCTTGCAGGCATTCACTCATGTGACCATTCCTTTTTGATTTCCATTAACTAGTTTCCTCATTTTTGTATAGCTCACTTTTTGAAGTTAAATGCTACTGTGGTCAGGTCCTTCAGTATCTCCTTCTTCCTCCTCCCTCCCCCCCAGTGCTAAATTTAATTAAAAGCATCCCAATGAATCATGTGTTTCCAATCTAATGACTTCTGAAGACTGTCTATAAATAGCACCCCCAGTCTCATTGGAAGGTTTGTAAGAAGTAGGAGAGAGTAGTGTGCATTCCTTATTGAGTCATGTTTTTTTTTTAAAAAGATCCAGGATTGTAGTCTGAGACTGTCAAGGTTTTTTCCCCACTTTGAACTTTAGAATTCAAGAAGTAGGGACCTGCATGATCACTTTTAAGCTTAATTACTAGCTTAAATCTGGTATGCTGCCACCAGCCAGAAGTCTGTGTCTGGCACACTTCTGTTCCCCCAAAACCTTCCCTGGGGAACCCAAGACCTAAACCCCTTGGATTCCCCCACCTTTCCCCCCCACCAATCCCGGGTGAGTTTAGACCCAATCCCTTGGATTCTAAAACAAGGAAAAATCAATCAGGTTCTTAAAAAGAAAACTTTTAATTAAAGAAAGAAAAGGTAAAAATTGTCTCTGTAAAATCAGGATGGAAAATGCTTTACAGGTACTTAGATTCATATAGACTAGAGGGACTCCCCCCTAGCCTTAGATTCAAAGTTACAGCAAACAGAGGTAAAATCCTTCCAGAAAAAAGACACATTTACTAGTTAAGAAAACAAACATAAGACTAATCCGCCTTGCCTGGCTATACTTACAATTTTAAAACACGAAAGACTGATTCAGAAAGATTGGGAAAGTCTGGGTGTAGGTCTGCTCCCTCTTAGCCCCAAGAGCAAACAACAAACAAAACAAAAGCACAAACAAAGACTTCCTTCCACCAAGATTTGAAAGTATCTTGTCCCCCTATTGGTCCTCTGGTCAGGTATCAGCCAGGTTCACTGATCTTCTTAACCTTTTACAGGTAAAAAAGACATTAACCCTTAACTATCTGTTTATGACAGAAACCCAATAACAGATTCTGTTAGAAATTTTTTTTTACTCTCTGGTATAGCAAATTTCAGAAAATGCCAAGTGAAGTCAATGTCAAAAGACATCAATGGCCATAGTTTTCCTGAACTACTTCTCAAATGTAAGACTTCCAACAATAGAGAAGAGATTCCAAGAAACTGGCTGGCAGCACTCCAAACAAACCAGTCAAGCACTGTAATGCTTTCCGTGAGTGGTATTTTCTGAAGGGGAAGACAGGGCAGTATACTGGCAAAAAGTGAAGGGTATTTGCCAGCTGTGGAAAAATTGTGTAAACCATATAATAAACATATCCTGAACATGAAAAGAACATAGAACATAAAACCAGCTACTGCCCATGGAAGGAATTAGAGCAGTCACAGTCAGATGGATGGGGAATAGACAATGAAGTTCAAAACCAAATATTAACAAAAGCTGCAAGATGGAGAGCTATATTGGAACCAATGTTGGATTACCTTGCATCTTGCTTCAAGAAGCTTAACATTCCAAGGAGGAGATGATCTGATTGGTGAGCCCCTCAATGGCAACTTTCTTGTAACCTTGAGTTACTTACCAGTTACTCTGTTGTAATGAGTGACTAATTGGCTAAAGTCAAACAGAAGCAGATGGGGGGTAGAACAATGCAAGCATTCAGAATGAATGAATTACATGGGGATGCGGGGGGGAAGCATGCAAACAGTCATTCTTGTGGAGAGAAAAAACTATCTGTTCTATCATGTGATGCTATTCCTGATGCCTCTCACCATGAAAAAAATGTGTTCACTTTTAAGCTTGCAGTTCAGGACCAAAATAGCGGTGCATTTGACATTCAGGAAGTATTTGAATTCCTCAGCTTTGGGGAACAGAAAGCTAAAATGCGAATTGCCAGAGTGAAGGGCCATGCATTCCACCTGACTGTTGAGGTCAAGGTAAGGATTTGATAATGGATCTAATAAGTCATGAAAATTAAAAAGCATTCAGGCCTGCATTAGGTTCAAAAATAAACTTTGATGATGATTCGCCTTGCACTTCCCATTCACTTAATCTCATAGGAGTTAATACAGCAGCTGAACATAGTGAAACAGTAACACTTTTTTTTATTGTGTACAGAAATTTGTCAAGTGTTAGTGCCAGTCCTGTGAGGTGGAAGATTGTAACAAATAAGATTCATTCCAGCATGTGTCCAGGTAAGAATGGAGTAAACACTGTGTGTGCTAATGCTTTCTGGCCAGTGATGAAGCATGTCCCAGGTATTCTGGAGGCATTGGAATGTGCTTTTGAATTAAATTAGACACCTGAAGCTCAAGTGGAAGTGGAAGCATTGAAACAGTGCTGCTCCTCGTTTTTATGCCTTTTGTTGGCTAGCTTTAAAGTTCTTCTAAAGTACTGATGAAAGGAGCAAGACTTTGCAAGCTTGAGGGATCTCTTTTTGCTGCTATTATTGAAGAATTAAAGCAACTTTGAGATGAGTGGCCCAAAATGCTATTGGGAGCACACCTTGTTGTAGAAGGTATGGGAATTTTGTCACAGTTATTGTAGAATAGGAGTCGGCAACCTTTCAGAAGTACGGTGCTGAGTCTTCATTTATTCACTGTAATTTAAGGTTTCGCGTGCCAGTAATACATTGTAATGTTTTTAGAAGGTCTCTTTCTAGAAGTCTATAATATATAACTAAACTATTGTTGTATGTAAAGTAAATAAGGTTGTTAAAATGTTTAAGAAGCTTCATTTTAAAATTAAATTTAAAATGCAGAGCCGCCCTCTCCCCCAAACTGGTGGCCAGGACCTGGGCAGTGTGAGTGCCACTGAAAATCACCTTGCGTGCTGCCTTCGACATGCGTGCCTTAGGTTGCCTACCCCTGCTGTAGAAGAAGTAGGAAATGGAAAAGATTTCATGACACCTCTGAGGAATCATGTTCTATCGCCTGTGAAGAGGAGAAGGTCTTCATTCAGAAGGAATGTGTTCTATGCAACATTGGACAACATTATCTGTGAGTTGGAGCACCAATTCCAAGCAACAAATGACATTTGTTTTATGTTTTGTTCAGTCCTAAAATGTCATTCTGGAGTCTGTGTGGAACTGGGAGAAACAACCGAATGATGATTTCTCAAGAGTCTTGTGGCTCTTTTGCAGAATTTTCCAAGTGAAATGTTGCATCTGAAAAAAATCTTTGTCTGCTTTTGGAAAAGAACATGAACTGCCTATCTTAATGAGATTTAAAACAAACTTTCTGTGGCAAGTCACAGTAGGTTTAATTTAAAAAAAAAAAAAAAGGAGGGGGGTGGGCAGCAGTCTGAGCCTGCTCAGGGATTTAGAATATGATCAGTCTAGCACGGTACATGGATTAGTGGACAGACTACTGCCTACTTTTCCTCCTGTCCTGGCTAGAAATGCCATGTGAACAATCAATCACCATCATGATGTCTCGGTTCTTCTGGTTTCCAGCTGGAAATAGAACCAGAAGTGGAGGGGAAACATATCTGAACACTTCAGACTCTCAAAAAATTGTCCTATTTTGATTTCAGTTCCAAAAGTGGGCAAAGATTCCAGGGGACCAAGGAGTTTTTTATTTTATCTTTAATGAGTATTTTGAGGTTGGGTGGTTATTTTGTATAAGAGACAGTCAAGCATTGATTAAAATTAAAAAAAATACTAATCCACTTACTGATTGTCACTTTCAATTATTCAAAGTGTGTTCTTTAAAGAAAGAACTTAATTTCATTGCTTTTATGTTATACTTCAGCAAAGAGCATTCGTCTTCCTCTAATACTTGATAGTGAAACATAGGATAATTGCATCACATCAAGTATATGTTAGCAAAGTCAGCAACTAACTTTCTCTTTGTTTGTGATATGCCATGGATGTTCATGGATGCTTTTCTCTTCAGCAACTGGATGTGATATTTTGCAATGCACTGTGGTTTTGAAACTTTAATCTAAAGGTAACTGGAAGATATTTACACTGTTTTCAATTAGTGTCTCCCTTTGTTTCTTCTGTCAGGTCACACAAGTACTTTTTTTTTTTTAGATTTTGATCATAAGTAGACTAGTTATCCACTTTTCTCCTTTCAAAGTGCATTTATATAATAGTGAGCTCCAGTGTATTATTCAGTTACAATGGGCTCACCTAAATATTGATCTCTTGGTTTCAGAGAAGTGAAAATGTAGATGACTCAGGTGAACGCTTGTGAACTTTGGTTATTTACTATATTACAAATGTCGCTAAAAAGTGAACCACAGACATTTTGCTAAAGCCAAGACAATAAGATTCAGAAAGAGGAAATAGTAAATGGCTATCTCAGCACTGTAGTTTCAGCAAACTAGTGACAACAGTTTGTTAGAAATCTCAGCCAGAGGCTGTCTGCTCACAAACGCTACTTTTATTCTGGAATGGAGGTGCCCACATGGAGAGCTATTCTGGAATAGTTTATATCACAGTAGTTATGCTGGCCAGTTTCCCCACATAGACAAGGCCAAAGTGACATTACAGCACCATCAACAAAGAGATTGATGAAAGCAGTTCTAAGTAGAACAGTTCTTTAAAACTTATATTAGTGGTATTTATGTTAATTATGCTGGCGCTCAAAAAAAAAAAAAAAGCCAGTGTTTCCTAAGATGTTGGGGAAGGAATTTTTGTTAATATGCAGGACTGAATTTTTACAAAATCTGCTATAGTTTCCTTCCCCGTTGTCCCCTGTCCCTCCTTCAGGGCTCTTCTATGCACCCAAGTTGTACTGCTTTAACCTGCCGATACAGTTAAAGTGGTACAAGCTCCCTAGTGTGGACACAGTTATACTGGTATAAAGGAGCTTTATACCACTATAGCTATTTCCATATAGAAAGGTGAATAATTGTCCTAGGGCATGGCCACACTTGTGAGTTAGAGTGCATTAGGGCAGCCCTGGGTGCCCTAACTCATGACCCGTCCACACCAGCAAGGCACTCTAGAGCACCTGGACTCTGTAGCTGGAGCACTCCTGGTAATCCACCTCCACGAGAAGCATAATGCTTGGTGCACTTTGGCTGAAACGCCTGGGTGTCAGTGTGAAAGAAGTGTTGCATTACTACACTCTTATCAGCCTCTAGAAATGTCCCATAATCCCCTTAAGTCAAGTGGCCACCTTTGTCATTGTTTTGGAATTGCTGCAGGAATGCAGATATGCCCACTCAAAGCTCCGTTTCTGACAGATGGCAAGCTTATCTGCTCTGGGACAAGGCAAACCATTACTGTAGAATGTTCTGTGTGTGTGTGTGAGAGAGAGAGAGAGAGCTGCTGCTGTCTGAACTTACAAGACCACATGCTGACATGCTCTCAGCCCCCCCCAAACCCACTCTTTCTTGCCCCACAACACACTCCCTGTCACACTCAACCCCCTCTCATTTGAAAAGCATGTTGCAGCCATGTGCATGCTGCGATAGCTACCACAATGCACTGCTCTCTGTGACCATTGCAAGAGCTGCTAATGTGGCCACGCCAATGTGCTTGACTCTGATAGCGTGGATACACTGCAGTGCTTTCTCTACTGTGGTCTCCGAAGGCTGGTTTAACTCACAGCGCTCTATATCTGTAAGTGTAGCCATGCCCTTAGTATAAGGCACCATCATACTGGTATAATTGCATCCACACTAGTGGTTGTACTGGTATAAGAAATTTATTAACCAAAGTAGTTGTACCAGCACAAAACCTCTGTGTAGACAAGGCCTGAGAATCTCTTGCAGTTTACCCACCCCCAGGGCCGGTGCGCCAAAAAGTGGTGCCCAGCATCACGAAAGTCAGCTAAGCAGGGCAGGGAGTGAGGCCTCCATAACAAACCCACCATCACAGTGAGGGGTGCCGCACAGGATGGTCAGTGGGAGCCTGCGGCGGAGCAAGGAGAAGACACCTGGCCAGGTGCAGTGACCAGCTCGGCCGAGGGATGGAGCTACTACGGGAGGCAGGACGTGGTTCTGAGCTCAGGTGAGCTTTACCCTCCAGCATGCCACACCTAGGGCTGGGCACAGACACCTCCTGGGGCGAGGGAAAGTGAAACTAAACCCTGCAGTGCAACAGAGGGGAAAGGGCTGGCGCAGGTGCCACTTCCAAACACTGGAACCCCCCCCACCCCCGGTGGCACTGTGCCAGTGCGGGGAGCCGGCCCTGATCCTGAGGGAGATCCTCACCTGCTCCCTGGGAGAGCCCTGCTCTGCCCTCCTTGCCCCTGGGTCCCCCCGGAGGGCGAAGTACTCAGAGCCTGGGAATGTTTAGAGACCCTGCGAGCTGGAGGGCATTCTCAGCCTCCTCCTTGCTCATAGGTTCCCCCAGGCCAGAAGAGACTGTTGTGATCATCTCATCTGACCCCCCTTGTATTAATTCTAATGAACAGTGCCACATTATGCAGTATTCATTTTTGAAAGTTTATAGTAAGCAATGCTCCGAGGGGAGGGCGCAAGGTGAAATTTTTGCCTAGGGTGCAAAATATCCTTGCACCGGCCCTGCCCACCCCTATACTATGTATTCCAACTATCATTATCATGTAAAGCGAGTTAACTGCGCATATCAAGAGATACAAACATTCAATTTTCTCAATTCCCGCACAACACATTAGAGCCAAAACTTCTGTTTAAATGGAACACCAGCTATTTACTCTGCTGACAAGTCAGTTGAATGTTTAAATAATACACAAATACACCCATGCACTCTGAGCTGAATCTGAAATCTAATGCAAGATTCCTGAGTTCAATGGTGCTCTGTTATGGCAGACTTGAAATTCTGGGGCAGCTTCACTATATAAACAAGAACAGTACATTAAATACAGTTGCTTTCTTGGTGTTTATATATTCCATTTTTTACGCTGCCCCATACATTGAGATGTGCGGGCTAGGTCACAATTTCCAGCACTATTGCCTTATGCTGGCTACAGATTGAGAAGACAACTGCATCACTTTGCACTTGGTTTATATTTTCAAGGTAGCTTTCATAGCCAGAGTCTAGGGACAAACTTCTTACCTTAAATACTGGAGCACAATTCTGCAGCAACAGGTGGATGCCATGAAAAACTCCACAGAATCATTGGATACATGAGGTATTGATCACAGAGCACAAAATGATAAATATCAGGAGGACATACTTGCCATTAATTTAGCATACCTGTATCTGTCTTTCTGGAATTTCTCGATCAGCGTTATAAAAGCAAACACTTCAGAGAATCATACTAACAACCGACCTGTGGTGTTGATCCTAAATTGAATCTAGAGTCTCTGGGCCTTAGTTTCATTTACATTAAGGCCTCTTTACATCATTCTGGGTTTGTAAATGGGCTTTATAATGAGTTCAAATTACATGCTGGTCTGAATAAAGTTAAGCGGCTATAGAGAATGCAGTAAACATCTTCAGCACCAAAGCTACTATTTTTAACCGTAAATTGTTTTGTATGAAACAATTTCATACTTGTAAATGGTGGTATAATATCTATCCATTATGTCTGTGTGGTTAAAAAGATGATTATTTGATCCTACCGGGACAATGTAAGATCTCTCCAAACAAAAGGCCTAGCCATTAAAAGATCTAGGTTAGAAGGGAATAATTCCTCTTCTGAGAATAGGAGAATACACAGTTGAGATTTGTATGCTAAAAAGGGCTATAGTAATTTGAGTATTCACATAAAAGTTGAGGAAAGCAACTGTAGCTTTGCATTAGTGTATTGGTAAGAAAACAAGGTTTAAAAGAGACAGACACATATTAAGTTAATATCAGGAGGCACAATTACTTCCAATAAATTGCATTTTTTTCATCTATTCAGTAGCTGCAAAAGTATTTGACAATAAAATCTGTCTTTAAAGGTAAGTGGTCCCCCTTGATTTAAAATATCCTTTAAGAGCATAGTTTTTGCAAAATATTGACAATGGCTTGCAGAGAGGATTTTGGTTCAATGTCTAATGTATTCCAGTGATGGTAACAAGTCATTTATAGCCGGAGATATGTGTAATGATGTGTTGAAGTAGGTGTAAGTGATGTATAGACCTTATGGTGGTCTGTTTCATCCACAGGCATTTGTGTATTACCAGGGAAAATCTAAAAGATAAAAACTATCTCAGATTTTAACACATGGAATATACACCATTAAATATCCATATTTGACATTAATTGGCTTGTTCTGCTTTTGTTAGAAATTTTCCATCAAACTACAAAACTAATAGCAAGGGGAAAAAGATTAAATATCTATTTCAGCTTCAAAGGTCCACTATTGGTCCAAGGTACCTCAATAGCTAAGGTACTACTTGGTTAATTTTCATGATATTTAAAATATATGCTGTTTAAAATGTTTTACTATGTTGTCAAATATAAACTGAACTAATTGCAGAAGCCACTCAAACAAAGAACAGAAGTAATAAAGAAGGGATCTAAAATGTTATCAATTTGGGAAGCAGAGGGAACGCCCATCAAAAGTCTTTGAAAACCAAAAATGAGCCAAACAGATTTGTGACCAAGGGATGTATCCAGTAGCCACAATTTAATATTACTTTATTTCAAATTATATGCATACATTATAAATGTACAAAAAGACAGTCTTCCCCAATAGGATAGAAGTTCATCAGGAACTCCTGTGATCTCCCCTTTTTCTTCTCTGGTCCAGTGGTTATAGTACTAGCCTGGGACTCAAGAGACCAGGTTCAATTTCCTGCTTTGTTACTGCATTCCTCTGTGGACTTGGGCAAGTCACTTAAGCATTTTTAGAATTACCCTAAGTGCCCACATAAGTTATATCTGAAAATAGGATTGAGGTGCTTTTGAAAATGTTACCTTTAGTCTCTCTGCCTCAGTTCCCCATGGCCCAGCAAGCACATGCAGAACCCAAAAGGATAAAATGAGCAGCAAGTAGAAGTTTTAAAGCTCTTTTTTTTTTTTTTTGTTAAAGCACATTGTGCAGCCAGGGGTCAATCACACTGTCCGCTGGGAAATTGGAGGAAAAAAAAAAAAAAGGCCACACGCCCCTGAAAAGCCCCTAAACAAGCAACACTCTACTTAACAAATGAATAGGCAATTATATACACAAAGAAGCCAATTTACACTTGCTGAGAGTGAGCTTATCAGCGAACAGTGATAATAATACTTTGCTACCTCACAGGTGTGTTGTGAGATATTTAAAGATTGTTCAGTGGTCAGATACTACAATAATTGGGGCCACATAGATACCCAAGTGATACACTGTATTTATAATCTTCATAAAATATTCAGTAATAATTTGTCAATTTCATCCATATATCCTGACAGTTCTAAATTGCACAAATAATTCTGTATTGTGTGTAAAAACAAAAAAAAAATTCAGCAAAGACCTTAGAAAAGCACTTAGCAGAGAAGAGCTAGATGATACAATTAAATTTGATTATTTAAAACAAAAAAAAAAAACAATGCTAACACTCTGCTTTCTTTAAAAAAGCAATACTGACAGCACCCTCTGAGGCTGAGAATTGGAGCTTAACTAAGTTTCCATCTCTTAAATAAGATTTAAATATGTCCTGAAATAGCTTCAGTGGGAAGTTAATTCATCATCATCATGCATACTTCACCAGCACTGGACGGCATGGAAATGTGACATTTGTTTTAATGAGTTTGCTCATGAGACCCATAGGTGATGGCTTAATGAACTGTCTGTGCTTTCAGTGAGAGTGGCAGGAGAAGGAGAATTTTGCACACCTCTGTGAGATAATCATGTAGATTACTATGGTTACTGACTTTGAAACTTCCAGGCCCTGACAACAGCACATCCAAGCTATTTTTCTTTCTGCTCAATGTACTCTCCAGTTTGAAATCACATTTGCTCAATTAAGGCAAGAAAACTTATTTTTAAAATAAAGTGAATTTAGTGCCAGTGAAAGATGGTGGGTTGGCAGCATTAAAGACTGATATCCTGTATTTACAAAGAACTCTACAGGAGCCTTTCCATTAACTTCAAGTCTTTCACCTCTCTGCTAAACAAATTTGATCTGGATTACTGAGAGACAATAAAATTTGAACACCACAATACCCTTTCAATAGTCTGTTTGCAAAGTATGTTAATATTTGAAGAGTAAATTCCCTAAATTTGTTGCTGGTTCACTTCTAGATTGATAACTGTTGTTCCACTTCAGTTTCCCATTTGGTCAGCCATAAATTTTTATCATGTTCTGTTGTTGCTGGGATTTATCTTGTGATACATATTTGAAATATTGATTCAGATTTTTGAGGACTTTTAGACAATATGCTGGGGTGGAGGAGCCCATATGGATGGTGTTTTAACTTGGGTTTGTGATAGAAATATGCCAGGTGTCAGGTTTCAGCTCCCCTACCTTGGCTGAGTACCATTGTGGTACTTTATGTGAGGGAATACACAGTCTTGCCATAACATCTATGTGCTAGTCTGCTGCCAGCACTCTACAAGGAAGCATTGTGTACGAGTATGTGGCACAAATGATTACAACAAGAAGTCACTGTTTCTTAGCTCTCAAGGCTCATTCCCCACTCTGGCACTTCAAGTGCAGAAGGTGGGGGCCTGCAAGGATTTTAAAAATTACCATAATACTTTCCACTCCTGGCTTGTATTAAATTCCCAAGGTTACAGCTTCTCTCTGACCTTGACTTGGTAAATGCTGCCACCATCCAAGTGAAAAATTGCCTCTTGCAAATCCTGGGAAAACTCACTTGGGAAGTTTTCTCTGAGGTCCTTTGGCTTTTCCACCTGTCCCTCAGGGAAGCTGAGAAGAAAACAAACAAAAGGGAAACCCAGCTGTTGCCACCAGCTAATTGAAAAATATATGCACAGACCTTTTAAGACACAAAACCAATCAGGTTCTTAAAGGTAAATTTTATTAAAAACAAAAAGGAAGAAAATACATCTAAAACTTAGGCTTTTGCTAGATTTTTAAAAGAGGAATTCCAAAAATTAAGTACTCAAAATAGTTTTCTTGGGTTTCAGCTTAAAGGTTACAAGCAAACAAAAGCATCTGGGGTTAGCACAGAGGAGTCCACAAGCCTTACGGAAAATAAAAGAAGTAAACCTAATCGCATCTGTCTAAATATTCCCTGTCCCAATGAATCCTTCTAGGCATGGACAATGAACTTTCATACCTGGTCCAAACTTTACAAAGTATTTCAGCTGTCCCCATCTCTTCAGCCCAGAGAGAACAACAGAGAGACAAAGGGAAAGATTTCTTCCCATTTTAAAAAGTTCTAGCCTTCCCAGTGGCCTTTTTGGTCAGGTGGCCACACCCTTTTCTTTACCTAGGGATTTTTTAACCCTTTACAGGCAAAGCAAGCAGCCACCAAGAGGGACTTAATAGCTAGCTGGCTGGCTGGCTGGGTGTCCATAAAAGGCAGCTCCCCAGCTCCATTTTTCACACGCCCACCCCAAATCACAGATGGTGCTGGCCAGCCTGGTTCAGGTTGGGTCCACGCCAGCTGGGATTTTTTTCCTGGAGGTTTAGGAAACAGAGTTAATAAGATACATGCACTTATAGACTCATAGACTCTAGGACTGGAAGGGACCTCGAGAGGTCATCGAGTCCAATCCCCTGCCCTCATGGCAGGACCAAATACTGTCTAGACCATCCCTAATAGACATTTATCTAACCTACTCTTAAATATCTCCAGAGATGGAGATTCCACAACTTCCCTAGGCAATCTATTCCAGTGTTTAACTACCCTGACAGTTAGGAACTTTTTCCTAATGTCCAAACTAAACCGCCCTTGCTGCAGTTTAAGCCCATTGCTTCTTGTTCTATCATTGGAGGCTAAGGTGAACAAGTTTTCTCCCTCCTCCTGATGACACCCTTTTAGATACCTGAAAACTGCTATCATGTCCCCTCTCAGTCTTCTCTTTTCCAAACTAAACAAACCCAATTCCTTCAGCCTTCCTTCATAGGTCATGTTCTCAAGACCTTTAATCATTCTCGTTGCTCATCTCTGGACCCTCTCCAGTTTCTCCACATCTTTCTTGAAATGCGGTGCCCAGAACTGGACACAATACTCCAGTTGAGGCCTAACCAGCGCAGAGTAAAGCGGAAGAATGACTTCTTGTGTCTTGTTTACAACACACCTGTTAATGCATCCCAGAATCACATTTGCTTTTTTTGCAACAGTATCACACTGTTGACTCATATTAAGCTTGTGGTCCACTATGACCCCTAGATCTCTTTCTGCCATACTCCTTCCTAGACAGTCTCCTCCCATTCTGTATGTGTGAAACTGATTGTTCCTTCCTAAGTGGAGCACTTTGCATTTATCTTTATTGAACTTCATCCTGTTTACCTCAGACCATTTCTCCAATTTGTCCAGATCGTTTTGAATTTTGACCTTGTCCTCCAAAGCAGTTGCAATCCCTCCCAGTTTGGTATCATCCGCAAACTTAATAAGCGTACTTTCTATGCCAACATCTAAATCGTTGATGCAGATATTGAACAGAGCCGGTCTCAAAACAGACCCCTGCGGAACCCCACTTGTTATACCTTTCCAGCAGGATTGGGAGCCATTAATAACTACTCTCTGAGTACGATTATCCAGCCAGTTAGGCACCCACCTTATAGTAGCCCCATCTAATTTGTACTTTCCTAGTTTGTCTATAAGAATATCATGCGATACCGTATCAAATGCCTTACTAAAGTCTAGGTATATCACATCCACCACTTCTCCCTTATCCACAAGGCTCGTTATCTTATCAAAGAATGCTATCAGATTAGTTTGACACGATTTGTTCTTTACAAATCCATGCTGGCTATTCCCTATCACCTTACCACCTTCCAAGTGTTTGCAGATGATTTCTTTAATTATCTGCTCCATTATCTTCCCTGGCACAGAAGTTAATTTCTAATTTTACTAATAATTACATGAAGAACTAAACAGTACTTTTACATTTTTTGGACTACAATGACTTAGAATGCAGGGACACTTTTACCTAACTGATTCTGGGAAACCTTTCCAGGAGAGTGCATCAGCCACTTTCTTAGAGACTCCTGAAATGTGAAGAGCTAAATTCTACTGAAGACACTTTTTTAACTTAGTGAAGCCACTTCAGTGCAGCATGGTCAATCTGAAGGTGGAAACACCGTCCCCAAATGTATGAGTGTAGCTTCTCCAGAGCATACGCAATGGCGTAACATTCTTTTTCTGAGACTGACCAGTCTTTCCCTCTCAGAAAATATTTTGCTGAGAAATATGACAGGATGGAATTGCTGATCTGGTCCTTCCTGCATTAAAACAGCTCATACACCACGCTCAGATGCATCTGTGGTACGACAAATGGTTGGTCAAAGTCCGAGGCCCTTAGTACAGGGCTAGACATAAGGGCTGCCGTAAGCTGGTTAAAGGCTTTCTGACACTTTTTTCTGTCCACTGAACTGCATTTGGCTGTTTTTTCCTGGTTAGGTCTGTCAGTAAGGTGACAATTTGGCTGTAGTGTGGTACAAATCGTTGGTAATACCTGGTCAAGGCCAAGAAGGATTGGACCTGCTTCTTTGACTTTGGGACAGGCCAATTTTGGATAGCATTTATCTTAGCCTATAGGGGGTTGATTGTACCTTGACCCACCTGGTGTCTAAGGTCCATTACCTTGTTTAGGCCTATTTGACACTTTTTGTCCTTAACAATTAATCCTGCCTCCCTTATGCACTGGAAAACAGCTTGGAGGTGTTCCGCCTTGAATCTGAGAATATATCCACATTGTCAAGGTAGGCGACTGCAAATTCCCCAGATCCAGCCAGAAGGTTATCTACCAGTCTCTGGAAGGTGGTGCAGGGCTGCCCGGGGTGGGGGGAGGGGAAGTGGGGCAATTTGCCCCAGGCCCCGAAGGGGCCCCCATGAGAGTTTTTCAGGCCCCAGGAGCGGGGTCCTTCCCTTGCTCTGGGGGCCCTGGAGCTGCTTCTGCTCTGGGTCTTCGGCGACAGGGGGTCCTTCTGCTCCGGGGCGGAAGGACCCCCCCCCGCCACCAAATTACCACCGAAGCGGGACCCATCGCCGAAGTGCAACTGGGTCTTCGGCAGTAATTCGGCAGCAGGGGGTCCTTCCGCTCCGGGACCCGCCGCCGAATTACCGCTGAAAACCTGGCTGTACTTCGGTAGTGGGTCCCGCTTTGGCGGTAATTCAGCAGCAGAGGACCCCCGTCGCGGGTCTTCGGGGCACTTCAGTGGCAGGTCCCCGAGTGGAAGGCTCCCCTGCCGCTGAATTACCACCGAAGACTAGGCTGCACTTTGGTGGTGGGTCCCGCTTCAGTGGCAATTCGGCGGTGGGGGACCCCGCCGTGGGTCTTCGGGGCACTTTGGCAGCGGGTCCTGGAGTGGAAGGACTCCCCTGCCTCCAAATTACTGCCAAAGTGGGGGCCCCTCGCCACCGAAGATCCCAGACCCCCTGAGTCCGCTGAGCGGCCCTGAGGTGGTGGATGCATTTCGCAGTCTGAAAGGGAGCACATTAAATTCACACTGCTGTACATGGGTGATGAAGGCTGATCTTTCCTTGGCAGGGTCATCTAGTGGCACTTGCCAGTACCCCTTACTTAAGTGTAAGGTGGAGATGAAAGGGCATGTCCCAGTTTCTCCAATAGCTCATCTGTGCGTGGCATTGGATAGTTTTGTGGGTGAGTTACAGCATTTACCTTATGGTAGTCCACACAAAAGCAGATTTCCTCACCTGGTTTGGGAACTAGAATCACTGGAGTGGCCCATGCATTGTGAGGGGCAGATTACACCCATCTGTAACATGTCCTTGATCTCCCTTCCTATTGCTGTTTTGGCTTGAGGAGCCACCGGGTAGGGTTGGGCTCTAATTGGGTGAGCATCACCTGTGTCAATAGAGTGGTACACCCGTTCTCTCTGTCCTGGGGTGGCCGAAAACATTGGCGTGAAGCTGGTGCACAGCTCCTGGATTTGCTGTCACTGCTTACGCCCAAGGATCATGGAAAGGCTCATCTCTTCTATGCCACTGTTGCTTTTTCCGTCATATTAGACTTCTTCAGGCCACTCAGCGTCATCTCGCTCCTGGACTGTAAATTGAAGAACCTTGATTTCTCGGGAATAAAAGGGCTTTAGAGAATTAACATGATATACTTGGACCATAAATGGTCCCTCCCACAACGCTTCCATCTTATTGGCCTGGAGCGCTTTCAGGACCATGACTTTGATCACCTACTTTGAAGGAACACTCTCTGGCATGTTTATCATACCAGGCCTTTTGCTCTTGTTGAGCATCCTGTAGGTTTTCTCGAGCAAGGACTAAAAGTCTTTGAGGGTGTTTTGCAGGTTGGTTACAAAGTCCAAAATGTAAGTTCCTGGAGAAGATGTAATCCCCTCCCATTGCTGTTTCACCAACTATAATGGCCCCTTAACTTCATGACTATAAACGAGTTCAAAGGGTGAAAATCCCAAACTGGGATGTAGTATAGTCCTGTAGGCAAAGAGCAACTGCTGCAACACTAGGTCCCCATCACTGGAGTGCTCATTCACGAATTTACGTATCACGGTCCCCAAAGTCCCATTAAATTTTTCCACTAGGTCATTCTTTTGATGGTGGTAAGGGGTGGCAACCAAGGGGTTCACCCCAGGAGCTTCCCAAAGACATTTCATAGTTCCTGACAGGAAGTTAGTTCCCAAATCCATAAGGATGTTGGAGGGCCAACCTACCCTGGCAAAAATGTCTGTTAATGCTTAGCTCAGGCTTTTAGCGCTGGTATTGCTTACAGCTACGGCTTCCAGCTGTTGGGTGGCAAAATCCATGAAAGTCGATATGTACAGCTTTCCTTTAGGTGTCTTCTTAGGGAAAGGACCCAGAATATCCACAGCTACACACTGAAATGGAACCTAAATTATGTGGAGTGGTTGGAGAGGGGCCTTGACCTGGTCTTGGGGCTTTCCTACGCTCTGGCACACCTCACAAGACTGGACATAGGTAGAAACATCTTTGCCTAATCTCTCCCAGTGAAATGACTTCCCCAAACCATCTTTGTTAACCCCAGCATGGCCACTAGGGTGATCATGGGCTAAGCTCAAAAGCTTTTCCCTATATTTAGTTGCAACAACCAGTTGTCTCTGAGGATGCCAATCCCCCTCGTGCCCACCAGAAAGGGTCTTCTTGTATAAGATCCTCCTCCTATAACAAACCTGGACCTGTTAGAAGAGCTGAGAGGTGGTGGGTTGCTCCATGCCACCGTCCAAACTCCCTTGAGTTGCTCATCTGCTTCCTGCTCTGCCTGAAACTGCTCCCTTGATGCTCGAGACTTTAGTTTCTTGCTGGGTTGTGGACTTGGGCTTGGTCCCTCTGGAAGCGATGCAGGTGATGGGGTTGTTTCCATCAACTGTGAACTGCTCTCTGCTGATGCACTAGGTGGTATTTCAGGCTTTGGTTGAGCCTCTTGTGCCAGTTTAGCTGCTGTTGCAGCTGCAGGTCCTGTGGCGCCCCTTGGTGCTGGCTTCCCAGACTCTGGTGGGGTTGCAAGTACGGACTGTGATGCTGACTGCTCCACCAGTTCTGATCCTTGGGCTGGTTCTGGCTAGGTTCCAGGAAAGGGAGCTCCCCCACCTTCATTTATCACATTACCCCTTCCTGGAAGGAGAAATGGCAGGTGACATGTCTGAGTGGCAGGTTAGTGTCTGTAGAGCTCTTTCTCCCTGCCTTACCTACCAATGGTTCCATGTTAATCTTAAATTGCAGAATTCCACAGCCACAATTTTGGACTATTTCTCTTGTCACAACCTGGCCTAGTCTCTCTAGATGTACACTAGTCTGTGAGTGGATCCAATTGCTGGATCCACTCACTGCAAAGTAGATCTCACATCTGCACCCCTTCCTTGGGAATATGGGGCTCCACAGCCTGGTTGCCTTGACCACATAGCTGGTGGCTTATAGAATTCTGAGAGTGCCTCTATCTTGTTGTGGGCATTCTGAGATTCTTATTTACCCCTTCAAGGACAATATGGCCGGCAAGCAAGGAATACAGGCTTAGCAAAGGAACTTCTTAATCACAGTCACTATTGCTCTTGAAAGCACTAGAGTTACAGATTTTGAAAACCAAACAGTCCTCATCTCTTCCCTCCCATGGGTCTGAGGTCAGGTCACTGTTTCAGAGATGACAGACCCTCCTCCCTCATACCTTATCTTCTCTGACCAGCTTGGGCTTCTGGCATGTGGCAGTGGACACTCCCCTTCATAGTGCACATTCATCTTTTAATATAGTTTGACCATGTGCCCAAGAACTCCAGCCCCTTCCCCCACCCCCTCCACGGGAGGCTTCTGTGTAGAGAGTTCATTGTTCTTGTAGATAGGCCAGTAGCTGAGGTGTCACACCCCAATGGCCTCCTCCCTCAGGAGATCCCAGGGAAGGCAGATCAGCATTGTATGTGGCTAATGCTGTTGCAAGCATTGCAAAGAATTATGGGGAGAGTCAAAGGTGTGTGAGTGGGGAGTGGAAGTTTTCTCGACAGGTATGAGAGGCCGAGAGGGGAGGGAGAAAGAAGAGAGCGGAGAACGAATCAATTCAACACTCCAGCCAGCTGAATCCAAAGATAAGAGCTGGCCCCAGCCAGCCCAAGGGCACAGATCACAGCCAAAGCTTGGCTGCGAGCCAAGAAAAAGACAGGGGCTTCAACACTTTACGAGCAGCCATGAGAAAGAACAATCCTACTGCCCAGACCTGCAAACCGGCAAGGCCAACTAAAGAAGATAACCAGCACAAGGTGAAAACACAGACGAGAAGACAATAGGGGGGCGCCGAGACAGGTGTCCCTGGAGTCAGCGTGTTTTGGGAAGTTGAGGAGACCATCGAAAGCCAGTTTGGACTGGCACAAAGAGCAACAGGAACAGTGGTAGTGGAATGGAACATCCCCAAAGGAGCTCAGGACTTAAAAACCCTCCTGAGAGCTGGAGCAATTTGGAGAACACGGCAGATTCTTGGACGACCTGGGCCCAGGACAGCACTCCCTGTCCATTCCCCCTCCTTCTTCTTCTGACGTTACACCTAGACTTGGCCAGTCTGGGTTGTGCGTGGTGTGAGTATGAAAGTGGGTTAGGGCTTGAGGCTTTAATGTTTTCTTTCTTCCCCTGAGTGACATGGGAATGGTCCCAGCACACTCTGCTGTATTTTATTATTTTATCAATAAAGCTTTAAAATTTAGACACTTGGTGTGTTTCATCATCTTCCCCCAATGATCTTGTGGTGTCAGCCTGATCATCTGACACAAGGGATAGATTGGTAACAGAAATCTGTCACAGATGGACAATCAGAGTTGATGGCCTTTAATGACTCTAATTGAAAGATTTCTCCAATGTATCTCACACCCCTTCAGAGCAGGGCCATCTCTGCAATAGACTGCCACAACACAAACAGGCAGTTGACACACAAACATGGAGTTCACAAAACAAGATGGAGTTTACAACTTGATACAGACATATTCCTCTGTCATACCTCTGATAGATGTTTTATTAAAGCCATTTATTTACATATTTAATTTATTTGTTAGTAAACTAAACATTTACTTATGTAAAAGAAGGAGGAACATAGTTTCACATTAAAAAAATAGGACATTTTGGAAAATAGAACTCAGACCTTTGAGGAAATGTTGTGGCTTTACTTTTTTTTATTAAAGAAACAATAATTGGTCTTAATTGTTTTTTAAATGGAATAACTGCATCAAAAGTTAAATGTCTCTGTGACATTGTACCCCATATGCTTTGCGGTGATATTATTATGATACAATAATGACAAAATTATAATGTATTTTATGCAAGATAAGTCAGGTGAGGTATTATTGGAAAAGCTATGATTTGCTGAATATGATTATCCTATTTGTATGCATATATCATTTTTGTATCTGAAGTTATGAATATTGACTACGTATCTGTTTGTTTTTCAAATGTAGTTACACCTGGGTAATGCCCACTAGACAAGATGCTTTCAGATTACATAGTGTGTGGGAAGGGGCCTATTCAGGGCAATGGGCCATTAGGAAAAAACTATAGGCCACCTGGGGAGCCTTCCTGAGAATGCTACAGGCAGCCTCCAAGTAATGGCTGCTATTATTCTACAAAGACATGTGATCAGACCACATGATGCTGGACTCCATCTTGGAATGTCAGTATTTTTCCACAGACTGGTCTGGGAGCCAAGCTTCGAAACAAAGGATTGCTGCCATATGCAAAAGTTATATAAGGCAGGGAGTGACATCATCTGGTGTTCTTTACTCCCCACACAAGGACACTCCTGGAAACACCTGAGGAACAAAGACTGAACTGGGGGAAGAGCTGGACCCAGGCTAACGGGGTTTCAACCTATGAATGAAAGACCTGGGGATTCCAAGCTGTAAAGCAAGTGCAGCTTGCCCCTTAAGAATCTGCAGCCTGCTCATATAATCTCTTGCAGTGAGAATATGCTATTTATATCCAAGCTATTTAGTATATTAAGCTTAGTGTGCATTTTTTGTTTATTTGCTAGGTAATCTGCTTTGATCTGTTTGCTATCACTTATAATCATATAAAATCTATCTTCTGTAGTTAATAAACCTGCTTTTGCTTTATCTAAACCAGTGAGTTGGAGTGAAGTGTGTGGGAATCATAACTTAGGGGCAAAGGTTGTTCCTTTCCACATTGAGGGAGGGGGCAAATTTTATGAGCTTACACTGTACAGTTCCCTGTGCAGCGCAAGATGATATCATTTTGGGTTTATACTCCGGTGGGGGTGAGTCTGGAAAGCAGGGAAATTGGCTGCTGTCTGCTGCATGATTTGAATGGCTCAGGTACTCTCTCGGGTAGCTCAGTTTGGGTGTGTGATGCCATCTGCTGTTGTGTTTGGTGATAACAAGGTCTGGGTTAGGCTGGCTTTGTCCCCAGGCAGTGTGAGCAGGGCCAACCTAACTGAGTGGTTAGAGGAGCACAGCAGGTCCCACAGCTCCCAGACTGCACCCCAGGGGTGACAACCAATCACAGTCACTCTTTTCCTAGCCATTGATGTCCACTTTCATTTGAGTAAATTCCAGGCCTGTGGAGCTGCCAGAGTGTTCCAGAGCTTTGCTCCCCTCTAGCACCTAAAATCCAGGCCGGAGCTTTGCTCAGGCACTTCAGAAAGTATCCCCTCCCTTCAACAATCCCCCACATGCATGGACATGGACATGGAGCACAGGGACACTTTGCCCTACTCTTCACACAAAATTGTGAGCAGGATAAATGGTGAGGCTAGAGGACCAACCTGAACATCACTCTCTCACCCTGCATGTGATGCTTGAGAGCCTGAGAGGGGACAATGGAAGCAAGCTGAGCTCTCAGGCAGGTCAGTCAATGTTTGTCCCTAATATGGGTTGGCAGCCCTCTTCTTCCTGACAGCTCCATGGGCAGGGTTGGATAGGACTCCTTCTCCTGATAGCTGTATGGGGGGCCCCTTTCCTGACTTCTCTGTGTGGGGGCTTCCTCTTCTTGACTGCTTCATAGGGGATGAGGGAGCTCCCCATCAGAAGAAATGGCATGTTTATGTATGCTCCACTATCCTCTCCACTCCCCTTGCCCCAGCAGTCCCATTCCAGTACCATCCCCCTCCCCCAATCTATCAACTGCTGCTTCTCCCCATTGATTCTCTTCTCTCCAGGGTAGCTCTGACCCCTGGTGGGGAGCAGGCACTGAAGCACCAAGCCAGCAGCGGCATAGAGTCAGGGTTAAGTGAGGAGGTGGGACTTGCCAGGCTCTAGGACACAAAGGTGACAGGAAAGCCAGTTCAAGGAGGAATTTGTAACAGTAACAACAGCTGGTTGACCTCATCCCACCCTCCTGCCTTGGACTGGTGCTTCCAATTGGAAGGATGGAGCATTGTGACTCGTCACACTCCAAGTGGACAGAAAGACTGAACAGCCTCAGTTCTGCCCTACAGGATGGAAGGACATGTGTGGTAGATATGAGTGAAGAGAATGGAGAGGGAGAAAGAGTAAGTGCCGGATCCCTGCAGAAATGCACTATAACATTTAGCAGCACATCACACTGCTCTACAGCCAAACTGCTTCTGAAATAAATGTAGTCCAGCTTTACTAATTCTGGGTCACTGAGAACAAAAATGATGCTTAAAATTGTTGTTTGGCTCTAGTTTTCAAGATATGCTATTGGGTCAGTATATACAACCCTCGACTTGGGAATGGCGGAGGATAAGTGAGTTATAAAGGGAAGAGATCTCAATTTAAACCAGAAATGACTAAAATACATCTTTGACTGGATCTATGAATAAATCTATGACTGGGTTTGGACAGTACTTGCTTTTTAGGCAAAACAATGAATGATGCAATCTGAAGCTGGTATTGCGTCATACATGATATGAATTGCATCATGTTATTCCTAGAAGTCATGGATGATGCAATCATAACGAAGCTTACATCACTCTGCTGAACAAATTGCCCTATATCAGCTCTAGAAATCATACAGTGTCCTGCTCTCTTCTTTGTCAGTGTTTGATTTTGCAAAGGGACACATTTCTGTTTAGCCAAAGTGAGCAGCGATGTCTCGTACTTGTGTGAACAGCGCAGATAACTTCTGCTATGTTTGTGGTGAAGTGACTTTTGCATCACAAAAGTGCAGTCTAACCACTATGGTTAAGAAAGCCTATCACCTTTATTTTGGCTGCAAAACTGGAGATCAGGACAAGAGGTGCGCCCCACACATATGCTGCAACACTTGTGCAACAAATCTTCACCCGTGGTTGAACAGGAAAAGGAAATCTATGCCTTTTGCAGTGCCAATGATTTGGAGAGAGGCAACAGATCATACCAGCAATTGTTACTTCTGCATGGTGCCTCCAGTTGGGAAAGGTGTGTCAAAGAAGAAAAAGTGGACTGTGCATTATCCAAACGTTCCATCAGCTATACGCCCAGTACTCCATGGAGAAGGACTGCCGGTTCCTGACGCACCAGAATCATTCTCACTTGAGTCAGACGAGGAAGAGGAAGAGGAGGAAACTTCTGGTCCTGAACCATCAATGTCACAGGACCCACATTTTCTCCCATCCTCCTCCTCTGAACCACACCTCATATCACAAGGTGAACTGAATGACCTTGTCAGGGATTTGGAACTACCCAAGAGTAAGGCAGAGCTGTTGGGCTCCAGACTACAGCAGTGGAATCTCCTGGCAGGTGATGTTAGGGTTTCCATGTTCCGTGACCGTCAAAAGGATCTTGTCCCATTCTTCTTCATGGAAGGTGATCTTGTAGCCTGCAACAACATCGATGGTGTGATGGCAGCCCTCAACATCGTTCACAATCCAGATGAGTGGAGACTGTTCATTGATTCATCGAAGACGAGTCTTAAAGCTGTTTTGCTGCATAATGGCAATATTTTTCCATCAATTCCAGTTGGTCATGCAGTCCAAATGAAGGAAACCTATGACAACATGAAACAACTTTTGAGGTACATAAACTATGACCAACATCAGTGGCAGCTTTGTGGCGATTTGAAGGTTGTTGCTCTCTTGCTTGATCTGCAGACTGGATACACAAAGTACTGCTGTTTTCTCTGCGAATGGGATAGTCGTGCAAGAGATTCCCACTACATCAAGAAAGATTGGCTACTCCGACAGTCATTGGAGCCTGAGAGGAAAAGTGTTCAGCATCCACCACTTGTTGAATCAAGGAAGATTTTGTTACCACCCTTACACATCAAGCTGGGTCTGATGAAGAACTTTGTCAAGGCCATTGACAAAACACAAGCAGCTTTCAAGTACCTCCATGGAAAATTTCCAAGGTTAAGTGAAGCTAAGATAAAGGAAGGTGTCTTTGTTGGTCCTCAGATTCGTGAACTTCTTCAAGATGATACATTTGACCATGCACTGGGTGGCAAGGAAAAGACGACATGGAAAGCCTTCCAGTTAGTGGCAATAAATTTTCTCGGAAACAACAAGGCAGACAACTACAGGTTGTTGGTGGACAACCTCCTCAAGGCATACAAAAACCTTGGTTGCAACATGTCACTAAAGATACATGTTTTGCACTCTCATCTAGATTTTTTTCCACCGAACTGCAGAGCAGTGAGCGACGAGCACAGCGAGCGATTTCATCAGGACATTGCAACAATGGAGAAACGCTATCAGGGCAAATGGAGCCCATCAATGCTTGCAGACTATTGCTGGACAGTGACAAGAGATGCTCCATTTAATGAATACAAGAGACAAGCCAAGAAGCGCCGAGTAGACACTGAATAGGACTAAACTATGTACATAATAGTTTTTTGCCTTTTGTTTCATAATAAATTTTATTTACATAACCCTTTTGCTGATTTTTAGAGTGTTACATAAACAGGAGAGGTGAAATATTATCATGTAAAGCAACCATAAACACATGAAAAGACCTAGGTTTACAATTTATGATTAAAACTCTACTATCTACACAATATACATAGACATAAAATGTAAAAACTTAAATATCTTAGAAACAGTAGCCAATCAGTTGTTTTAATTGTCATATTTGAATTCAGCACATCGAAATAGATAATAAATATCACATTTTATCTCTGAAGCAGACGACTTCTCAAAAATTGTAAACAGTGTAAGAGTTAGTAAGGAAGTAGGATATGCATGCTGTGCCCCAGGTAAATTTTACAGTTTTGCTCTCTTTGTCCCTTCGTTTAGTTCCTGCCCTTTTATCTGTATAAATAAGATACTTTGTGTCTTGCATGGTGCTCACGTTATCTGGGGGTTATTAGCAGAGCACTGTGCTAATAAAACAGAGTGGTCTAACAAACTGTGAGTCCTGAGTCTAACTTTGACAGACCCCACTAGGTTTGTCCTCCCATTGTTAACTACTCCCTTGAGCACAGTCTTTCAATCACTTGCACACACACTTTAGAGTAGTCACATCTAGACCACAGTTCCCTAGTTTGTGTATGAGAATGTCAGGTGGGACTGTCAAAAGCCTTACAAATATCACTTCTGTAGCGCTCCACTATCCACTATCTTGCCCTGTCAAAGAAGGAAACTAGGTGGGTTTGGCATGATTTGTTCTTGACAAATCCATCTTGGCTATTACTTAATCCCCCTATTATCCTTTAGACCACTGTTCCTCAATTGTCAGCACATGGGTTAGATCTGGCCCTGGAGAGCTTTCTCGTTTGGCCCCCTGCCAGGCATCAGCTGTTCTATCCTGCCTCCTGGAAAGCAGCAGCCACTCAGAGCTGCTTAGGAAGCAGCAGAGCTCTCCCCCTTCCTTCTGGAGCCTACCTTGCTCTCACAGGGCGGGAGAGTGGAGAAGCCAGCCCTGCTTGGAGGAGGGATCAGAAAGAGCCTTGTAGCTCAGATTGGCCCCTCTTACCACTCCCTCCTGTAAGCATGGCTGGCGCCTCTGCTTCGCCTCCTCCCTCCTTGTAATACTTGGCCTGGGAAGAGGGAGTAGAGTGAAGAACCATTGGAGCTGCCCCCTCCGCCCCCCTGAAAGAGAGAGGGGACCCACACTGCAGCCTTTCCTGGCCTGGGAGAGGTTGGTGAATAATCCCAGTAGGAGCAGAGGTGAAGCTGGGTGTGGGGGCACAGCTGAGGAGTGGACTGGGGAAATGGGAGGGCTAAAGGGCAGAACAGCTGGGTGTGTGTCAGACTTGAGGGGAACTGGGCATAGGCATAGTTTGGCTTCTGTCTTTGGGGTGGCAGCTCCAGTTAGGGCAATGGGACTGCACATGGGGTGGGAGATAAATTCTACACCTGCCCAAGGCTTGCAGGTGGGGGCGCAATGCTCCCACACCCCTCCACACTACACCCATGGGGCTAGGTATGTGCAAATCAGTTTATTGCCCTTCTCATTATCATCATGCCACATATTTAATGTAAATTGTTTCATTTACACATACTGTTGGTAGACTATTTTGATAACACTTTGACTTACAGTGGGACTCTTTTTTTTTTTAAAATCAGATACTTATGCAAGGATTGGTCATTCAAGTGCTTTCATTAGTTAATGTGATTGCATCCTGTGTAGTACCTGTTTTTTGGAGCGGGGGGAGGGCGGAATTGCAAGCATCAATTTCAGGCAATATGAAAGGGGAATTATATGACCATTCATTTCTTCTGTGTTTATCGTCTAATTTTACTTTGTTTTAATAGCATGCTAGGTCTATTAGCATGACCTGTTTGCAAGATTTCATTGGACTATTGTCTATCAGCATGCTTACCCTTTGCGATTAATACCACTCTTGGAATGTTGTGAACCCTGGCTGCCGGCATGCTCACTAGGACAGCAAACACCTGAAGAGCCTTTTGGCCTACCAAGATTTGGACATTGCTTATCCAGCCCACCAGGAAATGTAATTGAATATCCCTGCCTTAGAGGCTTACAAATTAATAATATGGTAGGCTGACTAGCCTATAATTCCCTGAGTCCTCTTCACTCCCCTTTTTAGAGACAGGTATTCAGTTTGCCCTTCCCCAGTATTCGGGGACCTCATCTGTCCTCCATAAATTTTCAAAGAGGGTCACTAATGATTCTGAAATTGCTTCAGCTAGTTCCTTAAGTGCCTTCAAGCGAATTTCATCAGGCCCTTCTGACTTGAATAGTCTCATTTGCTTTCATAGTCTTTAACCTGTTTTTTCCCTAGTGTGGGTTGCATTCCTGCCCGCTTGTTGTTAATGTTGTGTTAAGCATCTGGTGATAATTAACCTTTTAAGACTGAAGCAAAACAGGTATTAAACACTACAGCCTTCTTAGGGTATGGCTTCATTCGGAATTTCAAAGCTCTTTGAAGTGTGAGTGTGGTCGCAGCGCCAGCGCTGGGAGAGCTCTCTCCCAGCGCTGCACGTACACCACATCCTCATGGGGATTAGCTTTACACTGGTGCTTTACAGCACTGTATCTTGCAGAGAGAGAGAGAGAGAGAGAGAGAGAGTGTGTGTGTATGTGTGTGTGTGTGTGCGCGTGCGTGTGCGCGTGCACGCTTCACACCCGAGTGAGAAAGTTGCAGCACTCTGCTATTAGCGCTCCTCTCATGGTAGGTAGTCTTGCTCCTAATGTTATTACAAAACCTCTGGCCTTTTATGTCCCTTGCTAGGTGTAACTCATTTTGTGCCTTAGCCTGATTTTTGTCTCTATATATCTGTACCATTCTTTGTTACTTCTCCTTAGAATTTGTCCATGTTTCTACGTTTTGTAGGCCATGGCTACACTAGAGAGTTGCAGCGCTGGTGAGGGGGTTGCAGCGCTGCAACTTAGGATGTGGCCACACTTGCAAAGCACGGCCAGTGCTGCAACTCCCTGGCTGCAGCGCTGGCTGTACACCCGGTCGTGCCACGGGTGTAGCGATTCCAGCGCTGGTGAGCCAGCGCTGGTCAGCAAGTGTGGACCCCACCAGCACTTTTATTGACCTCCGGGGTATAAGGAGGTATCCCAGAATTCCTGTCCACAACAAACCGGAAGAAAGGGGGAGCTCGGAGTTCAGCCAAACTGCTTATTTAAAAAACAAACACAACTCCTGTTTGCTGAGCGAGCGGAGGCAGGCAGGGGAATTACTTTGGAATGTTCACAGCTTTTTGCTTGAAGAGAGAAACAGCACGCTCACACGGCAGAGGGGGAGGGGGAAGTCCATGTTGAGCAGATGCTTATCTGGTCTGACGGCTATTTAGGAGTGCATAATTTGCATTTAGTGAATGAGAGAGGGGTGGGGGAAGGGGTCAGAACTTTTAAAATGATTGAAGGTAGGCACTGTGTGTCTTCCAGTCCTTAGAACTTGCAAGGCAGGGAGCTGAGAACAGTGTCAGCTCCAAAAATCCATTCTCTCTGTCTCCCCCACGCTTCCTGTCACATTCTACCCCACCTCCCTCTTTTGAAAAGCATGTTGCAGCCACTTGAATGCTGGGATAGCTGCCCACAATGCACCACTCCCAACAGCGCTGCAAATGCGGCCACACTGCAGCGCTGGTAGCTGTCAGTGTGGCCACACTGCAGCACTGGCCCTACACAGCTGTACGAACACAGCTGTAACTACCAGCGCTGCAGAACTGTAAGTGTAGCCATGGCCGTAATGTCCTTTTTGATTTTCAGGTAATGAAGCTTCAGAGAAACCACAAGCTTTCCTGAACTTTCATTTCCTTTTGGATTTTCTTCCCAAGGAAACTTATCTACCAGTTTTCATTTTTTAAGTCCATTGTCTTTATTCTGCAGCTCTCACGCCTTCCTTTCCTTAGAACCATTAAATCAATGTCATGATCACTTTTACCCAAATTGCCTTCCATCTTCAGAGTCACAAACCCCTGGTTAGTTCCTCCACCTCCTGGAATAAGCAGCTGTCCCCAGCATCTTCAAAGAACTCACTGAACATTCTGTGTTTTGCCCTATTACTTTTCCAACAGAGCTCTGGTAGTTAAAGTCCCCATTACTGCCAAGTCTTGCGTTTTGGATAGTTCTGTTGTTTGTTCTAGAAATGTCTCATCCACCTCCAGCTCTTAATTTGAATATCCATAATAGACCCATGATGTTGAATGTTTTTCCCTTTTCTCTTCAGCCAGAGACTTTCAACTTGTCTGCCTCTTGCCTCCTTCAGAACCTCAGTGTATACATTCTTGATATACAATGCAACCCCTCCTCCCCCTTTTCCCTGCCGTCCCTCCCTGAACAAGCAGGGAGTGTGTGGTGGGGGGAAACTCTGTGTGCGCTTGAGTGTATGAGTGCACTGTCTCTTTAAGAGAGCACTCACACTCAGGAGCCTGCTGGTGTGTTCAGACACAAGCAGTTGCTGGCAGCTTTGGGACCCAGAGAGGCAACAGCACAGACAGATTCCCCGTCCTGTCAGTGGGGGTTCAGCGGAGACTGCGTACATGGGCAGGGGGAGGGGATCACTCCAAAAACAGCCTCCTCCACCCTCTTTGCACAACAGACAGGACCCTCCCAGTCTGGAGCAACATAGTCAGAGGTGACTCTGGGGAGGACTGAAGGGAGTGAAACAGGAGCAGGAGCAGCTGCACAGGGCAATGGAGCCAGGGGGAGGAGGGGCAGCCCTGCTCCAGAAGAGTCACCTGGCTGGTTATCTAACAACTATCCCCCTGCAACTCAGGTCTTGCTATGATCTCTGGATGCTGCTCGCCAGCCTGCTGCCTCCTCCTGCCCAGCTGGCTCTTGGCAGGTCAGGTGAGAATCAGGCAAACCCTGCACACGGTGCCCTCTTTGGCAGGCCGCCCTGCCTACCCCCTGCCCCAAAGACTGGCCCTGGTACCTATAGAAACGAGCCCAGGAACTAGTGTCAATATAGCTCTTATTTTGTTAAAAAATTAACTGCGTTTATCCATTATATAATGTTTCCTCATTGTCCTTGGAACTAGTCCACTTCTGAGCTTATCAGAGAAAGCAAGTCTTGTATTTAAAGGTTCTATTCCCAGCTCACTCTGGGCTAGCTGAGGAACACTAGCTCCTCCACTTTTGCATATGTTTAAGGGAACAATGTGGGATTCCACAGGTGTAATCTACACACCAAGTTGCAGAGCCCAGGCTGAGATACTCAGGCTCATGCTACTGCCCTAAAAGTAGCTGCATAGACAGCTGGGCTCTGGCTGGAGCTCTGAAGCATAGGGAGGGGTTAGGCATGTCTACACAGCTATTTCAGCAGTGTAGTGTGAGCCAAAGTCTGTCAATCTGACCCCTAAGACTTGTTGCCCCAGGTTGCTACTCACTGTGTGATGCAGCCTAAGAAGAGAGAGATTCTCTCTCTTCTTACAAGGCTAGTCCCTATATCTTACTAAGATAGCTCACAGCCTTCACTAGGCTACTGTACCAGTGAAATGGAATCTACGGGCTCTCAGACATACAGTGAGCCCCAGGACTAGACTGATTGTTAAGTGATAGGAAACAACCATATAAGGCCAGTAGCTAATAGCTGTTGTATAAGAGACATAACTAGTATTCAGGGAGATGAAAAACAAGAATTTAAATGGAATGTACATAATAAATGTAGCTGAAGAGTGAGATACTTTTAATATAGGTGTCCATATCATATCAATCAACACTAGCTCTAAACTGACTAACTGGATCCTAAACAAGAGAGGTCTCAAACAAATCAGAAATATTGGGCTGGAAGGGACCCTGAAGTCGTCAAGTCCAGCCCTCCCCGTCACACCCCTCACTTCTGAGGCAGTACCAAGTAAATCTAGACCAGGGGTCAGCACCTTTCAGAAGTGGTGTGCCGAGTCTTCATTTATTCACTCTAATGTAAGGTTTTGCGTGCCAGTAATACATTTTAACATTTTTAGAAGGTCTCTTTCTATAAGTCTATAATACATAACTAAACTATTGTTGTATGTAAAGTAAATAAGGTTTTTAAAATGTTTACGAAGCTTCATTTACAATTAAATTAAAATGCAGAGCCCCCCCGGACCAGTGGCCAGGACCCAGGCAGTGTGAGTGCCACTGAAAATCAGCTCGGGTGCCGCCTTCGGCATGTGTGCCATAGGTTGCCTACCCCGATCTAGACTATCCCTGACAGGTGTTTGTTAAAAACTCCAATCCTCTAGTCCCTCACCTTAATTATCTCATTTCTTTTCACCATCTTACCTTGTGAGAAGAAAATGGAGCCTCTAAAAATGAGACTCAGATACAAGGAAATAAGCATTCATGTTGGTAAGTGGAAAACAATATTCCTGAGGGTAAATTTTGCAGATGTTAGTGGCTGTTTGTTAAATCTTCCATTCTAACATCTGGGTTGGAAATGTTCAACAGTCAGATGATACCTGTCTACAATCAGGAAAAGAATGTACTAATTTATGAAACTGCCTCTGAGTTTGGCACCAGAGCTGTGATTATAAAAAAACAGAGGGGACAGCAGGAAGAGCAATTTCAGAAACTTAGAGGGTTGTTTCTCAAAGGAAACATCTGCAATTAGCACTTCTTGTGAAAAGGCTTTCTAAGTACCATAGCAACCTCCAGGATCTGAACAAAGATGGCTCTTCAACACTGTACATGGTTTAGCTACATTCTTTCTCTTGAAGAGATTGTTCTTGTGCATTTCCATTCACACATTCATGTACACTCATCTTTCCCTCTCTTTCCAATCTAGTTGAGTGCAGATCTTCACTAAGGCCTCCTGTTGTTGAGGACTCCTTCATGGCTTGGTTTCATTGGAGCCATGTAACCTGGGAGGCAGCAGGAGATCAGAGCTCCTGGAAACTGTACACACTTAAGGAAGACGCCCATGTTTGTTCCACCAGGGAACGGATTCCACAGATTTCTTTGTAGGAAGGGGGAAGGAAAGCAGTTCTATAATTACAAGATATACACTTTATAGTTTGAATATATTTTTTTCATGTTAGGTATAATGTACATGCAGTTCTTACAGTTGCAGGGAACATACTATGGTCCTCACTTCAGTTTAATTACACAGTAAGAAAGCTTCCCTGCTTCTCTCTTGCATTCTGCTTTAATACTTATGTTTTAGACTCTACCGCCTGTCATTTGTACAAATAAATTGAAGGATTACATTTCTTTTCAATCTGAAACAGTACAAAGTGATAGGAGGATTTTTAGAATATCTCTCATACTTCCACTACTAAAACCACTACGTCCTCTGTTATGAAAAAAAGGCTGATTTTTGATGTTGACAGACAGTGTGACTATGATCCATCAGTCCCTGTAATTGTATCATAGGAAATTTTACTTGTTTTTCAAACCATTTGGCTACAGTAAGAAGCTGCTGCTCCTGGAATGCACGTCCAATAAACTGAAGCCCAATTGGCAAACCTTTCTCTGAAAGTGCTGTAGGAACAGTTATGGCTGGCAGCCCTGAGAGAAAAAAGCAAAATTATTAAAACATCACATGTGCAGGATTTGCTATTACACAGATTGCTAGAATTATTACAAATGTGACTCTTAAGAAAAAGATAACCAAAACAAATGCATGTAAGCTTTTAAGGCTAATCTCTTTGCATTTTAGCAGTATAATCAAGATTATATTACTCCTCGGGGAATTCTGCACCATTGCACATGTGCAGAATTCATGTTCCCCACAGAAAATACATTCTGCCAGAGAGGCACTGAAGTTGCACCTTTCACCCACCAGGTGCTTGTGGTGCCAGAAAGTGGGCAGATGGCTCACTAGCTGGAGCAGCCAGTCAGACAGGAAGAGGGCAGAGGCTGTATTCCTCACAATGACAGGCCCAGGTGACGAAGAATGAGATATGGGTGGTGGACAGAGCGGGGCTGCTGGGGGATCACAGACTGGGGTTCAGAAGGGCAAGCAGGGGGAGGTGCAGGGCCACATGGAGATGGGCAGATGTGTTGGACTGAGGAGAGAGGCTGGGGAGGTGGGGTGTCAGTCAGTTTCTTCCTAGGGGGGGACTCCTCAATTCCCAAACAGACCCTCCCCCAAAATACTACCTGTTTCATATTTCTCCCACCCACAACCAACCTCCAGGTTCACTCCCAGGCTCCTTTCTAGCAATTACTTCCCTCTCCCTCAGCTCCTCCATTACCTCTGATTCCCTGAAATCTTTGCACTGCTTTTGAAGGGTATGGGAAATAGGTTTCGGTACTGTAACTTAAATGAATTATTACTCAAAGTTCTGTATGAATATGCCTAGTAAGGAATCTATTTGTCAAAAAAGTTTCCTGAATCTTTGCCTGTATTGTTACAGATATACTTGTTGACAGGTATTTTGAAATAAATTACCAAAATAATTGAAACTGGGGCATGATTATATTGTGTTATTTTGACAAAATATGCAGAATTTTAAAATTGTGTGCAGAATTTTTAATTTTTTGGTGCAAAATCCTCCAGAGTAATCATATACTTAAATTCTTGTACATTTAATGAATGAACTCACTTCACACCTCTACCATCTCATGTTCAATATAAGCTTTGCTACTCAGAGAAACAAGCTGACAACTTGGTTCAGACAGTTGCGTTCTATAGAGGTCCTATAGAAAGAGGGCAGCTGGCTGGACAGAATGGACACTAAATTGAAGACTAGCTGGGAAATATGCCAAGGAGATGCACTTCTTTCTCTACTTACCTGCCATGTTTGCGGCCTGTGTAAAAATATCATCCTGTGCACTGCGGGTTCTGTTGTCTTCTTTGATAAACTCCACATATGGTATTGTATCACTTAGAGTGGTGGGAGTGAGCAAAACATCAATACCACTACGGAAAACATTCACAAAGTCATTGGCAATGAGTCGTCTCACTTTTTGGGCCTTGATAAAATAAGTCTCATAGTTCCTAGGAACAAACAGTCACTGGTGTTAGAAATTAAGTTTAATACCATCAATAATTTAAATTGTGAAGTGGCTACTGGGGGGAAAAAAACAAGCCTGGTTTTCCCTTTGGGTTGAAGGACTGCACCATAAGTACTTAGGTTTTCAACAGAGAACAAGATCAGTCATCAAAGCAGCATGGCTGCAGATGCACTAATAGCACTAAAGCATGTTCTTAAAGATGAGCCATGAAACAGATGCAGGGAGAGACCTGGAGCTAAGACCACCGAAGAGAGTGGAGAGGGAATATAAATGAAGGAAAACACAAACCAAGTTGAGGGTAGGCTCAAATCAAGATAGTATTTTATGACCCAGTCTTTTTCTGCAACTTTATTGTTTACTTATCTACTGAATTTCATTGCATGATGGAAGTGATGTCTGGAACAAAATGACTGTTGTTTTATAATTGTGATTTATCAATCATTTAGGGACTCTATCTAGCAAGGCACTTAAGTACATGAACAGTCCCACTGACTTCAGAGGGACTACTCACATACAAAACATGTATGTTTCAGGTGTGCACTTTGCTACTGGTCCTTCTTATTGATGTTATAGAGAAGCACAGCAGGTCTTTGTCCAAAATTCTCATAGTCATTTATTTTATGTAAGCAGCAGTTTAGACTGAAGGAGACTATGAATTCTTCATCTGTTTTTTCTGCATATCTGAGGCAGAAAAACTGACAATTTTATATTTCATTCCTACATCACATGCAGCATTACTCCAAGTTTAAGGATTTAATGTCAAGTTTTTAGAGGCTCAGTTTCAAAAGAATTTATTAGTCAAAAATAACTGGTACTGTAAACATTTTATTAGCAAATGTATTGTTAAGTCAAGGGTAAATAACAAAATGCCAGTGTCTTGATTTGCAAATTAGATACCATTAGCTCTGGCTTGAATAGAGACTGGGAATGGCTGAGTCATTACACTACTTGAATCTATCTCATGATAACTAACCTTACACCTCTTGTCAACTGTCTGTAATTGACCATCTTGATTATCACTACAAAAGTTATTTTCTAACTGATAAAAGGTCATCTTAATTAATTAGCCTCTTAGAGTTGGCATCTTCTCTGTGTGTGTGTGTGTGTGTGTGTGTGTGTGTGTGTGTGTGTGTGTGTGTGTATATATATATATATAGACACACACTCTCCTCTTGTATGTTCCATTCTATGCATCTGATGAAGTGGGCTGTAGCCCATGAAAGCTTGTGCTCAAATACATTTGTTAGTCTCTAAGGTGCCACAAGTACTCCTGTCCTTATTATGGAAAATGGCTCTCTTTCTGGAGTTATTTATGAAACCCCACTTACCAGACTAAGGCCTGATCTACAGTACATGTTTAAACCGAATTTAGCAGCGTTAAACCGATTTAACCCTGCACCCGTCCACACAACGAGGCCCTTTATATCGATATAAAGGGCTCTTTAAACCGGTTTCTGTACTCCTCCCCGATGAGAGTAGAGCTGAAATCGGTATTGCCATGTCGGATTAGGGTTAGTGTGGCCGCAAATCGACGATATTGGCCTCCGGGCGGTATCCCACAGTGCACCATTGTGACTGCTCTGGAAAGCAATCTGAACTCGGATGCACTGGCCAGGTAGACAGGAAAAGCCCAGCGAACTTTTGAATTTAATTTCCTGTTTGCCCAGCGTGGAGCTCTGATCAGCACGAGTGGCGATGCAGTCCCAAATCCAAAAAGAGCTCCAGTATGAACCGTGTGGGAGATACTGGATCTGATTGCTGTATTGGGAGACAAATCTGTTCTATCAGAGCTCTGTTACAGAAGACGAAATGCCAAAGCATTTGAAAAAATCTCCAGGCTATGATAGACAGAGGCCACAGCACAGTGCTGTGTGACAAGCATAATGGAAAGTCAAAGAATCAAATGGACACTAATGGAGGGAGGGAGGGGGTACTGAGAACTTCAGCTATCCCACAGTCCCCACAGTCTCCAAAAAGCATTTGCATTCTTGGCTGAGCTCCCAATGCCTGTAGGGTCAAACACATTGTCCGGGGTGGTTCAGGGTATATCTCGTCAATTTACTCCCCCTCTAACCCCATGAAAGAAAAGGGAAAAAAATCGTTTCTTGACTTTTTTCAACGTCACCATATGTCTACTGCATGCTGCTGGTAGACGCGGTGCTGCGGCACTGAACACCAGCATGCTCTCCCCTCCCCTCTCCAGTGGCAGACAGTACAGTACAAAATGACTGATAGCTGTCCTCATCATCCTGTGAGTGCTCCTGGCTGGCCTCAGTGAGGTCGGCCGGGGGCACCTGGGTAAAAATAGGAATGACTCCCAGTCATTCCCGGCAGATGGTACAGAACGGCTGGTAAATGTCTTCATCATAGCAACTGGGGGTTGAGCTCCATCAGCCCCCCACCCCCTTTCATGTCTAAAGAAAAGATTCTGTACTGCCTGGACTATCATAGCAGTGCGAGGCTGAGCTCCTCTCCCCCCGCCACCGTTTCATGTCCTGCCTCGACTATCATAGCAGTGTGAGGCTGGGCTCCTCTCCCCCCGCCACCGTTTAATGTCCTGCCTGGACTATCATAGCAGCTGGAGGCTGCCTCCCCCTCATTTTAGCTTACTAAAAAGTCAGTGTTTCTTATTCCTGCATTTTTTATTACTTCATCACACAAATGGGGGGACACTGCAACGGTGGCCCAGGAGGGTTGGGGGAGGAGGGAAGCAATGGGTGGGACTGTTGCAGGGGCACCCCCTAGAATGGCATGCAGCTCATCATTTCTGCGGGATCTGACATGGAGCGGCTGTGCTCTCTGGTTCTCTAGTACACTTGCCCCCTATTCTAAGCAGGACTGACTCTATTTTTAGATAAAACAAAGGAGGGAATGACCCGGGGAATCATTCCCATTTTTGTCTTTGCGCCCCCGGCCAACCTCAGCGAAGGCCAGCCACGAGCACTCATGACAGCAGCAGACGGTACAGAACGACTGATAATTGTCATCTCATCGCCAATTTACAATGGCATGGCAGATGGTACAATAGGGATGGTAACAGTCTCTGCTACCTTGCAAAGGCAAATGAATACTGCTGTGTAGCACTGCAGTACTGCCTCTGTCAGCAGCATCCAGTACACATATGGTGACACTAACAAAGGGAAAAACGGGCTCCATGGTTGCCATGCTATGGCGTCTGCCAGGGCAATCCAGGGAAAAAGAGCACGAAATGATTGTCTGCTGTTGCTTTCACGGAGGAAGGAATGAGTGACGACATTTACCCAGAATCACCCACGACACTGTTTTTGCACCATCATGCATTGGGATCTCAACCCAGAATTCCAATGGGTGGGGGAGACTGCGGGAACTATGGGATAGCTACCCACAGTGCAACGCTCCAGAAATCGACGCTAGCCTCGGTACATGGATGCACACCACTGAATTATTGTGCTTTGTGTGGCTGCGTGCACTCGACTTTATACAATCTGTTTTACAAAACCAGTTTATGTAAAATCGGAATAATCCCGTAGTGTAGATGTACCCTCAGGAAAAGTTTAGTTGCAGAACTAATAAAAATGTTCAAGACTCATGTAAGACTAAAGAGTCTTAACCAGTTTTCCTGGTTTACCTTTTTATTTTTTTTTTAACCTCAACTACTTTTAAAGAACTTATAGGAGAAGAGACCAATTAGTTAAATTTTAGACTTCACTCATGGTATATGCAGGCATGCATAGCTTCAAGTATCAATCTAGTTATTTTATGGATGTCACATCTCAAAGAAAATAGTTTGTAATTCAGGAGTTCTCAAACTGGGGGTCGGGACCCCTCAGGGGGTTGCGAGCTGTCAACCTCTACCCCAAACTCTGCTTTGCCTCCAGCATTTATAATAGTGTTAAATATATAAAAGTGTTTTTAATTTATAAGTGAGGGTTGCACTCAGAGACATGCTATGTAAAAAGGATCACCAGGACAAAAGTTTGAGAGCCACTGTTGTAATTTGAATACAGCGGAGACTATATGACTCTCCTGCACACTATTATGAGAATGTTATTTTAACCCTAAATTCTGTTCCTGATGATTCATTTCCTGTGGATTGTAGCAAAGTGCTGAGACTGCCCCATGCTTAGCTCTTGTAGAAATCATTCCTGTTTTCCTTCACCAAAATTCATCCACACAGACAGGTTGTCAAACATTCACCATACGTTTACGATAGATGCCCCAGACAGATGTCATCAGAAAATACTAAATTGAAGATGCTTAGCAATAATATTGACAGTTCACAGGGGCTGGCTATTTATATGCTGAGATCTCTGTCTTGAAGACACAGTTTTTATTAGCTCTAACTAAGAGCTTGAAGCAGCAGGAATATTCTTGTGTGTGCTCAGCGGCACAGTTTAGGGCATTTCCACTTGTATGTTCTCTCAGTGGTTTAGCAAAGGTACCCTCTCTCAGCTTCCAGCTCCCCAGCGGTCGCCTTTCTGGGTGGAGACCCATGTCTCTCTCCCTATTTCCAGGCTGCACAGTTCCCTGCTTTCACCGTCTATTTCCCAGCAAAGAGAGTCTGCCTAAACAGATTTGTTTGCTTTCTCTTCAGAGATTGATAACAGAGGGATTGCTACAGATATAAGGTACCACACAGTTCTTTCTGTGCAAGCCTACTGTATTCTTAAGGTAAAAAGCACTACAGAGAAAACAATACAAAATGTAAACTCTTGTTGTTAAGCTTACCAGGAACCCTGTCAGAATCCTTGTTAGGGTGAGGGTAAGTCCTTCAAAGGACCTTAGGGGAGTTCCAGTTCATGATAGCTTTGAGGATTCCCAGTTCATGACATCTTCAGCTCAGAACAAACACACTTATTAGAGGTTCAGTTCATGGGTCTTTGATTTGAAGTTTCCAGATGCAGGTAATTAGCATACAATGGGTCCCATTCCTGGATGCTACCTTCAAAATGCTCAGAGGAGAGAATTTGCATTCCCCTAACCCTCCAAGGTATTTCCTCGAAAATCCACTTCACACATATAGTTCCAAAAAGACTTGAAGTTACTAAAACCTTCCTGAGATTGCATTAATCTTGTCTTCCTGCTTAAGCAGTTCCATGCAATCTCACAACAGTACTTAAACATTTCTAATACGATGAACTCCAAAATATGTTAAATTTAATTCAAAGTTTATTTTAATTGCATACTGTTCAGTCAGGATATGGCAGGAGACTATTAGTCTGTCACACTTACTTTTCTTAAAATAACTATGCCACATTACTAACTGACACAGGGTGTCAATGTGGATATCCTCATTGTTTGGAATCTTAACAGGGTGGAGGCAGAGAAAGTGGCAATTTTACTAATTTAGATGGGTAATACCTTCTCCAATAATAGTTATAAATGAAGATAGATTGACATTGAGTGGGAATTAAAAGTATGTTCATTCTGAGTTCTCATACTAGTTCATCCAGCTGAGCTGGATAAACAAAAGGTTCCTCACAAAAATAAATGAGTTTACTTGACCACTCCAGTACAATTTTATTTTCTCTTAGACTCAAGCAAAGAGGTGGGGAAGGTGAGAGAGATATTTAAATTAAGTGCTACATCTTCTGGCTTTCCATGAGAGGCATCAGTAGAACATAACAAATGTTTCTATACCTGGAGAACTTTAGCAAGATGAAATCGGCTTGATGCTGATGGCCACAGAACATTTAACAACAGAATAGTTAGGGCTCTATTCTGATTTCACTGACAAACACCACAGACTAAGTTTTTGCATAGCTTAATCCAAGTGTGCCAATAGGGCACTTAAGATGCAAATCACACATTGTGTTGTTCTACCTTCCTAAATTCAAAAGGCTTCCAGTTAAGAGTAAAGGAAAGCATTATTTTTAGCTCTTAATAACGGTTTGCTACATATCATACACTTAAACCAATATAAACAGATATTGCCTTAGCAACAAAGAATTTGCTCAACATAAGTAATTTCATCATCAGCTGCTTAACAAATAAGTCATTAATACTGTACAGTTGAGCTTTAAAATATGCTGAACTTACTGTTTTAACAAAAAGTAGTTTCCTGACAGAATTCTTCCTCTTACAACATCATTAAACCCTTCTCGTCGAGTTGCAGCGTACATGACTTCTGTGGACTTGTCCATACTGGAACGGTGTCCTAAAAATAAATCACCAGTGATTTGGAAACAAATCCTGAAGACTCATGAAAACCATTAAACAATATAAAATATTGACCTTCACAATGACAGACTATGTCCAGTGCAGCAGACATTAACATGCAATTTTTGCACACAAAAACTAAAAACTTATGTTAAATATGAAATGAGTTCTGGAATCATACTGTGACTATACATTTGGAGTCTCTAGAAGTGAAATATTTCTATTTATCTGTACTGAGAAGTACAAATGGAGAGCGCTACAATATGAACACTCCTGCTTCTGATCTTCAATCTGACATGGAAGGTGGAGAGAACTCTTCTCATCCTTCACGACATGAATGTGTAGAAGTATTTCAGTAACACTGATAGCTCACCCTTCAGTTTATTTTGAGTAGAGACTAAAAACTGATCTGAACAATGCATACATACTTTGTGCTGCACAGTACACTCCTCAAAAAACACAGCTGAGAACATTTCTCTCAGACTAAAAACTTGCTTGCAGAAATGAAAAGCAGCAACTTATTTACAAGAGGTCTGATCCCAAACCCACTGTATTCAACGAGATTAAATGGAATGAATGCAATAGACTTTGGATCAGGCCCCAATCTTCCCATAACTTAAAGAACACCCAAACCTCAGACAATCAGCACTGGGATAAAGTAGTGAAATTCCACTGATTTCAATTAAGCTGCACTGGCTTATGGCACTTGCCTAAGAGTCTGGCCAATCACTTAATTCTGTGACCCATGAACAGATACACAGACAGGATTGGGTCTATTTCAAAGTCTTCTTATGTATTGTGTTTTTGGGGATGGCTACAATATTTCAAAACCCCAGAATGTGAGTGTTAGTTAAATATAAAACAGATTCCAGAAAGGTCACATCCTGTAAACAACATTATAATGGTGGGTTTGTGACAAAAAGAAAGAAGGGGGAAAAAAAATCACAGGAAAAGTATAGTTAAAAGGGGAGAAAAGCACCATGTGTCCTGCAATAGCCAGGTTCAATGGGAATGTTTAAGGAAGTTATTACACCTAATTCAAATTACAATCTGGTAAAAACTTAGATACAATACTAAATCTTCTGATAGTCCTGGCTTATCTTAATGTACTGAGGGTGACTGACTTCAGAAATTGGCTGCATTTTTATTTTTACTCACCGGCACCTTACTGTACCATAATCAAGTGATGCACTCATTAGACAAACTAAAATGGCAAAGCATTAAGACAACAACCCATCTTGGTCAAGTTACAAAATACATCAATGAAAAAGATCTTTTAAGTCTATCTGGTTCATTTCCCAGATAATTCAGGCCTATTCCTTTGTTTACGTTAATTAGGCTGCCTTTTTTTTTTTGGCCAGGCCTATCTTTGGATGTCTCTAGTGATGGGGCATTTTTTCCTCAAGTGCTTCTAAATTCTAAATATTTTAATGCACAGTATCTCACCCAATAAGATAGCAAAACATTCCCGTATATATTGAGCACTTTATGCTTTTAATAATGCATACAGTTTCTGAAAACAAATGATTTTTATCTTCTCACTACAAGCAGATAGCCAGTGCAGGTTTCACAATCACTTGGGATATCTTGCTAATGCTTTGAGACTCCCTCAGTTTCTAGTCCTTCACTCCAGCTTTCAGCTGTAGTAAAGTTTTTACTCTATCATACCATGGAAAAAACATATCTCCTAACATTCAACCATGAAATGCCGGTAACCATGTATGTTAAGTCACCATAGTGCACACACCTATGACAGGCATCTTTATGCCACTTAATGACCAACAAAATGAGTGTTATATATAATATAAAGTAATATAGCCCTTTTTCCTTTGAAAACTTAAACTTACCATATTCTAGTCCATCAAACCTGGCCATATTTGATGCTACTTCTGCTGTGCACAGCACATGATAGCATATAATTGAATAACGTGTGTGGGGTAGGCTCACTTCAATCACCTTGGCACCTGCATTCTCAAAGAGGTCAGCAGCTTTAGACCAAAGTGCCAGAGTTTCACTAGATAATCCTGGTGCATGATATTCCTTAGTGGAGAACAAAAGTTAGGAAATGAATTCTATGCGTAAGCATCTTCACAGATAATTTTACGTGGGTTTATTTTCAGTGGTTCTTAATTATCGGTTGACAGTAAACAAGCCAAACTATGTAATATACTATTAGATGCAAATACTGTTAAACTAGTCCTCATCTCTACATTCTTTTTTAAAGTATTTATTACAGACTTATGTTTTTGCTGACTGTTAGGATAGTAAATTGTATTAAGTTCATAAGTTTCATAATTTTTAAGGCCAGAAGGGACCATCATGATTATATAGTCTGAACACCTGTACAATGCAGGTCATAATATTTCACTATGCACTTCTTGCTTCAATTCTATAACTTCAAAGAATATCAGGGATGGAAGGGACCTCAGGAAGTCATCTAGTCCAACCCCCTGCTCAAAGCAGGACCAATCCCCAGATTTTTACCCCAGTTCCCCAAATGGCCCCCTCAAGGATTGAACTCATAACCCTGAGTTTAGCAGGCCAATGCTCAAACCACTGATCTATCCCTCCCCCCTGTATAGGAAGCTGCCCACTTGTCAGTCTATTAACTGGGATTGTGCAGTTCACAGACAGCACATCTTAAATTTTAAGCCACGAACCAGGCCCATTATGAATAATGTTAAATGAGCAGAAACAATGGCCAAAGCACATCAGTGGCAAGTGTCATACCTAGGTCAAAAGACAATACTAAAGAAGTGTCTCATAGTATGAGGGTTGTGACAAGCCTCACTCTGTGTAGACTCTTAGGGTCTGCTTACATGGAAATAGCCCAGAACACCTATTCCACAGTAGCTTGCTGCATAGACACTCTTATTCCTTACTAAAAGTGCCTTTTTGCTGTTTATTGAATAGCCTATGCGTCCGACCCATATTAACCTAATTTCCCACAAGCTGTCTCCGCAGATGCAAATAACTGCAGACTCAGGGAGGAGGATATATAGGTTTTTACTCCAATATGAATTTTTTTTCCAATGATAAAGTTGGAAATGCTACCTTTGGTATTCCTATACAGAGCTCGCTGGCATCTATAAAATTGGTTAGTTCAAATGGCTTAAAGGGGTCCTGTACAGTAGTAGAGTCTTTAGGATCATGCCCTGCAAGCACACCTGAAAGATGAAAAAAGGCTCATGACATACAGGAAAAGTAATACAGGGGATTCTTAAATTCAAAAGGTTTTGAGACCAACTGTATACGAAGACATATGTACTAGTAGTACCCAATACAATTGCTGCATCGTCCACACATCTGGTTAAAATTCCTGGTACATCCATGGAGTTCACTAGTGGAATGAGACCGTGACGAGAAATCAGTCCATAGGTTGGCTTTAAACCTACTACTCCACAGTGAGCAGCTGGGTTTCTGGTGGACCCTCCTGTATCTGATCCTAAAGCCCTATGGTTTAAATAGAATCATCATTAATAGAATTGAATACTTCAAAACACATCTAAATTGTATCTGTTCTTAAAGAGGTACAGTTCTAAATGGCATTTTTTTTAGATATACAAGTATGAGAATAATGTAAAGTGCATCATCTTCATGCACTCAGCTCCCATTTATTCTGGTCCTTTCTTTACTATTTAGTATGAAGCAGCAGCAGTTTTCAGTTTACAAAGGCATGTTGATAAAATATGCCCTTCACATCTAGCACTGTGATTTCCCTTATATACCAAAACTATACCTGCTATACCAGGGGAGGGCAAACTATGGGTCACGGGCTGGATCCGGCACGTCAGGGTTTTCAGTCTGGCCTGTGGGACTGCCAGCCCTGTGGCGCAGCGGAACCAAAACAGGCTCCCTGCCTGCCCTGGCCCCACGCCTATCCCGGAATTGGCTGGCACCACGTCTCTGCAGCCCATGAGGAAGGGGGGACAGGCAGAGGGCTTTGTGCGCTGCCCTCACCTGCAGGCTCCACTCCCCGCATCTCCCATTGGCTGGGAACGGGGTACCACGGCCAATGGGAACTTCGGGGGTGGTACTCACAGGCGAGGGCAGTGTGTGGTGGAACTGCCTGCCCCATCCCACCTCCAGGAGCCACTGCCGGACACGCTGGCCACTTCTGGGAGTGGTGTGGGACCAGGGCAGGCAGGGAACTTGCCTTAGCCCTGCTGTGCACCACTGCCACCCCGGAGCCTGCTGGCGCCACACTGGGCTGGAGCCTGCACCCCAAATCCCTCCTGCACCCTGCAACACAACCCCCTGCCACACCCTCTCCTGCACCCCAACTCCCTGCCCTGAGCCCCCTCCTGCACCCCAACCCCAAGCCCTGAGCCCCCGCCAGACCCCTTGCCCTGAACCCCTTCCTGCACACTGCACCCCCTCCCACACCTCAACCCCGTGCCCCAGCCCTGCATTCATGGCCCTGCATACAATTTCCCCAACCAGGTGTGGCCCTTGAGACAAAAAATTTGCCCACCTCTGAGCTATACTCAATATTTTTAGTAGAGCTGGTTACAATTTTGACTGAAATTTGTCAGAAAAAAAATGCAGTTGTTGAAATCAAAATGCTTTGTGAAAACTTATTTCAATGAAATTTCATTTTTCAATAAAACTAGAAATGAAACATTTTTATTTTGAATTGAAATTTATTTTCTTTTCCAGTTTTTAAAATGTCAATTCAAAATGAAATAAAATGCTCCTTTTCTCTCTTTTTTTTTTTAATATATCAGAAATTCAAAAACAGACTAACAAATTTGAATGAAGTTGCTGTGTTCAAAATTTTTAAGTTATAAAATTGAATTTTTGACCAGTTATTTTTCATAGTATGTGGCATTTTTTGTTTCATAGGAGTCAGTTTCTTAACATGGTTGAACCAATTTAATACTGATGTTGAGTGGAACTGTTTCAGCAAGTCGAAGTGTAAGGATGCTGTGTACAGTTACATCTCAATTCAAAGAAAGAAATACAGGCAGCACTCTATTTCTTTTCCAGTTTCAAAGAGAAGCTGAAAAAAATGGATGAACAGTTGACAAAATGGCTGGAAAAGGCACCTGACCTGGCAAGTGCTGAGCAGCCACACTCCCATCAGAAGTGAGCAGACTTCAATGGCAATTGAGGATACTACTGGGGGAATTCTGCGTCACTGCGCAATGCACAATTTTGCAGTAATTAACATTGTGCACGCAGAATTTCCTTTTCCCCACAAAAATGGGCTGAAGTGCTGCTGGCCATCATCAGGGCCCGCTGGACCTGGCAGAGCCCAGCTTGCACATAGAAGACACTGTCAGAGGGAGGGGGAGGGAACTAGAGGATTCCTGGCAGCTGCAGTTCCGAGCATGCCCTGAGGGAAGGAGAGGGCAGCGTGCAGGAAACTCCATGCAAGCCTGGGACCAAGCATCAGTTTCTCCCTCTGGATCCCTGGCTTCTGAGAGGGAAGGGGGGTGGGTGTCTGGGCTGGGGCGGGGAGGGGGCCACAGCTGGACTCTGGGAGGCGAGTGTCTTGCTGTGGAGGGAAGAATATGCAGGTATCTGAGCCGACTTGGTGCGGGGGATGGGTTTTGGGTGTATTGGCTGAGGGGGGCACAGTGGTTGGGACCCGGGGGGGGGGGGAGGCTGAAAAGGGGGGAGATTGTGGGTGTCTGGTCTCCCGGCTAGTCTCAGGGGAGGGGAAGGGGAAGGGGGCACAGATAAACAGGAACTGGGTTGTCATAAGGTTTTGGTTTTTTTTAAACTCTTTACTCCTGGGGGAACTGGTATGTGTGTCTGTATTGTTACAGACATACTTGCTGATGGGTATTTTGAAATAAATTACCACAATAATTGAAACTGGTGTGATTATGTAGTGTTATTTTGACAAATAAAATTGCCAGAATTTTGCAGATTTTTTAATTTTTGGCGCAGAATGCCCCCATGAATAGGATACCCAGCAAGGTCTAAGAGAGCATCAGCACCTTGCTGGATCAGATCCTTTGAGCACGGTCCAACTTTCACTGAAGTCACTTGGAGTCTTTTTGCTGACTTCAATGGATTCCATTTACAGCAGGAGTCAGTGAGACACCCTTACATGCAAAAACTGGGGTTAAGTGAGAAAAAAAATAGAATACAAAGCAAGATAAGAAAGAAACAATCCAATTTTAAAGAAAATACTTCCTGGGTACAACAAAACAAACAATTTTAGTTCTTTTAGGCAAACAAAACCATTAGCTAATGAGTATTCTTAAATAAATACAGCTGAAATCTTCTATACAATGAGCAGACATTGCTACATAACTCTAAATATCCTGCACAATTACTGTTTTTATCCTCTTCCCATCCAAATACTAAGAGAAATCTGACATTTTGTAACTGCACATGCTTTGTAGATTTATTTTACAACCAACAGTTCATCACTCCATGTAGTTAATAAATTACATCTATCTATATTTTCATACAAAAGGTAAACATTTTCCAATGTCATAACAAACCAAAATCAGCTTATACAAAAAAATCCCTTTTTTAAACTTTATATTTTAAAAAAAGATAAGTTTAAGTGTCTGTATAACTTGGTTGTTTACAATAAATCTGAATTTTGAAGGTTATTAGTCCCCAAATCCCACGTGTGAATTATTAGGTAACACTAACACTTAAATGAAGTATACAGGAGGAAGGAATATTACACTTTGAGAATTGAGTTCTTTAGACAGAATCTTGATTCAATGCTTTGTCCTTTTTAGGGGAGAGGATGGGGTGATAACTGAGGTGGGGGACAAATAACGGATCCCATGATATTTTTAGAGAGAGTAGGTGCAAATGATGACAGCAACATTATCTCTTTGTTGCTGACACCAGACATTTCAAACAGTGCAAAATGTTCATGTCAGTATGCTGAACAATGTTCAGAATGAAATGATTTAATCTTAC